>NW_018742292.1:2173462-2496132 GCF_001683475.1 Chenopodium quinoa | reverse complement strand
GGATTATTTTAACGGAGTCGAACTCGAATTACTTTTTTCTCGGACTCGGAGCGGATATTTTACCTCGGATCGGGGCGGAGTAGGGTCGGATCCGGACTAGATTGTCATCCCTAATGGTAATAGTGTCACTTCACTTAAATGGATACATACAAGTAGAGATGTAAAAGGGAAGTGAGAGGTTCGGTCTAGTAGAGCCTTCTCTAGGGATGTCACTGAGGCGGGTCTTGGTTTGGCGGGTGGAGGGGCGAAGATTGGGATAAAAGTCATATCCACCATAGGTGATGGCGGGTGGATTTTAAGTTGTACCCGCTCTGTTTCGGGGTTTTCTGATGTCCTGCGGGAGAGTTACAATTCTGAGACAGGAACCGGACGCCTGTACCTGCAAAACAAACGGATGCTCCGGACGATTGGAGATCCGCCTCCGACGGTCAAGTTAGTACTTGATTAAGGAGTAATTAATGCGGAAATAAAAGTAATTGGGTCTCTCTAGGTGAGAGTGTTAAATGTGCGTAATCTCCCTTAATGAGGATTAACGGGCATATTTATATGCCTTGGGATGCGTGCCAATACTAGGTTTAGGTTAAACCTAAGGTTGACTGGGCCTCCCACAATGATTGGGCCTTGTTGGCCGGTTTTCCCATTTGGCATGGGTGGACACGTGTCACATTGCAATTGGTCCAAGGAGGACGAATCTCTTGGTGACACGTGGCAGGCTCCTATTGGCCTACATGAAGGACACGTGGCGAAACCTGGCTCGCCCACGTGTCGGATGCTGATTGGTGGATAAAAATCCCCTAATCATTTGCCCCTCACAGGTGGCACGTGACTGGTCACGTGTTACCTGTGACAGGTGTCGCACCGTGACAGGCGACGGCCTGCTACAGGTGTCACTCGGTGAAAGGCCGAGAGATTCTCCCGCCCAAATTTTGAATTTTGGAAGTGACCCTTTGCCTTCTCACTTTGCCTATATAAGGGTGTGTTGACTTCAGTCATTTTCACACTTGAGAACTTTTTAGAGAGAACATTCGGACCCCTGAACTTGCTCTGACATTCCGGACTCTTTCTGCCTACCGCCTGCTCTGACAAGCCGGCTACTCAGGATTTTCAGGTAACCGTCGGTTCTCTTACTCTTAATTTTCTCTTTATTTTATTCTTTTTTGAAATGGCACCACGGAAGCACACGACACGACCTAGGTTAGTGATCAGCCGGTCACCGGGGATGGTTGAATCTAGGACTAGGAGTGCCGCCTGCCCTTTTCCGGACCCATCTTTGCCATTTATACAAAGTCCGACTGTCTCTGTGTCTATGCAGAACATGATGGCCAGAACAAAAAGAATTGCTAGGAAATCGAACTCAGACGGCTCCACCCACAGGGTGCCGATTAGTAAAACATCTAACCAGGCGCCAGATGTGGAAGTGAACCAAGGCGGCTTGACAGCCAACAGTTCTGAGGGAGGGGTCAAGGTGACCCCTTCCCATTTTACAGTTGACATGTCTACATTCTCTCCTACTCCTTTTGAAGGAGAGAAGGCGGGCCCCTCTGGGAGAGGGGAGGAGTCGTCCTCTTCGGACTCGTCAGAAGACGAATCCGAGTCTAGTTCTTCTGGTCATGCTTCTCTGGACACGGAAGAGAAAAACAACCGCCTACAAGAGGTGAGGCTTTCTCACGCAGTTGAGAAGGGGGACAATTGGGCGGAGCCATCCGCCTCTTACCGAGAGCAAAATACCCCTTACTACTGCACTGTCCCACGGGGCCGGATCATGGCCATGCAAGAGAGAGTGGGGAGCTTTATTGCGAACCACACAATGGGCCCCGGCTTTTTAGTTTTCGTGCCGGATCCAGAAGACACAGTCGTCTGGCCGGCTGGTACTAGTTATGATAGCGCCTGCTTTGGCTGCTACGAGGCGGCCATCAGGGCTGGGCTGCGCTTCCCACTACATCCGGCTGTTCAGCGGATCTTGGATGGGTATGAGTTGGGGTTATGGCAGTTAGCCCCAAACTCCTGGGTCAACGTACTCGGCTATGTGGCCGGGTGCGAACTGCACGGGGTGGAGCCGAGCTTCGAGGCTTTCGCCCATATGAACTATCTCAGCCGGACCCCTAAGGCAGGCGGTACCGGCTGGTATCAATTGACGAGCCACAGGGGCTACCTCATACAAGAGGTAAAGCAAATAAGTGGAAGGACTGGCGGAGCACCTTCCTCATCATTGAGAGTTCAGACATTGAGCTGAACAAGCGCTTCAATAGGTGGAACAGGAATCCGCCTCTTCTTGCAGGCGACCGTAGCATGCCGCCTGTTCCCCCCAAGGCTAAGAAAGAGATCCTTGATAAAGGACTCTTTAAAGTAGAGTCGAGGGTCGACTCTACTACAGGGGTACGAGAGCAAGTACCCCTGCACTGCGTCCCGAGCTTCAAATGGCTCTATGACGAGTACTTTCTAGCCGCCTGTGGCCTTAGCAGTCGGTGTTCAAGAGGTAGCCGGCCTGTCGAATACTCTTTTTTGCCATGAGTTACTGTTTATCTTTTTATTAACTTGGTATCTTGTCTTTGTAGCGGACGCCATGAGCAAGATCACCGCTTCCAAGACTGCGGCAGCCATGTTGCGAGCCTCTATTATGCAACAATCCTCAACCGACTCCCCCAACAAGGGGGCGCCCTTGGTGAGCTCCGAACCTTTCACTCTCTTTTTGGAGTTGGGTTTATGCATATACTGACCGAGTGTTTTTTTTTTTTAGACGGGCACTCCAAGAACCTCTTCTTCCCAACAGCCGGACTCCAAGACCCGGAGGACGACTGTTGCGAGCTCTCCTGGTACTGCCAGGAAACATGCGGCGGCTGAGAAACAGCCGTCCACTCCTTCTAAAACTCCAATCAGACCGCCTAGAAGTATGAAGTTGTCCTTGTGAATTTAAACTTGCTCCTTCTTTACTAGGTCTAACCCGTTTGTTTATGCTTGATGCAGCCGGCCCTCAGGAGCCAGACTTGGTCGAGGTGGCCAAGTCTATGATCAAAGCCGTCCCTCCGACTGAGAGGGAGACGGTCAGGGGTGTCGGCACCCTTGACCTAGACGGGATTGCAGGGGTCCTTGCTGAGGTATACTTAGCATATTTTTGGTTATTTAAATTCCAGGACGCCTGTTTTTTGTTTGAAAACTGACGCTTGTTCCCTTTTACTTAGGCCCTGCTCCGAGTGAACGGCCTTCGCAAGCCGCTTGACAGGAAGAACAAAGAGGTAAAGGCTACAAAAGCAATGGCCGCCTCTGACTATGATAAGGCAATGTTTCAAATTGCCCAAAATGAGATTTTGACAACTGATATTCTTTATTATCAGGCGCAGGCTACTTCTGCTATCCGGGCTCAGTTGGAGGCGGCCTAGAAGAAAAATAATGAACTGGAGGCGACCATCAACAATCTCAAGGCCGAGCTGAGACCTCTTCGCCAAAAAATGTCCTCATACGACACCTTGGAGAAATCCTTGGCACACGTTAAGGAACGCCTGGTGACCCAGGAGAAGAGTCTTACTCAGGAGCTCTCGGCAAAGGCCGAGCAAGAAAAGAAGGAGCTGGTCCGAGAGATGATGGACGACTCTGCTCAGATCCAGCGCTTGACCTGGGGCCGCCTCTTCCCCAATGCCGACTCTTCCTCATGGGAAAAAACGTACCGCCAGTGTTCTGATAGATATAATCAAGAGATCTTGGCGGCTGCTGAGGACGAGGCGTTGGAGGAGGAGGAGCCGGTAGTGGCGCTTGTGCCGCTTGGGGTGGATGCATCGAAGAAGGATGCAGCTGAAGCCGAGTCCAGCAAAAAGAGTGCTGACCAGGCGACAACTGCTATTATTGAAGATCTGCCCCTTCTTAAGCTTTATGTCTTCTTTTTACGGCCTGCGTGCCGTTTGTTTCTGTTTACCCGGCCAGGGGGCCGGGGTTTTGAATATTTTGTCGGTCTTAATGACTGGCTTCTTTTTGTATCTTTTACCCGGCCAAGGGGCCGGGGTATGAATATTTATGCCGGTCCTTCTGGCCGGAAGTTAATATAACTCAGGCGATCATTATTTTAGGTCGCCTTTTTGCCAAAATGTTTCGAATTTGTTTCTCGAATTTGTTTCGACTTTGCTAAGTATCGAAACTCTGATATCCAATTGCATACTATACCGACTGTTTTGCATGGCCGATAGTTGCGGACAGGTACGAGGTAGTTAGTCACGCCACCTATGCCCCTAGACGACTGGTTGTCTGTTTCCAGGCTAAGCGATCAGTCGGCCACTTTAAAGACTGGATCCCCTTCAACCAAGTAGGAAGGTGGTTTCCTACCTGCCTTGTTTGTTTTTTTTTTTTGTAAGGCTAGAGACTCTAGTCGGTCCAGGCCGACTGTTCCCCGCCACATTTAATCTAGTGTGAACAGGCGCTGTATGAACACCTTTTTAGTTTCATACTAAATTTTTAAGGAGTGACCAAGTAAACATGATTGTTACCTAGTCGCCGAGTGACTGAGTAGTAGAGGTTTCAAGCGGTGGGTACCGGTTGTTCCCCTTTATTCGCCAATGTTTGTTGGCTATTAACTCATAAGATACCGACTGTTCTTATCCCAAGTAGTTCAGTCGTTGGTTGACACGGATGGTTACTGCGAACACTTGTTTGACCTGATTAGTCAGTTAAGTGAGAGGTATCCTTGTCCGGGAAACGACTACGTGGTTGTCTTGGTTAGACAGTCGTATAGGTGTCGTGTAATGATTTTATAGAACAATGTTCCACCCAAAAGGGAGCTGCTCTCTGCGACGAATTTCATCCGGATGGATGCCGTCGGACGCCTGCTATAATGTTGGGACAGGTCGAATTAAACTTATATTTGGATCAGTTGGCTTGGCGCCTAGTCTGATCATTTCAGCCATGAGCCTTTGATAGTTCTTGGTGAACTGTGTTATGGGAGAGTAGCCGGTTGTGTGGAACAAGCGGCGTGCCCCTCTTAAGTAAGAATGAAAATTAAACATGGAGAGTAGCCGACTGTTTGTCAGTACGCATGCCCCTCTTAGTACAAAATTGAATGAAACAACAAACTTTTATTAAGTAGCCCTCGACTATTTACATCATTCAAAAGAAATATTTCTTAAGATTATCTACATTCTAGGTTCGAGGCAACGGTTGGCCATCTGGTGTTTCCAGACGGTAGGTACCGTCCCTGACCTCTTCATAGATTCGGTAGGGTCCTTCCCAGTTGGGATTTAATTTTGCTAGACTCATTAGCCCTACCAAATGCTTCCATTTTTCTAAGTACAAAGTCCCCCACTTTGAGTGGACGCCTGTGTACTTTTTTGTTGTATGATCTGGTCATTCTCAGGCGGTAAATTTCATGGCGCAAGACAACATTGCCCTTCCTTTCTGGGAGTGAGTCTAATGCCAGGCGCATGGCTTCCCAGTTTGCCTCTTCGTCATATAGCATTACTCGAAGAGTCGGCTCGTAGTGTTCAATTGGAAGAACAGCTTCCGCACCATAAGTTAGGAGGAATGGAGTTTCTCCAGTCGCCCCTTTTTCAGTCGTCCTAATGGCCCAGAGAACATGTGGTAATTCATCCGCCCATAGGCCACCTGCTCGTTCAATCTTTTTCTTGAGACTGTATGAGATGATTTTATTAAAGGCTTCTATCTGGCCGTTTGCTTGTGGACGGCCGACTGATGCAAAGTGGTGTGCAATTCCTTGGTCACCCAACCAGCTTTTGAGAACAGGCGTCTCAAATTGGGGACCATTATCAAAAACCATAGACATGGGAACCCCGAACCGAGTGATGACATTTTTCCGGATGAATGAAATTACATCCTTCGTCTTGATTCCCTTTACAGCCTCCGCCTCCACCCATTTAGTGAAGTAGTCGACTGCAACAAGTATGTACCTCCTTCCGCCTGTAGCAGGCGAACAGGGACCCAGAATATCCATGCCCCACTTAGCAAACGGTAGTGGGCTATGAATGGTAGTGAGGTCAGTAGCCGGACGGTGAATTAGCTTGCCAAACCTTTGGCACTTGTCACATTTTTTCACCATCTCCATTGCATCTGCTTCTAAAGTAGGCCAAAAGTAGCCCTGCTGCCTTGTCTGTTGAGCAAGCGACCTACCGCCTATATGGGAAGCGCTGTAACCAGAGTGAAGATTGTCTAGTATCTCTCGTCCCTTTTCTGGAGTAACACACTTTAAGTAGGGTTGAAGGTACCCTCTTTTGTGAAGTTCTCCCCTTATCATTTCAAAACTGGCTGCCCGTTTTTTCAGCGCAGCCGCCTGGTGATGATCATCCGGCAGGGTACCGTCTGTCAGATATGCCCTGATTGGATCCATCCAGGTTGAGCTTCTGTCTAGGATTCCAATAGGGTCTTCCCCGATGCTTCTCTTCTCCATTACTTCCCAAAAAACAGTTCGAGGAGTATCACAAGAGGCGGATGATGCCAATTTTGAGAGTGCATCCGCCTGGTTGTTTTCTGATCTCGGCACTTGAGTCAGATGAAAATCTTCAAGGGATCCGACTGCTTGTCGTACCTCCTGTAAATACTTGATCATGGCCGGATGGGTTGCTTCATATTCGCCATTATACTGACTCACTATCAATTGTGAACCGGAACAGGCGTCTATCTTTCGTGCCCCTGCCGCCTTGCACATGCGGATTCCGGCTAGTAAAGCTTCAAATTCTGCCTCATTGTTTGAGGCCTGAAAACTGAAGCGTAGAGCATACTCGTACCTGTCGCCCTCTGGCGACTGACATATGACGCCTGCTCCATAACCATTTGAAGTAGAGCTTCCGTCCACATATACCTTCCAGACTTGGTCTGGATCTCGAGAATCAGGGGGACGAGTCATCTCAACAATAAAGTCAGCAAAGGCTTGCCCCTTCACTGCTTTTCTAGGCTCGAAAGTAACTTTGAGGCTCTGTATTTCTATGGCCCATTTGATCATCCGACCTGACGACTCCATGGTGGTAAGTGGCCGCTTGATAGGTTGATCTGTATACACGACGACTGCATGTGCCAAAAAGTAGGGCTTCAATTTTTTAACAGCCATGAAGAGTGCAAGACCAAATTTCTCCACTAAGGGATACCTCAACTCGGCATTTTTCAGTACATGACTGACAAAGTAGACCGGGAGCTGACAGCCGTCTCTTTCAGCAAGAAGAACAACGCTTAACGCATGATCAGAGACGGCCAGGTACATGTAGAGTACTTCTTTGGGCAAAGGGCTGACCAGCCTCGGCACGGAGTGCAAGTGAACTTTCAATTTCTGGAAGGCCGCCTCAGCATCCGGCCCCCATTCAAACCTTGTCTTCTTCTTAATGGCCTGGAAGAAGTATAAGCATTTGTCGCCTGATCGGCTTAGAAATCTTCCCAAGGCCGCCAGACAACCTGTTTACTTCTGAACCTCTCGGACGGTACGAGGCGACTGCATGTCGATGACCGCCTGCACCTTCTCAGGGTTCGCCTCTATTCCTTTCTGATTGATAAGAAATCCGAGAAATTTCCCAGACTCAACTCCAAATACACATTTCTTGGGATTGAGCATGACATGGTGCCGCCTGAGTGTGGCGAAAGTTTCTCGGAGGTCCGACAGATGATCTATCTGAAGCTTAGACTTGACAATCATATCATCAATGTATGCCTCGACGTTTCTCCCAATCTGATCAAAGAACACAGTGTTTATCATTCGCTGGAAGGTGGCCGGGGCATTCTTAAGACCAAACGGCATGACCGTGTAACAGTATAACCCTTGATCAGTGACGAAGGCCGTCTTCACCTGATCTTATTTCCATAAAGGAATTTGATGGAAACCAGAGTAGGCGTCCATAAAGCTCATCAAAGCATGGCCGGCTGTTGAGTCGACCAGGTTATCAATTTTAGGCAGAGGGTAACTGTCTTTGGGGCACGCCTTTTTTAAGTCTGTGTAGTCTACACACATTCGCCAGGTGCCATTCGCATTTTAACAAGCACCACATTTGCAACCCAGTCTGGGAAGTAACATTGCCGAATGAACCCTGCATCAAGTAATTTTTTAACTTCGGCGGCTGCCGCCTGACTTCTTTCTTCTCCATGGTTCCGCTTATTCTGCCTTACCGGCTTCTTTTTCGGATCCACAGCAAGTTTATGTACCGCCAGGTCAGGACTAATGCCTGGCATTTCGTGGACTTCGAATGCAAAGATGTCCTTGTATTCTTTCAATAGTTTGTGAAAGTCGTCACCCAGGACTCTCAGAGCAGTCGTCCCAACTTTGACTGTTCGGTCAGGACGCGAGTCGTCTAAGATCAGGTCCGTATGCTCACCAGCCGGCTGAGGGCGGAATTCATCCGTCCGCTCCTCTGCCAATGATTGCTATTTTCTGTCTTTTCTTGCGGCCCCTGTCTGGGCTGCCTTTCTCTTCTTGCCGCCTGCTTCTTGAACAGGCGCACTCTCCTTGACATTGTCAAGGTCTGTTTTTCCACCACTTGACCCAGCGGCCGTAACAGTGGGCTTGATATCCGAGAGATAGCACTCTCGGGCCATCCTCTGATCTCCCCTTAGGGACCCGACTGTTCCATCATCCCTCTCAAACTTGAGCAACATAAGAGATGGGATTATAACAGCCTTGGAAGTATTCAGGGTTGGTCGTCCCAGAATCATGTTGTAGGCCGAGAGTTCTTCTACTACCAGGAACCGGACTACCATGTGTCGTCCTTCCCCTTTTTCACCCAGGCGGATGGGTAAATCTACTTGTCCCACTGGGAGGACGACTCCTCCTCCAAACCCTACTAAAGGGTGGGATGCCGGATGTATGCAATCAGTCTGATATTTGAGTTTTGACAGACATTTGATACTGATAAGATCTGAGGAGCTTCCGGTATCTATAAGGATTCGGCCAACTCTCTGGTTGGCCACTTTACATTCAATAACGATAGGGTCGTCATGCGGCCCCCTTACCCCTCCTAGATCTTCTTCAGTGATGACAATCTCAGGAAATGAATATTTGGAGGGTCGTTCTTGGTGAACGGAATTTACGTCTAGCTGCCTGATATTGTCTTTGTTGCCCCTAATAGTGGGGTCGCCTCCTGAGAAGCCGCCTGCAATGGTGTAGACGACTGCATCATCTGTATCAGAGCTGTCGGCCTGTTGACTCTTTTTGGCCGACTGCTTTTTCGAGGAAGTGTTCCCCGTAGATTTCTTGACATAAGAGTCAAGATCGCCTTGCTCAGCCAGGCGGTCCAGATACCGCATGAGACTGATGCATTCATTGGTGTGATGACCAACATCTTCATGATAATCACAGAATTTTTCTTGGTTCCGGTTGCTTGCAGAACCCTTCATGGGGGCCGGCTTCTCAATTGAGATCCGTCCCTTGATTTCCTTTAGGATAGCTTGGCTATCCTTGTTAAACGCATACTTTGGGGAGTATGGTTTGAATTCTTTCCTCTTCTTCTGGGCCAGCTGTTTAGAGGAATCAGCCGCCCAGACCACTTTTCTCTTCTTCTCATCTTTGTTCGACGACTGTTTCTGTCGTCCTTCTCTTTTGTCGAACCTTTTCCCGTCCGACTGTTTTCCCGTACTACAAAGATCAGTCGCCTGTATATAGGCTTCCGCTTCAATCAAGGCCTCTTGAAGAGTCGCCACCCTCTTTCGAACCAAATCAAATTTGAATGTCGACCCGTCTTTGAGGCCTCTGAAAAAGTCAGTATAGGCTACCTCATCCGGTAATCCTTGAATCTGTATTCTCATCAGGTTAAACCGCCTGATGTAAGAACGAAGCCCCTCCTTCTCGCCCTGCTGAATCGTTCCTAAATCAAGGGTCGTCTTCTTTGCAGGTATGTTCATGGCAAAGTTGGAGGTGAATAAGTAAGCAAGCGTCCTGAAGTTATTCACACAACCAGTCGGTAGGTTGCCGAACCATTGTTGTGCGATTCCTTTGAGAGTCGCTGGAAAACACTTGCACCAAGTGGGATCATCCAACCCTTGAAGGTACATCAGGTTGGTGAATGCCATCAAATGGTCTTCTGGGTTAGTAGTGCCGTCATAGGCGCCTACTAATACATTTTTAACTTTGGCCGGCTGAGCGGCTTCGGTAATTTCCTTGGAGAAGGCCGACGGCTGTTCCCCAAGTCTAAGCAACCGTAGCTGCCAGTCCATAGGTTGGACATTCTTTGCTGCATGCCCTCCAAACAGAGGTGGCTGCAAAAAATATTGTTGTTGCGGTACATATGGTAAGTTTGGTACCGCCTGGTCACTATGAAAGCCGGACTGACGGGAGGTACCGCCTGACTGACTCTCATGATGCGACTGAGTATACCTCATCGAGGTATTGCGTAGACTGTCTTGGAAGTCTCAAGTAGAGGCCGACTCTGACAATCGGTCATTCTTCTTCTGCTCTAGCAATAGCCGAGCATCTGTGTATGTTTTCTTCGACCCGTCCGCCTGAATATGACGAACAGGTTTCCTCTTTCCTGGAGTAGGAAAGCGGTACTTTGTGAAATTAAGGATAGGCGGCTCCCACTTCCTAGAGTTAGGATGAGGGGTCGCCTCTCGCCCTTGAACAGGTTTCCTCTTCCCTGAAGAGGAAAGTTTCTTAGCCGACTGCTCCTTGGCCAGAGCAGCCGACTTCTTATTGAGCAACTCTTGAATCTCTCCCTTGAAGCCCCTCATGAAGGTCATGAGTTCCTTTCTTGTAATGGGAGCAGACCCATCAGCCGGCTGCTGCTGAACAGGCGGTGCGCCGGCTGGATCACTGAGTCCAGTTTGAAGATCTTCCCGTTCTCTCCTTTCGGTATGACGGGTGCGTCGGGCCCTTAGGGTCCCGTCTGAAGCTGTATGAGCTTCACCTTCAAATTCTTCCTCAGTATCATGGTCCGACTGGACTTGAGGGTCGTCCAGGGGCGCCTCTCTTCAGGAGTCGTTACAGACGTGGATGCCATCTCAGAAGTACTCTCCCCACAGACGGCGCCAAAATGTTTCGGGGTTTTCTGATGTCCTGCGGGAGAGTTACAATTCTGAGACTGGAACCGGATGCCTGTACCTGCAAAACAAACGGATGCTCCGGACGATTGGAGATCCGCCTCCGACGGTCAAGTTAGTACTTGATTAAGGAGTAACTAATGCGGAAATAAAAGTAATTGGGTCTCTCTAGGTGAGAGTGTTAAATGTGCGTAATCCCCCTTAATGAGGATTAATGGGCATATTTATATGCCTTGGGATGCGTGCCAGTACTAGGTTTAGTTTAAACCTAAGGCTGACTGGGCCTCCCACAATGATTGGGCCTTGTTGGCCTGTTTTCCCATTTGGCATGGGTGGACACGTGTCACATTGCAATTGGTCCAAGGAGGACGAATCTCTTGATGACACGTGGCAGGCTCCTATTGGCCTACATGAAGGACACGTGGCGAAACCTGGCTAGCCCACATGTCGGATGCTGATTGGTGGATAAAAATCCCCTAATCAGAACTGATAAAGGAGGGCAATATTATGATCCAGCTTATTTCCAATCTTTGGGTATAATTCATGAGACTACAGCTGGTTATGCACCACAATCAAATGGTGTAGCTGAAAGGAAAAACAGAACTCTTGAAGAAATGGTTAATTCCATGTTATCTTACTCTGGTTTGAGTGAAGGGTTCTGGGGTGAAGCAATGTTGACAGCTTATCACATTCTTAACCGGGTTCCCACTAAGGGAAAACAATCTACTCCTTATGAACTTTGGTACAAAAGAAAGCCAGAACTTGAAGTATCTCAAGGTTTGGGGTTGTAGGGCAATCGTAAGAGTGCCTGGAAAAAAGAAAAGAAAGCTCGGTGAAAGGGGCTTGGATTGCATTTTTATAGGTTATGCTGAGCATAGCAAAACCTATAGGTTCTATGTAATAGAACAAAATTACTATATATCGATTCATTCGGTTGTTGAGTCAAGAGATGCAATTTTTGATGAAAACCTTTTTTCATCAATGAGTAGACCTAAGGATCTACAGGTTAGTGCCAAAGGAAAGGAGATTGTTGATTTTGATGATCAACTTAAATCTCATGAATGTTCTCCTAATAAGGAGGATGAGACTCCTCATGTTAGAAGAAGTAAGAGACAAAGGAAACCTAGGAACCCTCTTGATGACTTTATCATTTATTTAGTTGAAGGGTCTAGGGATGTCCTTAGTTCCACTACTCCATATTGTTTCAATGTGGATAGTGACCCAAAGACTTATAGCGAGGCCATATCTTCCCAAGATAGTGCATTTTGGAAGGAAGCTATAAATGATGAGATGGATTCCATCATGGGAAATAATACTTGGTTCATAGAGGATTTACCTCCCGGTTGCAAACCTCTTGGTTGCAAGTGGATTTTCACTAGGAAAAGGAGACCGAATGGCTCTATAGTGAAATTTAAAGCCAGATTGGTTTTCCAAGGCTTTAGGCAAAAGCATGGTGTTAATTATTTCGATACCTATGCACCGATTGCAAGAATTACCTCCATAAGGTTATTGATTGCAATGGCTTCAGTATATAAGCTAGTGATTCATCAAATGGATGTCAAAACGGCATTCCTTTATAGAGATCTAGAGGAAGAAGTGTACATGAAACAACCCGAAGGGTTTATTTTGGAAGGACAGGAAAATAAGGTGTGTAAATTGGTTAAGTCATTGTATGGACTTAAACAAGCATCAAAGCAGTGGCATCGGAAATTTGATGACACGATTTTATCCTTTGGATTCAAAGTGAATCAAGCTGATAAGTGTATTTATAGAAAATTTGATGACAAAGGTCATGGTGTCATCATTTGTCTATATGTTGATGACATGCTTATCTTTGGTACAAGTCTACAACAGGTAGAATTGACCAAGGAATTCTTAATCTCATCTTTTCAGATGAAGGATTTGGGGGACGGAGGCGGATGTCATCTTAGGCATCAAGATTATTAGGGATAATGGAAGACTTATTCTAAGTCAATCTCATTACATTGAGAAGATGATCAAACGGTTTAATATGTTTGATAAGTGTCCTGTAAACACCCCCATGGAACCTAATGTTAAATTAGTTAAGAATTTGGGGAAAACAATTTCCCAACTGGAATATTCAAGGATAATTGGATCCTTGATGTATGCCATGACAAGTACAAGACTAGATATTGCATTGGCTGTGGGAAAACTTAGTAGATTTACTAGTAACCCGGGTGCACAGCATTGGTTTGCAGTTCGGAGGGTCTTGAGGTACCTTAAGGGTATGTTGGATTATGGTTTGTCTTATAGTGGATTTTCTTCGATTTTAAAAGGATATTCTGATGCAAGCTGGATCACTTACAAAGAGGATGACTCTTCTGTAAGTGGTTGGGTGTTCATGTTTGGGGGAGGTGCCATTTTATGGTCTTCCAAGAAACAAACTTGCATTGCCAATTCCACTATGGCAGTGGAGTTTATTGCTCTTAACTCAGCTAGTAAGGAAGCTGAGTGGTTGAGAAATCTCATGTTAGAGTTGCCTTTATTGCCTAAGCCAATGTCACCGGTGGCAATCCATTGTGATTCGAATTCGGCTTTAATAAAGGCATATAGTCAAGTGTATAATGGTAGGTCTCGGCATATTTCACTTAGGCATAGCCTAGTGAAAAATCTTATCATTGATGGGGTCATAAGTCTTGACTATGTTCCTATAAAATTGAATTTGGCGGATTGCTTTACTAAAGCAATGCGAAGGCATTCCATCATATTTGCTTTGAATGGAATGGGTTTATGTCCAAAAACACAAATTTGTGAAACCTAATCTAACACTTGAAGAAACATCAAGTATTAGATTCAATGTGGTTGAATTGCAATTTTGATGTTTGTTAGCAATGTTATGTGACCCATGTTGCTATGTTACTTGTGATGTGTAAGGTAGCTTCTATTCAAAGTTCTCAAAGATCTAGATTTGAGAAGCTCTAGATGATGGAGTCTTGTCAAAAGGGCACTATTACGTATATGAGAACCTACCTATATAAGTTCGAAGTTTAGCCGCTTCAAGAAGTCTAGATGGACATATAGACTTTGATGAACTTATGAAAGATACGGACACATGGCTGTATAAAAGTGTCAAGTGATGATAAATTCGATTTGTCTTGTGTGTAGTTCACCTTCGAATGGTTGGATATATTCGTGCGATTCAATCCATATGGAAATCACGGGATATGATCATCGTTACGTGTGTTGTACTAGGTGTCAATTCAATCCGAAGGGACATTGGCATTGATGCATGAGATGTGACTTAATTGATAGAAGTGAAGAAAGTTTTAAATTACACAATAAAAATGGGGGAGGATTGTTAGGAATTTAGAGTGTGGTAGAAAAGAGCCCTCTCCTTGGAATGGAGAGGACACGGCTGGGAAGCCACGGAAAGTCGCGCCCGCGGCATGGGTGCGGCCAGGTATCTCCAGAAAGTTGGGTGAAATCTGCAATTTCCCTGTCCGCGCCCGCGGGGTCGTGAGGAGCGCCCGCGCCACCTTGAGGAGTGCCCGCTCCTCCTGGTGGAGCGCCCGCTCCTCCCTGTTTTGCGGTTTTTTCTGGCAGTTGCGGTTTTTGTACGTTCTTTTAATTCGTGAAATTAAAAAGAAGTATTCTGGGTTTTGCTCTCTCTGTTTTTCTTCTCCAATATTTTCCCTTTTATTCACAATTTCTTGAAGAAACTTGCAATCTCTTCTTGAAATACTCTATCAATTAAGTTGTTTTTCGAGAATTTGATCATCTTACTACAAATCTTAGTGCAAAGATTGTAGTGTTTGTCTATTGTATCTCAAAGTGACTTTCCGGTTTCAACCCAAGCACCGTGGTGGGGGAAATAATCACTTTAGGAAAGTGTTTACACGCCTTAGACAAGTATCCGGTATTGAAGACTCACGTGGTCCTTGGTATTCTCATGTTCTTGTTGATTTCATTGGCTTGGAGTAGAGGCAAGTTTAGTATCTTTCATATTAGTGTTTTTCCTTGTAATTTATGATTACATTGATATTTTTGGTGTTTGGTTTGTAATACTTTAATTAGTATTGGTTATTGTATAATTAGATTGAAATTATACACTGTTTAGGTTTTGTTCCACCATCTTTAAGTAATTCTTATATTGTTGAATTGCTAAAAACCTAACAATTTCAAGTATAAATTCTCTTTAAACCTGCAGGAAAAGGGAGTGATCAAGCAATAACAATAAATCATAAATAAGAAATGTAAAAATTATTAATTGACACAACAATCATCATCATAATATCATCAAAACATTAATAGAACATGATTAGCAAGATCCTAGGCATGATACTAAACGGATTAATAACAAACCCTAGAATGCCACTAATAATAAAGATCAAAGCTTTATCCAAAACATTATACTAGAAAGCATGATATTAGAAATATTAATTAACACCATAAACATGATACTAGGAATCAAAATAATATTCTAACATGATACTAGAAATTAAAATAATATTCTAAGCATGATTTCTATATCAAAGGAATAATCAAATTACTCACTTTGATGCCTCGTATTTCTTTTTATCAAAACAATACACACGTTAGTAACTTCAAGAAATAAATAAAACAAATAAATAAATCAAATAAGAATTGAAATATTGGTTTGGGACCAAACCCTCAAAAATATCAACCTTTCACGTCGAGGTCAAAGGCAACTACGAGAAGGGCTTGGAGTATTCAAGTCTCGCAAAGGACATATGATGTATAATATCAAAAAGGGTGTTGGGATGTGTTTAGGCTAAGCTAAGGCTAGAAAGAAAGAGAGAGAGAGAGAGAGAGAGAGAGAGAGAGAGAGAGAGAGAGAGAGAGTGAGTGAAAAGCTTTTAGCTTAGAGAGAGGGATTAGATGATGAATGTTGGTGATCAAGCTCGTTGATGATTGAAAACGAGGTGATACGACCTCTATTTATAAGAAAAAAGAAGGTCGAACGATTAGAAAACATTCGAATTCGAATCGGAATAAAACTCCTTCGATGGACAACAGTTTTGCGGTTTTTGTTTTTATCATATATTTTGATCCAGAAATTGGAATAAGATAAATAATATATCCTTGAAAAGCTATAGAAGTCTGCTTTCCAACCCAATTAGAATCAGATTAAAATCTTGTGTAGAATAAAATATATGTCTGAAATAGTGGGACAGTGTTAGTTTTGGATAGAGTTTGGTATTTCGTTCATATCTTTTTCGTTATAGTTTGGAATTAAGATTATGATATATCATTGGAAAGATAATTTCAAGGTATATTCAAAAATTTAAGATTTGGATAAAAATTATGAGGCACGAAAATCATATCTGAACATCTTTGAACTCGAATGGAACAAGGACTTTTAAAAAGAGGAGTTTTATTCAATTTCAAACTCTTTGATCTTTATCTTTCAAAAAGGATATATTAGAACCTTTTAGATACTTCTAGAAGTTCCTAATGAATCCTAATTGGTTTAGGAATGGGATTAAGGGTAATGGACCCTCCATGTGATCATAGGGTCGTTGGTAAGGTGGACCTAGGTTTCGTTTGGGCTTGGTTTAGTATTTTGGTCATAACTTATTCGTTTTAATTTGGATTTGGTCTTATAATATATAGTTGGAAAGCTCTTTTCTTTCAAAACCCATACAACTAAAAAATAATTGGACCAAGATTATGGACCAAAATAAACTGATTTAGACGTTTTTATAAAGAGGACACGAAATAAGTGATTTTCAAAGACACGAAATGAATGATTTTGGGTTTAAAGGCACGAAATAAATGATTTTTGTCAAAAAAACTTTAGGATAGATTGGAAATGGTTAAGGCTAAAGGGAATTCACAAGACTCTTTAACTCTTCACCTAACTCGATGATCAAAGACGTGAAAGGTACTCATCACTGGGTTTGGTTTTTGGTGAGACACAACCAGGTGTCTACAGTACCTAATGGACAAAATCAAAACAACTAACTTCCTAAATCCTTCTCAATACAAACAAGCTATCATCACAGACCAATGTTTGAAAACCAACAAAAATAACCAAGAGATCATGATAATCATAGGCAACAACAAGGCATAGGCAACAGGATAAGCATAGGCAACAACAAGGCACAGGCAACATGATAAGTGTGAGGAGGTTGTGCCCATTGTAGGGGATCCTTATCCTCTATGCTCATGACCCTTTAAAAGCCTAGGACTTTACACTTTTTAAGGTATGTTAGGATTTGAATTCCAGACTATTTTGGGAACCTTGAATTAGAGTTGATCCTATCATTACGTTTTTTTGTAAGAAACTATTAAGGAGTTGCTAATGAGTTTTAGGAAAACTCTGGAACCTCGTTCATGCCATTCTCCCAAGTAGGGTTCAAGGGATAATTAGCATGAACCATAAGTTTACCCATGCCCAAATTGGTCTACTTGTACCAGAAATGATTTCGGGAGCAAGGGTACTAAAATAACGTTCCTTTTATGGAGGAGTCACTATTCTAGCCCAAGTGTGGCCTCTACTAGCTATTCCTTATTTCACAATTTCATCACCAAACAATATATGCAACCTGATACCTAAAACTAAGTTATTTGATTTTATTTATAAGCATTAATCACGTAAGGATTACATTGCAACGAATATCGTTATTTTTTGTTACTCAAATTCGTGAAAGGAACAAGAAATAAAACAAGATTCGCCTTGACTTAGGTGATAAAACAATCAATTAATTATTCAATTCTAGTCTTTAATTAACGCAAGAATACTATGTGAAACTAATTAATTAAAGTTTATTTAAAGTGATCAAACAGCACTAATTAATCAATTAAAGTTATTTAAATAATAAAAGAAAAGTGATTTATCTAAGTGCTCAGGAAACTAACTATTCTCCTTTGTTTGCTAGATCTTTGTTTTGGATGTTTATGGACCTTCCTTCTTCTTCGTACCTCCAAGACTTCAATGGAATTAATTAGGGTTGGAGAGTATTTAGGAATAAAGGAGAAAAGTAGTATGATAGTAAGAGGGTTTGAGAGATTAGGGATTTCACAATGCTAGAGTTTCAATTATGATTTTTCTGTCCGTCCTAAGGGCTAAGCGAAGACCCCTATTCATAGGTGTAGAAATCTAGGTTTAGGACTTTAGAGTCGCGGCATCAGGTGGCGCGCGGAACTCTCAGAGTTGCGCTGGAGTGCCTAGCGCAACTCTATGACTTGCGCTCGGAAGGCGCGCGCAACTTTGAGATTTGCGCGCGGTGTGGTTTGCCTTATTGAAAATGCGTTTTTAAAACTTCCATAACTTTTGATTACAGAGCCGGATTAAGGAAAATTAGATATCATTGAAAAGCTCTAAATTTCTAATTTCTAATGCCATTAAATTTAGATTAAAATCTGTTCTGGATTAAAAGATATGGTTGTTTGAGTGCAGGATGTCTGTTTTAGGGCTTGGTTTAGTATTTTGACGATAATTTCTTCGTTTTAACTCGAAATTGGGCTTATAATATACTGTTGGAAAGCTCTTGGAAAGATCTATCTATATGTATAGGCCATTAATGGAAGTTGGATAGTTAATTATTATGGTTGGCTCGATTTTCAACAATGTAAGATCCATTGGATCAAATCATTGCATTTGATGCATTTAAGTCCATTAGTATTCAAGATTAAACATGAATTAACACGTTTTAGGCCTAATTATTAATTCGACTAGGCTATAAGATAATTTGGTCTCAAATTTGGGTTCTAAATTATTTCATAATTCATTTTGGAGTCCATAAACACTTCAACTTTGATCTAGCATGAAGAACGAGATTTTGTAACATCATTGCACTTCCTGTCGAGAAAGGAGGCCAAAAGTAGGTGTCTACAGTTAGCCCCCACTTTGATTGAGTCTAGAATAGACGATGATCAAAGTAGTCAAGGAAATAATTCTGAGACTCATTCTACGAAGTTACTTAGAGATAAGGAATCTTTTAGTAGTGTTAAGAATGTCGAAACTATCCTCGATTCGCTAAATGTTCAAGACAAGTAGCTTCTAAGACCAGAAAAGGTATTTTCTGGATTTAGTGAGCTAAAGAATCTAGTTTGACCCTTTGCAAGTATAGAACGCTTTTACAAGTAAAGACTATCCTGGGTGATGTCATGTTATGAGAAGATACCGGGTTGAAAAAGAATAAAAGAGGATGATACCCTCTCAATATGTCATCGGCAGCCTAAAATCCCTTGATCTGTCATTGAAACTTTAGTCCATGATTTTAACAAAATAAAAGATGATAAAATGGGTTGTGTTTCAACATTTGTAGCCTAGCACTTGAATAAAAGATTGACATACGCTACCAAATAAATACTCCTACAAGATAGAAATACATGTCTCAGGACTGGAGGCACATATCCAAATCCAGTGAAAGAGAAGAAAATCGGCAACTCTCTCAGCAGTTTTGTCCACAAGATGAGAACACGCGTCTCAGGACTGGGGCACGCATTTAAATGGCTTCAGCAGGGGTTAGTTCTTTATACAGGGGTGGGCGGACACCCTAACTGCCCGGTAAAGCTAGAGTGCTTCCTAGCTAACCGTATTTGCTTCCAATCGGGGGGTGTCTAGCCCCGATGGTTCAGCGTGCTCGTCGACTCGTTTAAGCTAACACTTAATGTGTGTAAAAGAAGTTTTACCATTTTTGGACGGGAGGTAGATCACGTTGCTAGTGCAATTTTACGCAGCACATATGCCATACAATTTTATGTTGTACGATACGTAGTATTTTTGTTATGAACGCCAAAAATACAAAAAACGTGACATTTCTAAAAGGGCAGTACAGAAAAATGTCAAATTGTCTATGGGAGCTTTTGCGTAAAGCACCACTACGGAATATTTTAAGACGCTTCACAAAAAACATCCAAAACGTATGTTTAGGGCAGGCACAAAGGACGGTGTGCATGCAGGATGATGGAAAAAACTATCAAAGAAGAAAATAAACTACAAAATGCAAAGCAATTAAAAGGATTTTGATGATTCGCACGTTATTACGTCTAACAAAGCACAAAATCGTTAGAAAAAATTCAAAATGGATCAAAATCCGAGTACCGGTCTTTTGAATGACCAGTATCCGCGCGCAACTCAGTGGGTCGCATTGGCCAAGTGCGCGCAAGAAACTGGGTTGCGCTGGGTTGTCACGCGCAACTTATTGAGTTGCACGCGACATTTAAATCAGTAAAAAGAGGCGAAAAAGCGCGATCTGAAGCTCACTCTCTTCTTCTCCTCTTTCGCCATTTTTGACCTCTTTCCATTTTTTGTTGTCGTTTGAAGCTAAGGAAAGTAAATCTTGCTCCTTTATTGTACCAAACTTTGAACTTGGTCAATAAAATGGGAAAAGCCGAATGAAAAACCCTAATTTTAAAAGTTGGGGCTTTTGTTTTCGAATTATTTTCATGAATTTGTTTGTTTTATGTTGTTGTGACATGTTTAAGGAATATATTACAACAAATTTCATAAGAAGTGGTTAAGTATAGAGTCATGTATGAGCTTACTCAAGCATATATATATTTTTTCTTCATTTGATTTCTGAATTTGAGCTGGAACTTATTTCTCTTTTTTTTTTCCGCTCACATGGACTATACTTGTCAATTTTAATGTAAATTGAAGTGTTAGAACGAAAATTATGCACTAAAATTGGGAACGAAATTTTGAACTTTGATAACGGCATGAAATTGTTCTTTGCGACTCATGTTTATATTTTGCCATGCTTAAGTTACAAAATTGGTTTTATCAATGATAACAATAATCGATGGTTATTATTATTATTCACTTATAAAACTATGATTTCAAGATTTGCATAAACTAGTTAGTTTAGGAAATTTTTGAAG
The DNA here is from genome assembly GCF_001683475.1 of Chenopodium quinoa. Classification (NCBI taxonomy): domain Eukaryota; kingdom Viridiplantae; phylum Streptophyta; class Magnoliopsida; order Caryophyllales; family Amaranthaceae; genus Chenopodium; species Chenopodium quinoa. Next base: position 2,475,375 of record NW_018742292.1, on the reverse strand, counting down.
ACCTCATCGAATCGGTGGGGTTTGGCAATATTTTGGGCTTTCGAGCCCCCATTTTATATTTTCGAGTGTCGTAGCCCCTAATAATGGGTGGTTTCAATGACTTTGTTTTTTAAGAATTAGACGCTTTCATGTTGCTCGAAATGGGTCTAGAAATCCCGTGTTTTGTCTTATTATGATAACAACTAGGATCTTGGAAACGTTTAAACGAGTGTGTTTAAAATCGTTTTCGACCATTCGTAATTTTAACAAAGGAGATTTGCTAGTAACATTGGTCGTTCGTTAGAACAAGTAAGAGGGAAAATGAAATGTTGTTCAATTTCTCCCTCTATTCTCGCTACTTTCGAATTCTTTCCTTTGAGCTCAAATTTTGATACCGATTGAAGCTCGAGACAGTAGATATTATCCTCTTTGCGAAATTCCAATGATTTCAATCTTTTCATTCATGCAACAATAGAGGGAATTTATAATGAAGACCCCTTATTTTTGAAATTAGGAGTCTTTTATTTACATTCTAGCTCATGAAATGGTTTGTCTTATGTTCATAAAGTGTCTTGATACAATTTTCATGATGAACGATTGTGTATTAAACTTTCGTACGATCAAGCATGTTGTATGCATTTGAATTCTATTTTGATACTCATGATTTTATTTCTTTCGTTCCATACTAGTCATACTCTTTAATCTCTAGAGTAAATTGAACTATTGAAACAACAATTATGCACTAAGATTAGTGTTTTTGGGTTTGAACTTGAAAATGGCTTGAATATTTGATATGTTGTAATTTGTTCTATGGGAAAGTTCAGTTGCAATCTAAGTTTTCAAAGGAACAAAATGATTATTAAATCATTGTGATGCATTTGAAAATTGTAAGCCTCGAGATCTACATAAACCATTTATAGCTTAGGCGATTCTTGAAAGTAGCTTGAATGGCATGAATATTTCTTTTTTTTTTTTTGTGAATGTTAGAGCCCCCATGTGTCGGTTTATTCACATTCTTGCTATTTCTCAAGTCTTGGAGCCCCCAATTTGGGGTAGTTCCAATGACTTGTTATTGTTTAGGCCATTCATATCATCATGATGTGGAAATGAGCCTATGTATCCCATTTTTTGTGTTTTGAGAACATTTAGGATAATGACATGGCTTACGCATTTTTAGCTAAAGTCATGTTTAAGGAAGCAAGTTAGTTCTTTGCTTGTTTATCAACCAAAACAATTGTACTCAAGGTTTAGTAATCTATACCTAATGTCAAAACGTTTGTAGAGATCATTACGGTGATATTATTTTCAAAGTTGATTTAGAACATCAAATATTTTCTTTGTTCTTATCAATCTCTGATTTCGGTCTTGTAGGTGGTTCGTTTACCATCCCTGAGCCAATATTCACAGGATAACTAGGCGAGAACAAGGTGGAGTTAAGAAGAAGTCGAATCTTAGTTCATTCCTTTTGGAAATATTTATGTATATACATGAATTGTCCAGAAGGTTATAAAAAATTTGAAAATTTATTTATTTTGAGAAAATGAAACAAAATTTAGAAGGGGAATTTTGAAGACTATGTTTTTTTAGAGAGAGTAGGAAACAAGTTATTTCGAACTAGAATTCAAAATTTGGAAAGGGTCCAATAAATTTAATAAAAGTTTGTTTTGAAAATAAAGTGAAGCTACTATTTCTAGTACGCAAAATACATAATCATGTAATTTTCGAAACTAGACCCTAAATGGAAAGAAAAGCCTAGCTCGTAGTTGAGTGTGACTTTTTTGTGCAAAATTTGATGAAGGTAAGTTGTAATTTGCAACTTATTTCAAAAAAGATATGAAAATGTGATCAAACACTTTTATATCTAATTTTGTTATACTCTCCTTTTTTTATGTTTGTCATCATTGTCATATTTTGTTAAGTGAAAGTGAAGTTCTTCCAATTAAACAGGCAACATGGTTTGAAAATGAATACTTATCAAACTTAGGTCTAATGGAGTGTTAGAATAATTTATATAATCATTCGAATCACTTTCCAAAATATAGTCTTAATACAAAAAGTTAGAATAGACCTAAATTTTAATAGCCCCCAAGTGTAGACTTAGGTGGCTTTTGGAATTCATGTATACATATGCTAGGGGATGTTTTTTCATGTTTATTTGAAGCCCCAAGATTTGTATTTTCAATTTGTGGAAATTTTCATATGTTTATCATGAAATGTTTGATCAAGTAGGAAGTAATGTTCTTCCCTTTATCATTTAAAGTTATTAACATGGTCTGTAATAAGCTTTGCATGACATTGTTTTTTTAATCATAACTAGCGTGTTCAAATCTGTAAATAGAGAGAAGTGGGGATGTCCTTGATTTTTTGAGCCCCCATTTTGAGGCAATTTCGCAAATTTTTTTGGAGTTTTTAGTTGCCAATGGGAGGGATCATCTTGACTTACCCCCCGAAAAAGAAATGAACAAAGAGACGGATTTGCATAGAAAAGGAAGGGGAATCCAACTTTTCCATAGAAGAAATAAGAAAGAGAATTAGACATGATTTTGAAAAGCAAGGATTATTGACTTAATAGTTGAATCATCGTGATGACTTGGCAGTAAGGTATACATGTAATAGCGATAACGATCATTTTTTTTATGTAGCGACCATGTTCAATCAATGTTCCTCGCTTAGAGAGGACGAAGATATCCCACATAGGCGGACATATTAATTGCTTATGATAAGTAAGATGGCCAATGCTCAAGAGTTGTAAAAGACATCTAAAGTTGACGTCGAGGTTGTCAATATATCAAATCGATTTACTATATTCACTCATTTTTTTCTAGGCAATGTATATAGAACTTGAATCACCTTGGTAATAAATAGCCCTATTATTAAAAGAAAATAAGATGATTGTTCTTGAAAGTGATAGTCACCTTATTTTTCTTGGCAAAAGATACGGAAAACATCGAATTTGATTCGATTGCTTTACTAAAAACGATGTAATCAAGCCAATGGCTAACAAATCATCCGAATTTTTTAATTCTTTTTTTTTTTTTTTTAAATCATTACTCAACACTTCATGCACTTTATGTATGGGCATAATTACTCAATATTAGGTCCATATAAGCAAAGGCCTAAGGTGGGCCATATTTCGTAGAATGGTGATCACTACTAGAAAACAGCCAATCAACGACGGAAAAAATCCGTCGAAAAACCCTGAAATTCCGTCGGAAATGCCCATTTCCGACGGAATTCCGTCGGAAGGCAGCGTCGCATTACACTTTGTAGGAATTTCGCGATATTCCGTCGGAAGGTCCATTCCGACGGAATTTCCGATGGATTTTGTTCTGTCGGAGTCAAGTTTAACTTATTTGGAAAGTCCGTCGCAATGTTCCGACGGAATTTTCCGTCGTTATGAGTTATATTCCGACGGAATTTTCCGTCGGAAGAAGTATATTCCGACGGAAAATAAAGTAAATTTCGACAGAATTTTCCGTCGGAAAAGTCAATTAAAAAAAATAAAAAAAAAATAGCCCTGCTAACCCAGCCCAGATCCTCCCCACACCTAGCACCACTGAACGCAACCCAGATCCTCCCCACACCTAGCCCAGATCCTCCTAACCCAGACCCACACGCCTCCCCACACCACCAGGTACTACTGAACCCACCCACGCCTCCCCACACCACCAGCTACCACCACCATCTACAAACCACCACCGAAACCACCATTCCCCACCCTCCCCAACCACCACCGAAACCCACCACCCACACCCACCACCGAAACCCACCTTAAACCACCACCCACACCCAGCACCGAAACCTACCTAAAACCACACAAAAATAGCCAAAACCACCTAAAACTTCCCCAACAAACCCGAAACCACCAAGATCTACCCGAAACTAACTCTAACCCACGAAACCACCCACCACCTTCACAAATCGTCACCCACCACCAACCCACACGCACACACAACTTAAAACCCAAAATTTTTTTAAAAAACGAACAGAAAAAAACCACAAAATCACAAAATTAAATTATAAAACATACCTTAAGTTGAAATGGGATTGAATTTCATCACGAAAACGGTTTACCAAGGCCAAATTCGGCCATAAAAAGTCTAGATCTAGGCTTTTAATGGTCGAATTTGGCCTAAAAAAAAAACCTTCAAAATAATCAAATTTGGTCGAATTTGGCGCTGATGTTGGTTATGCATAACCAATGTTGTTTGAGGCGGTGGTGTTGCTTAAGGCGGAGGAGAGAGAAACGAAGGGGAAGGAGAAGGAGAAAGGAGAAAGGAGAAAGGAAAGAAAAGAAGGAAAATGGAAAGAGAAGAAGGAGAAAGGGGATGGAGGAATGAAGGAGGACCGAAAACAGAAGAAGGAGAAGAGAAGAGAGAGAAGAGGAGAATAGAGGAGAGAGAAATGAGAATAAAAGGGTGGGATCCAGTTTTTTTAGGTTTTAGGTTAATTTTTTTTTTAATTTTTAAAAATAAAAAATCTTAAATCCGTTGGAACGGTTTAAAATTCCGTCGGAACTTTCCTACAGATTTTAAATCCGTAGGAAATTTCTATGTTTTGACGGTTGTGTCCCTCGGAATTTATAGCTTCCGACAGAAATTTCCGTCGGAAGCAGTAAATTCCGAGGGGAAATAAATCCGTCGGAATATTTTCGAGGGATTTTCCGTCGCAACCAATCTTTTCTGACGGACTTTTCTAACAGACAAAATTTCCATCGGAAAAGACAAATTTTCCAACGGAATTGAAGTCCGTCGGAACGGTTCCGTCGGAATGGTTCCGTCGGAAAACAGCCTATTTCTAGTAGTGGATTTTTGTATTACATGGTTATGGTCTACCTCAAGGAAGGCCTTTTCAAGGTTGTAATGTGGCTAGGCTCAAGGTTATGAAAAAAATGGACAAGCTCAAGTATACTCCCCTTAATCCCTTACTTTTGGTGCTTTCTCAAATTAAAACCTTTCTAATTTGTTTCACAACTCCTACATTTGATGCTTTTTTCCTTGCCCTCTCTTTTTTCTTTTTTCTATTTTTTTTTTTTTTTTTTGGCAAGTTTGGTTTTGGGTTTAGAATGATTTTTTTTTACTTTTGCATTGGATTTTTCCTTTTTAAGGTTTAGACTAACTTTGTGTCCCGTCATATGTTTCGTTCCCCTAATTTTTAATTTGTATCTCGTTGCACCATTCCCATCCCAAGGTTTGGAATTATGTAGGTTGAATAAGGGCTCAATTGACGAGGCTCAAAAGAGCTGCCAAAAAGATGGATTTGTTCTAAGGCTAAAAAAACATGGGATCATCTTCGTGGAGATTCAAGTTGCCTCCTGTGTTGGTGTAATCATCATATCCTTTCTTTGTGGGCCGAAGATGGGCCAATTTTCATTCGATAAATCTAGTAAGCCAAAGCTCATCAATATTCTTAAAGCGTTGAGTATGTATGCCTGTTTTGGTATTGCCTGATTGTATGTATATATATATTTTTTTTTAATTCGAGCCAATAACAATAAAGAGATTGAAAGAGAATAAGATAGACGTACTTGAAAATATAATTTTATTCATTAATTAAGGAGAGTACATAATGAGTAGATTCGACAGCATAAATCTCTTAGTCTATCATAAAGAAAATAAAAAAGGAAAGAAACAAAACAAGACCTAAAGTGCTATATCTTGAATTGTTGACAACTTCTTGAGATTGCGTCTTCGAGCTTTGTCCATTTCCAACGTAGGTGAAATCTTCTCTAAAAATCTAGTCCATCTATATGATTCATGGTTTCATTTATCAAATCCCTTTCAATTAATGTTCCCACGATATAGACTTTTTGAAATGTGTGTAAACCAAGGTATTGTAAATGGCACTTTTATGGTGGAGATATATTGTCTATGAACTTTGGGACAAGTTCATGATCCAGAGGTCTTTGAGTAAGAATAGCAATCTTTGATCTCCACCTGGAAAAGAAGTCAATAAAGCCTTCTTCCCCTTGCTTGAGAAATTCAAGATCGCGCAAGGTTTTTGTGAGCTCGATGTTATCTCCATATTGGGCTAAAACGCTTTTACAACGTCACTCCAAGTGGAAGTTTGTTTTGCATCGAGGTTATAAAACCATGATCTAGCAGCTGGGTCCAATGAAAGAGGAAAAGTACATGCGTATAAGCTGTGCTCAACCCCTTTCAATGCCATAATTCCAAGAAAGCTCATTAAGTGAGTCCTAGGATTGTCTGTAACCTTAAAGGTTGGTAAATCCTAGTTAAGAACTTTTCTCCGAGAGTCTTGCCACTAGGTTGTGGCGCAAGCTCATAATTGAAGAACTTATTCTCTGAGCTAGCTTGAAGGACAAGTTTCTTTAAGGCCACTACTCTTGCTTTTTCTTACAGAATTTTTTCTTTTTCTTTTTCTGCTTTTACTTTAGCCTTTTCTGCTTTTCTATGAGCCTTCATTTGGGCTTCTTCTTCTCGTAGGGCCTTTAGGTTTTGGAGTTCCTCTCTAAGTTTCTCCAATGCTGCTTTGACACCCATGATTGGACTAGGATGCGAATGTGGAATATGATCTAGTAATGTGTATCACGAGAACTTGAGCGCGGTCGCTTAAAATCTTTTCTGCCAAACATTCAAACAATGAAAAAAAGTCAAAATGTTTGTTATTGATCCTTCTAATACGAATTCACTTTTAAGCAAGTTTGTTAATGAAAAATGTCAATAAATTCACGAACAATCATTAATGGAATGTCATGATTTGTGTTGACTTCAACAAGGTAATCATCAAAGGATTTTACTTTAGGTGAATTGTTTTCGAAAAAGGTTGAAGAGAAAGAAAAGGAAAGTTGGATTGAAAATGCTCATCAAATTTTTAGAAATATAAATCAACCTAAATATACTCCTTAAAATAATCAATATATTAGAATATGGTAATTGATCATTTAGATTTCAATAGAGATCTTTATTTAGTTATTTATTTATTTTAGATTCACATATTGCTTATCTTTAAAGGATAATTACTATTGGATTAAAAAGAATAGTAGCCTTTGAACGTAAAATCTAAGAAACAATTAAATCATTTTCTCGGATTTATCATTCATTATTCTCCTTTTTTTTTTGGTTTGAGCATAATAATTTTTTTTTTGAATTTCTCTTTTAGTATCATGTTTTTTTTAGAATGATTTCTTTTTTGTTTTTTCGCTCTATTTCTCTCTCTCTCTGTTTTTTTTTTTTTTTTTTTTTTGTGAGGCAATCATCCCACGTAAGGTTCTTGGGATTTTCCTTTTAAACCATAGAAGAGGTAAATAAATTATACTCTTAAATCAAGGTTGATTAATTACAACTAAAAGATGACGACCACGAAAATAGGCACGTCTAAGAATGGGAATATTGATGACTACTTATTAAGGGATGCGAACTTCTAATGACGAACCTTATAAGAAGTGATGTCATTAGTTCGATTAAAAAGCACGTAAATGAATCATCATAATCGAAAACAGTATTGCGTGCAATTTTCCGTCTTGCGCTAAGGTTTGAGAGTGTGCAACTCGAGCGTAGCGCCTGCCACATGCGGTTTTTTTATTTTCTTTTTAAATGCAAAAATGAAGGATAACGTTAGATTTTTGAATTTTGAAGAGAAAGATAGAAGACAAGTTTTTGGATTTTTTTTTTTAAAAAAAAGAACAATTAAAAGACCTAAAAAAAACAGCTAAGTTAGACAACATTGTTGGCCAAAGAGATATTATTAGCACCTACTTACCGATTAACCTTGAAGCGGTAATATCGTTTTCTCCGTATAACATTGCTCGTAACGAATCAAAGTTAACGTTGAACAGTGGGCGCACGCAAGACGTAGAGTTGCGCGAAAGAGCCGCGCGCAACTTCTAGACTTGCGCTTGGAGGGGGCGCGCAACTTTGATAGTTGCGCGCGCCACCTGGCATGTTCGACATTTTGATTTTTTGTTTTTATTATTATTATCATAAATCGAAATGCAGTTTTTTTTTTTTTTTTTGTTTTTTTTTTTTTAATCAAAATGTCTCTTTATTTTTTTGGTCGAACCACATTTTTTTTTTTTTTTGAATGTTTAATATCTCTAGGTAACAAGTTGGAATTAATTAGATTAGACACGAAGCATATAAGCACATATTCATGTAGTCACATAAGCACATAAGAGGAATTGTCGAAGCATACAATGCTATTCTAAGGTCAAGGTTTGGGTGTCCAAAGGTACCATATCTTAAGAAACGATGTATAAATCAACCATTCAACAACGTGTTGACCCATGAAATAGTTCTCCTAACATTTTGTTGGCGATATGGGTGAGATGATTATTATTGATTTTGGGATAGAAGCCTGGTGTTGGCGACCCCTGGCCAATGAGCCAATCCCCAAAAGGTTAGAAGGTGCTATGATTATGCATGATGCAATGTTGCTTGTTTGGCTTTTTACTTTGGTGAAAAAGGAAGATATTATGCACTCAAGTCTCGCTCTCTAACTAGAGATTATCCAAGTTAGCCCTCGTTATAAATCATAAGTAACCTAAGTTGGAAACCTTGAACTATAACTAAGAACTAATCTTGTAACCTCTAAATCCCTAGTGGAGTTGCCACTATGAGGAGGGTGTGCCCATCGTAGGGGGTCCTTCTCCTCTATGCCCATGGTCCTTTAAAAGCCTAGGACTTTAAACTTTTTAGGGTGTTTTAGGATTTGAATTCCTAACTGTTTGGGGAACCTTGAATTAGAGTTGATTCTATCATTACGCTTTTTTGTAAGAAACTATTAAGGAGTCGCCAATGAGTTTTAGGAAAACTCATGAACCTCGTTCATGCCTTTCTCCCAAGTAGGGTTCAAGAGATATTTAGCATGAACCATAAGTTTACCCATGCCCAAATTGGTCTACTTGTACTAGAAATGAGTTCGGAAGCGAGCTGAGGGTACTAAAATAACGTTCCTTTTAGGGAAGAATCGCTATTCTAGCCTAAGTGCGGCCTCTACTAGCTCTTCCTTATTTCACAATTTCAGCACTAAGCAATATATGCAACGTGATATCTAAAACTAAGTTAGTTGATTTTATTTACAATCATTAATCACATAAGGGTTACATTGCAATGAATGTCATTATTCTTTGTTATTCAAATTCGCGAAAGAAACAAGAAATAAAACAAGATTCGCCTTGACTTAGGTGATAAAACAATCAATTAGTTATTCAATTCTAGTCTTTAATTAACGCAAGAATACTATGTGAAATTAATTAATTAAAGTTTATTTGAAATGATCAAACAACACTAATTAATCAATTAAAGTTATTTAAACAATAATAAAAGAAAAGTGATTTATCTAAGTGCTCAGGAAACTAACTATTCTCCTTTGTTTGCTAGATCTTTGTTTTGGATGTTTATGGACCTTCCTTCTTCTTCGTACCTCCAAGGCTTCAATGGAATTAATAAGGGTTGGAGAGTATTTAGGAAGAGAGGAGAAAAGTAGTATGATAGTAAGAGGGTTTTAGAGATTAGGGATTTCACAATGTTAGGGTTTCAATTCTGATTTTTTTGTTCGTCCTAAAGGCTAAGCGAAGACCCCTATTTATAAGCGTAGGAATCTAGTTTTAGGACTTTAGAGCCGCGGCGTCAGGTGGTGCGCGCAACTCACAAAGTCGTGCTGGAGTGCCTAGCGGAACTCTATGACTTGCGCTCGGCAGGCGCGCAACCGCGGTGCGGTTTGCCTTATATGAAAACGCGTTTTTAAAACTTCCATAACTTTTGATTGCAAAGTCGGATTAAGGCAAATAAGATATCATTGGAAATCTGTGAATATCTACTTTCAAATTCCGTTAACATTAGGTCAAAATCTGTTATGGATCAAAAGATATGGTTGTTTGAGTGCAAGGGTGTCAGTTTTTGGGCCCGGTTTAGTATTTTGATGATAATTTCTTCGTTTTAACTCGGAATTGGGCGTATAATATACCTTTGGAAAGCTCTTAGAATGGGCTATCCATATTTATAGGCCATGAATGGAAATTGGATAGGTAATTTTTCAGGTTTGCTCTGTTTTCAACAATGTAAGATCCATTGGATCAAATCATTGCATTTGACGCATTTAGTTCCATTATTAATCAAGATTAAACATGAATGAACACGTTTTAGGCCTAATTAGTAATTGGACTAGGCTCTAAGATAATTTGGTCTCAAATTTGGGTTCTAACTTACTTCATAATGCATTTTGGAGTCCATAAACACTTCAACTTTGATCTAGCTTGAAGAACGAGTTTTTGTAACATCATCGCACTTAGAGGCCAAAAGTATGAGTCTACAATAAGCATAGGCAACAGCAAGGCAACAACCAATAGCTCATGATAAGCATAGGCAACAACAAGGCATAGGCAACATGATAAGCATAGGCAACAACAAGGTAACAACCAATAGCTCATGATAATCAACAACAACCAATAGCTCTTGATAATCAACAACCAATAGCTCATGATAAGCATAGGCAACAACAAGGCATAGGAAACAACAAGGCAACAACCAACAGCTCATGATAATCATCAACAACTAACAGCTCTTGATAATCAACAACAACCAATAAATCATGATAATCAATAAAGTTTAGCAGCATGAATAATTAAAACAAGCCCAAAGGCAAACCACATTACCAATTCTAACTTATAAACATTAATATTGTTCAAAAGTATCCAGACTTAAAACAAGACAAGGCAACATGAAACTTAGCTTTGTGATTCCTTATCGTAATCTTTGTTAGGGGACTTAGGCTTCTTAGAAGGATAGCAACCACCACCATCATCGTTAGTGTCAGAGAAGTTAGAATCAACATTGTCACAGCTTCTTGGCAAACCAAGCTTCCTAGCTTGCCTTCTGTACCAATTAGGAGGCCAGTAGTCAGAATCTGCAGGAGGCATTCTAGGTGGGACAATGCCAAACCTGAGCCTCTTAGTCTCATTGTTGTAGTTGTGCTCACCTTCACACCCACTTCCTAATTCACAATCTCTGTCAGTGCACTGATATGTCTTAAAGGTATAGTGTGATCTAAAATCAGCAAACAGCATGTCAGCCAATGAACTAGTTTGCTCCTCCAAGGGGATTGGGATTCTGGCCTGAGTTTTGGGAGGAGATTTGGCAGGTGATTTGGCTGAAGATTTGGATGGTTTATCAACCTCATCCCTACAAGTCTTCTGCTTTCTATACATTTCATAGTTGTGGGTGTGATGAGAGTGTGATTCTTCTGAACCAGGGGACTCACTCATGATCACAGGCAGCCTGAACCACAAACATTAACACAAACACTTAAATCCAAACTTAAATAGCCACACTTGAGAGGAAACACTCCATACACATATGAGTTTGGTGCATGAAACATTAAAAACCAGGCAGCCATTCACATTCTTTGGAGAAAGACATTCTCATGAACATTCTTAATGAAAATCAATCACTTTGACAGGTACATACATGGATCCTTTATTTCTGTTTCATCCATAAAACATTCAAACAAGAGGAATCATGATATAAACCTGTCAATAGATATAGTGAACCCCTAGGTCATCTCATGACAGAAACCGTTAATCAAATGAACATTGAACCCCTAAATTACATGAACAATGAAACTCTAAATCAAATGAATAGTGTAACCCTAAATCAAATCAACACCGAAACCCTACATCAAATAAACAGTTAAGCCCTAGAACAAGATCATAGCAATTCATGAATCCAACAATTATTTATGAAAAACCCACATATTCCCAATCATTTATCATTCATCAAGAAGCATACATAATCAACACAATATCGACAAACCAAAACCAAAATCACTTTGACAAAATCAATTTCCATGCCAAAATTTGTTTTAATCATAATATTCAACAAAAAAATGTAATTTTTTCGCAAAATAATTGTAGAAACATACACAGAGGGAGGCAAAGAACAAGAACGGTACCTAGCACCTTTAAAATCCAAGGATTCGCAAAATTAGTTGAGGGCTTTGATCCGTTTGAACCAGAAGAGCACCGATCCACAATTTTTTCCACGATTTTTAGCCCCAAAAAATGAGAAATCGAAGAGAGAGAACGAAAAAAACTAGGGTTCTTCAGTGGAAGAGTGTAGAAAATTGAGTGAAGTGTAGATCCAGAAATGAAGAGAGAGAAAGTAAACGTTGTAAAAGTAAGTCAGAGTAACAAATTTCAATGGAGAGTTGGAGACCAAGAATTAAATGAGCGCACAAATACAGGTGCAATATAAGGGCAATCTGGGAAGCATAGATAATAAAGACAAAAAAAATGAGGGCATATTTGTCAAATGATATTGTTGGGTGGCACCTGAAAATGTGAAATGTGACTAACATTTTGGGTCACCTAAAATGGCATAAGTGACAATCAAATGGGGACGGAGGGAGTATTTCTTATGTTCTAAATTTTTGTTCTTTTTGTTAATCTTGTATGTGTTTCAGCGCACGATGTTTTTTGAATTTAGCTCTTGCGTTCTTTAAATTTAAATTTGATGTTCTTTGAAGTATTGATCAATACATAATTTATGTTTTAACATATGCTATTCTTAAATTAGTTTTATCGGCATTTTTTAATTATTATGATATTATTTTTGAATATTATTTATTAACTCTATGTTTTTAAAAAAAATATTAATTATCATTTAATAACTATGTTTTGAGACCTCCTCTATTAATGATCGATTTTCAAACTAAAAGAACATCCGTAATATTAATAAAGAGAGCATGATTAATGAACATTATTTATATTTACCCACCATGATCTAATGACAAAATTAAAAGAACATTTCACAATAAGTAATAAAAATTATGTCACAAATAAAAGTACATTAAACTTACAATCAAAGAACATGGACATTTTGCCATTCTTCGAGCCTCCTTATCAAAGCGTCAATTGGTCTCCTTCTTACATGGCCAAATCATCTTAAGCGATTCTCCCTCATCTTGTACTCAACTGATGTAACCCCTACTTTCTTCCTTATTAACTCATTCCTTAACCGATCCTTTCTTCTATGACCATACATCCATCGCAACATACGCATCTCTGCCACATTCATCTTATGCACGTGGCAATGCTTTACAACCCAACATTCTGTACCATATAACAAAGCAGGCCTTATTGTCATTCGGTAGAATTTCCCCTCTATGGGGTACGTATTACGCTTGGATCACATATTAAACCCATCCACTACTAGAAAACAGGCTCATTTATGACGGCAAAATTTCCGTTGGAAACACCCTGTTTTCCGTTGGAACCGGCTGTCGGAAGATATTTGTACGAAAAACGACCTTTTTCCGACAGAAATCATGCATCGAAAGAGATATACGGGCCCGGAAAAGTCCGTCGGAAATTACCGACAGAATTTCCGTTGGAAAAAGCTTTAAAAAAAATAAAAAAAAAAAAAAAAAAAAAAAGCCCCACACCACCCCTACCAGCCCATCTAACCCGTACCACCACCCCATCAAACGCCCAACGCCACCCACAACCCGACCACCAAAACCAAACCCGTAAACACACTAACCCCTACCAGCCCACCTAACCCGTAAACACACTAAACCACCTCAACACCCACCAAAACCCGTAAACCACCACCATACACCACCACCAGCCGTCACCACACACCACCAGCCCACACCACCAGCATCCACATCACACTAGCAGCCCAAACCCTCACCAGACCCACCCTAACCGAAAAAAAAACAAAAAATAACATCCAAAAAATTCAAACAATACAACCTAGATCTACCAACCACCTCGCCACCCCCAACCTAAAATTCGAACTTCAAAAGCTCACCCACCAACACTAGCCTCCACCACTATAAATTTCAACCAACAATTAAACAATAAACCTCTGGATCCGAAAAAACAACAACAAAATAAAATCAAAATTTAAATAAAAAGAGATACATTCCTTAATTCAACCACACAAAACCTTGAAATCGGGTTTACGAGGCCAAATTCAACAATGAAAATTCTAAATCTAGAGTTTTCACGGTCAAATTTGACCTGAAAACCTTCGTTTTGAACATGGGAAGAGAGAGAAAGGGAGAAAAAAGACCATTTTGCCTAAATCTGAAAACCCAAACTGGTTGTTGTGCGGTTTTGTTGTTGGTGGTTGTTGTTGATGTCAGTGTTGGTTCAATTTCAGCGGTCAGTTTCGCCGGTAGTGGTTAGAAGATGAAAGTGAAGAAGAAAAAGAGAAGAAGAAGAAGAGAGAAAGAAAGAGAAGATGAAAAAGAACGAGAAACAAAGAGAAGAGGAGAGAGAAGGAGAATGGATGAGAGAGAAAGGGGAAGGAGAAAGAGAAGGGGCGGAATGGAAGGAGGGGAGGTGTAGTGTGTTTTAGGGTTTTGTTTAAAAAAAAATTTTCTTTTAAATATTCTGACGGAAATTCCGTCGGAAATTGAAATTCTCGACGAAAAATTCCGTCATAAATTGAAATTCCCGACGGAAAATTCCGTCATAAAGTACATATTTTCCGACGGAATAATTTTCCGTCGGAAATTTTTGACGGATTTCCGACGGAAATTTTGAATTCGTCGGAAACATCCGACGGAATTTAAATCCGTCGGAAATTTCCGTTTTTCCGACGGATGTACGTGTCCGTCGGAAATCGACCTAATCCTAGTAGTGGTCGCACTCTTCCACTTTAACCAACCCGTTTTTGTCCTATGACCTACATCTCCATCCAATTCTCGCCTCCCATACGGCTTTCTTTAATTATTTTATAGCTTATTTATACTTCTCATAATTTTCATCACTTCTGCATTTCCCTTACATCTTATAGAAATTTCGTTTGATCTTTATTTCCTGTTGCACTTGTTCATTCCACTAAGATGTATCCTTAATTACTCGCTGGCATGCTTCCCTTAGATTCTCCTACGATTTCTTCCGCCACTTTCTTTATGCCTATGCTCCATTTTACTCCACATTGCATCTACATCCAAATAAGTGATGGTACCCACCAAATTCCTACCTCCTCCATCTTTCTTTCAAATTTTTGTTGGTATATTATAGTTAAATATAAAAAAAATATAATATTAATAAAACAACCTGATAATATTATCTGATGAATATCATTTAAATTTAACTAGCCTGATCCAATGACAAAGTTTTGAATGAAATCTTGAATTATTTTTTGGAAAAAATTATTTTGAGAAACTGGGTTTTTCAAAAAAAATTTACTATAAAATGCGGGTATAATATTTACTTATTTAAAATAGAACTCAGAAATTATCACGTTTGTTACATTTTAACAATAGTTCTTTTTACTTTAGCTATATGTTATTTACAATTCTATAATAAGTTCTTTAACAATATGTTTTTCTTTTTACTTTAGCTATATTTCTTTACATTTCTGTAATATGTTCTTTTCATTAATTTTTGGAACAGATGTATCATATGCATGCCTTCACGAACCACGGATTAAATATTTACTTATTTGTTCTCATTAAGGTTAACTATCTTTTTAGTCAAAAACTTTTAAAAATAGTATGTATACGGACAGTTATAACTCTAAAAGTATTTGCTTACATAATTTCCCTCATTATATTGCCAACAATTAAAAGAGCTCCTCAAACATGACAAGTTATGACGCGCACATCGCTACCATTTGTCTAGATAAAATTACTCTTAATAGTCTCAAATGAGACACGGTACGCGGTCTCTCCAAATCTCCAATCTCCTTCAAGTGATGTGCTAATATCTCAATTAACTATAGTCATGAGTCTTTTTTATTTTAATTTGTATAACCTTCTTCTAGTCAAAGTCATATATATACCTTATTTAAACAACACAACTTCTTACATCCATTATTAATAAGTTAGATTCACCTCATTACATACTCACATCAAATTCCCTCTTCTCCTATGATACCTCCCAAACTCTTGGCTCTTTGAAAAGCCAACTTTCAACCCTCAAAAAAAAAAAAAAAAAAAAAAGAAAAAAAAATCCTTACAAAGTCATGGTAGACAACACAACCATAGTCCCAATAGCTTACATTAACAACTCAACCTCGGTACCACCATGGCTAAACAAAGGCGACAACGCATGGCAAATGATCGCGGCCACCCTAGTCGGTCTCCAAAGTGTACCGGGCCTAGTAATCCTCTACGGAAGCATAGTAAAAAAGAAATGGGCAGTCAACTCGGCCTTCATGGCACTCTACGCCTTTGCAGCCGTAATAATATGTTGGGTAACATGGGCATACAAGATGTCCTTTGGTAAACAACTTCTTCCATTTTGGGGTAAGGCCGGTCCAGCTCTAGGGCAGGACTTCCTCCTAAGCCAATCCGAAATCCCGGAATCAGTCCATCGGAATCACCTGCTTCTCAAGCAAATGTATCCGATGGCGGCCATGGTGTGGTACCAAGGGATGTTTGCAGCTATCACTATGATACTGCTAGCAGGGTCATTATTGGGTCGGATGAATATAAGGGCGTGGATGATGTTTGTGCCGCTTTGGTTGACGTTTTCGTATACGGTGGGTGCGTTTAGCTTGTGGGGTGGTGGCGTCTTGTTTCGTTGGGGTGTGTTGGATTACTCTGGTGGTTATGTTATTCATGTTTCTTCTGGTATTGCTGGCTTGACTGCTGCTTATTGGGTAACCATTTTCTCTCCTTCCCTCAATTTGATTGTTTTTAATCATTATTTTTTTGGTACTTTATGTCATCTTACATGACTTTGACAACATTCATCTTTGTTCTGAGTTTTAGGCGATAAGTTGTTGTTTGATCATTTTTAATGTGGTAGGTGTAAGACCTTAATGAAATAATGAGGTATTATTTCTAAAATGAAATTGCAAGAAGGTTTTTATACGAAGGATCTTTTTTTTTTCCCTTGGTGGAAAATAATTACTATTACAAACTTTAGAAGAAATAAAAACAGAGTAACATATTATAGAAGCTTCACAAAACGATATTCGATTCATTTTGTTTGCTATACTTGGTGTCTTGGTCATATTTCTATACCACACCTTAATACCTTATCTCTTGTCCAGGATTTTTTTATTTTTATTTATTTATTTATTTTTTATGAAAGAATCTTGAGTTGAGAATCTTAGGTGGCTAAAATGAATGAAAATTAAAATACACTACTATAACTAATTTGGTCAATTAATTACTAGTAAGACTTAGTAGATTCCAAAAATCAAAAAAAAAAAATTATACTTTGTGTATATATCAAAACCTGGACTTATTATATTATAAATTTGAATATAAATGTAAAGATTTTTTATATTAAAAGAACATATTAACAAAGACAGAAGGGTTAATTAATGAGCTAGCAATATTATTCCTTTCGTTGTCAATGATTGTTTTATTTATATTTTCTTTCTAAATTATATTTGATTTAGATTGTAAAATCATTGAACATTTGATTTTATAAATTTGATTGTAAATTGTTTATATTAGTCAATACAAGTCTAGAGCTGGAACATGTACATCATTGACTTGTAGTTAGTAATTAAAGTAAGGAGGCTTTAAGTATCTTGCCTTTCTGTTGGTTTATTTTTTGTTAGTACTCTATTAATTAGACTAGGCATGTCCATCACCTAACTACAAACTATCGTTCCTTTATTATTCCTTATGTAGGATAAACATTGGACAATAGATTCGCAAAATGTTTATGCAAATAAATTTTAGAACATAATTTAGTATAATTAATGGAAATGCATAGTTAATACTCCGTACGAGTCATTGTCCATTCTTTTAACGGTTATTTCACCAAATGTCACTGAGTAATTGCGAAATTCACCAAATGCCATTCGACTTTTCAAAATCCACCAAATGTCATTTCCGTTAGTTGACCGTCAATGTCCGTTAGTTGACTGTTAGTTGACCCCACCCACTTGCCACGTATCACCTTCTTATTGGTCCGTTTTTTAAAAAAAATATATTTTTTAAAAAAATTAAAAAAATAACAAAAATAAAAATTAAAAACTTTTAAAAATAGTAAAAAAAAAATTAAAAAAAATAAAAATTACAAAAAAAAATTTAAAAAAAAAAAATTAAGAGGTGGCAGCCACCACCTCCTCCCTAACTGCCCACCCCAAAACCCTAGCCACCACCACCTCCTCCCTGATTGCCCACCCTAAAACCCTAGCCGCCACCACCCCCTGCCACCGGGGCTAGCACCGGAAGGCGCGTCGGCCGCCGGCGACCCCTCCCCTTCCCCTCCCCTATCCCGTCGTGACCCCCAAACCCGCGAAATCCCCCAATCCTTTCGATTTCCGGCCACCCCCACGAAACCCCGACCAAACCACCCACGCAACCCTCTTCTTTGAAAGCCGAAACCCCGACTAACAGAAGCCTCACCATCGAAAATCTCACTGTCGCCGGATTTGAGGTAGGTTTGGGTTGGTTTCAGGGATAAGAAACGGTGGCAGGGGAAGGTGTTTAGGGGATGGTGAGCTGGGCTGCTTCTTGTGCGATGGTAGTAGGGTGGGTGGGTCACGACGGGGAATGGGAGGGGGGTTGGCGGTCGCCGCTGGCACGCCTGCCGGTGAGGGACAGATCGCCGACGACAAGGGATTGGGGTTCGGTGACAGGGAGGGGTGGTGGCTGGGCTTCTGGCTGCCGATTTTATTTTTTTAATTTTTAAAATTTTTTTAATTATTTTTGGTTGTTTTTAATTTTTTTTATTTAAAAAACGGACCAATTAGAAGGTGACACGTGGCAAGTGGTGGGGTCCACTAACGGTCAACTAACGGATGTCAGTCATTAATGGCACTCGGTGAATTTTGTTAAAACTCAATGGCATTTGGTGAATTTTGAAAAGTCCGATGGCATTTGGTGAATTTCGCAATTGCTCAATGGCATTTGGTGAAATAGCCGTTCTTTAATTTTAATTTAAAGAAAGTTGTCATCGTACTAGTAGATTCAAAAAACCTAATAAGGTGTTAATGCACATATATACAAGGAACACCCTACATGGGACATGGCTACATCAGTTTTAGTTTGCGAGGCGAGTTGCACAACAAATGATACAAATAAGGTTCAAGATTTGAAGATCGGCACACTTGTTAATGTGTAACTTTAACCAATAATATCTGTAATTATTAATACATATATATTATTAAAAAACATATATTATAAAAAATTGATATATAAAAAGTATATATTGAGACGATTCTATCAAGTACCAATATGACTATGTTTTATGTTATATACTTACTCTGATTCATATTATATGCAAGTTTGGTGTATTATTTGTGAGATATAAAAATTTTAAAATTGCATACAATACGAACTAAAGGTAGTATAACACAAATAGAAATTAATAAAGTACATGTAAATAGTGTAAAAGTAAGTGACGAAATTATTAAGAAACGGAGAGAATACATACGTATATACTCCATATAAAAGCAACTTAGCGTAAAACTTGGTCCCCTAGCAACGGTACGGATCTTGTTTTTTAAGTATTAGACAATAGACATCTGTTTAAACTAGAGTCTTATTTTGTTTGTACAATGATAGTTATGGCCGCCTTGATTGACTAAATTAATATAATTGGTAAAACATTAGTTGTACAAAGAAACTATTACCATTGCATCCTAAACTATGGCATGACCCCTTCTGCCCTTCATGACAATTTCCTATCAATTCAAATATTTCTATTACTCAGCTTTCTTTTTCTTTTTTTTTTTTTTGTACAAAAAAAGGAAAACTATAAAGATTAATAGTTTTTAATGAGTAATGCAAGTTGTTTGTTGCATTATCTATTCTCTTTCTTCAATTAAAGATTTAGAAATAGTACTTAGCTTTTAATATTCTAGAAGACGTGGAAGAGATAATTAGAATGAGAAGATTCAATACATAAGATTTGGACAGAGAATTTTGTTTATTTTGAAAAAAACAAATATATATCTTTAAAAAAACAAATGAAAAGACCAAGTCTATTATGCTTGATAAAATTAGTTAATAATTTTGATGATCTGCGTCAGGAAAAATCTTGCGTGGACATGGTCCACAATAATATTATTGTGGACTTAATGCTTATACGCACACAACAGACATTATATTTAATATAGTGATTCTAATTTTTACATAGTAACCTTATTTTTGATATAGTAACCTTTATTAAATCTTGTGTGACCATTAATATTATTGTGAACCTGAAGTACGATGTTACGTTGAACATAGTGACCTTAATTTAAACATTTTGACCTTATTATTCAGATTGACCAATTTATAAAAAATTTCATAAAAAAAAATAAAATAAAAAAAAATTACCTCTCATAGCCTTTATAATATCAAATGACTTTAATTTCTACTTAATAACCTCTATTTCAATATAGTGAATTTTTTTTATTAATAAAGCAACTATAATGTCTCTAATATTAATGGTCCACAATAAATTAATGTGAACAAGGTTGGTTTAAGAGTTTAGCTCTGAGTCATCATTTGATAACCACAAATATTTCAAGTATTACACTTTTAGAATTTTGTCTCCATCAAAACTATATACTGAAATGATAAAAGTAGTGTTTGATAATTAGTTGGGTGTTTTAAGGTATTGGTTTCCAAATATAGAGTTAGAGTTTTATGAAATTAAAGTTAGAAATACTTGTTATAGGTAGCTTTTGGACTTTAAATTAAAATGTAATTTCTAGCTAATGTATTGTCAAACACTATTAATTAGAGGCTTAGAGCTATTAATATTTTAACTTTATTGTAACATGAAAAAACATACACTAAAAGCTTCATCAAAAGATATACTCTTGAACACGCCCCGCTGTTTTAATTTTACCCATAAGAGGTTGATTTTGTTTCGTGTTGTACATGTACTATAAGGCCTTGTTTAATTGATGTAGGAAGTAAATTTCCATGAAAAATTCTAATTCATGATAAATTACTTCCTTTATTAAAATTCCTAGGAATTGCATAAATATATTTGGTTGTCATGTGGGAATTTGTAAATCCTAGAAATTGTAAATGACCAAGGGAGGAGTGGGTAAGTAACTTCCCATGTTTTGTTGTAAGTGAAAATTCTCATGAATTGTGACTTCCCTCATTTTTTGCTTTTTAATGTCAACCAAACAACATACCTAAAAGGAAGTTTATGGAAATTTTGAGTGCCCATGAAAACTAAAGGCAACAAACAACACCTAAGTAAGTTTGCTTGGTGGTTGTTAACTGTTGTAATAGATGTTACTGTAAGGGTAAATGTTAGCTAATTGCCAACAAACTAACCATACAAAAACAAAACAAAAGTAAATAAAAGAAGTATGAAGTATCATACGAAGTATTATATCTATTATTTCAAATTAAATTTCTCAAAATCAATCATCAAATGTCAAAATTACGCGAATTCTCTCTATTTTTCACTTTATCCAGAAGTAAAGATGTCACTTTTTTCCATCACTCTCTTTTTTCATAATCGTGACAAATGACAATATTGCATTTATTATAACAACTTGGGAGTATGCGTGCATAAGTACATGTACTTTCATCCTTATCACATTCTTACAAATTATATGGTAGGCTGGTAGCCCATTAAAATTATTTGGTGGCATAGATTGACAAATATTTTGAATCAATCAATAGGATATAATGACTCAAAAAAAAAAACAAAAAAAAAAAAATGATTGCATTGGCTTGATGACTCTTATCGGAATAAAAATCTATAATTTCGATGACGCGCTACAATTATCCTATTCTTTACATCTCTAAGAATTTAAATGGAGTAGAAGTTTGATAGTAAGACATTCACACCCCAAGCATTTTGGCACCTTATTTCGTAAGACGAGCATGACTTATAAGCATTAACACTAGACCAACATTAATACATCTACCATAACATCATGATCTAAGTTAAAAATAGAGTTCATTTTTGGAGCTTATATAGTTATATTATACGGAGAGAATAAAGTGTTCATGTTTGAATTATGACAAGTTGACAAATGACCAATTTGTTCTTGGCCTACCACAATTGATTGATGTTGATATAATATATGGTTCGTATTACATACAAATACTTTGTATATATGTCTATAGAGAAGCCAATATAGTTTAAGACTTTAAGCCATGTTTCTACCCTAATTGGCTTAACCTACAATATTTCTCAAGACAAAACGAATTTGTACTTGATAATATAACTAGAAGCAAAATATCAAATCCAATTTTTAATATTATACTACCATACATATTTTGAATAATTTGATACTAAAGAGGTCGATTTTGACTTATGATGAACGAACTTGAATTAATATAATCAATATTTGATTATCCTTATCCATCCGTTCTTTTTTTATCTTCTTACTTTTCATTTTGCTTTTTTTTTTTAATCTTTCCACTTTTATTTTATTCCTTTATTTGTAAAGAAAAACTTCACTTTTCTCACTTCTAATCCCACCACATGATCCACATAAATTATCTACCTAGAAAGTAAAAACAGGAATCTACTTTCTACTTATGACACCATTTTATATGAGCATTGTTAAAAGATAAAAAAAATAATTAAAAAAAAATGAAAGAAGTATATCATATTAAAAAAAATAATAATAATAATAAAAAATAAATAAATAAATAAAAACTAAATATGAACCTGTGATCCGATTGAAATTGGACCTAACTCGGCTTCATGAATACGAATGAATTAATCCGAACGGAATACAATCAATTTTGTCAACCTTAATTACCATGTTAATTATGTAGCTTGATGTCTTGTGTAGTTGTGTGTGATCTAAGTGAGAAGATAATGCATGCGTCATCTTAATGGACAAAATATACGTAAGATCGAGTGCAATTGGAAAATTTGTATGTAGGTGGGTCCAAGATTGAAGAAAGATAGAGAAAGGTTTCCTCCAAACAACATATTATTGATGTTGGCAGGTGCAGGACTACTATGGTTGGGATGGTCAGGTTTTAATGGTGGAGGCACATTTAGTGCTAATATTGAATCTTCCTTGGCTATCATTAACACCAATGTTTGTGCTGCCACAAGCTTGCTCATGTGGACGTTACTCGATGTCATCTATTTCAAAAAACCTTCCGTTATCGGAGCTGTTCAAGGCATGATGACCGGCCTCGTCTGCATTACTCCTGGTGCTGGTAATTAGTTACTCACTGTGTCTCACATTATTTTAGATGCAGGAAGAAGATGAGAGATGATGATGATGATAGGAAGAAGATGAAGATCGAAGAAGATGGAGGAGAGAGATGGTGGGGAGATGAAGATGGAGGAGAGAGAATTGATCTGATTTTTTTGGGGAAAAAAGTTAGATAATTAAGTTAGATTAGGGTTATAATAAATTGTAATTATGTGTAGTATTATGTGTTAATAATTTTTAAATGAGGGTAGTTTAGCCATTTTACCATAAAAAAGTTACTGAAAAAGGAAAAAAATCAGTTTGTTGCAAATAATAGATAGCACCTATTTATAGTATATGTTGCAACTAACCATTAATGGAGGAAATATATATATATATATATATATATATATATATATATATATATATATATATATATATATATATATATATATATATATATATATATATATATATATATATATATATATATATTTATTTTTATTTTTATTTTTTTTTTTCAAATCTAATTGTTGTAGAATGTGGTAGCTATTAATAAAATGTACTCGCAGTAACTAGATTATTAGTGGTCTAGTTCTAGATTTACTTAAAGGTTCGTTAGCTGTAAGAAATTAAAGTAGACAAGAATTTTTTAGAATTGAGCATGCATGCTTGTGAAAGTCAAGCTATATATACATTCACTAGATTAAAGCCACTAGGTCTAGCTCATAAATCTAGTGCTTCAATTTTGTAGGTTCTTTTATTTTCACTGGTTGTGATGCTGTAATGTAAAGCTGTCAAACGGATCGTCTCATGTCATCAAATTTGTATTCATATTATTATTAGTTAATAAATTAGTCGAAACTCACGTGATTCACTTAATCATAATCAGTTGTATTTAAAACTTTCTAAACTAATGCAACACGTAAAATTAAATGATTAGATGTATCAACTCAATGACTCATTACCTTGTTTGAATTAAAGTTTTCAAAAAACTTTATTACTCCCTCGTTAATTTTTATTTGCTACTTTAGGGGGAATTGCGATTCACGAGGCAAAAGTGAACCGAGGCAAAAGTTAAGGGGCAAATATCAGTGGGATTAATTGAATGTGATTAAAGTGTTTGGAGAGAGAAAGGTTTGGCCCACCACTAAGAAAAGTAGTGGGAAAACTTGTACAACTTTTGGAGGGATTGTATTTCCCCCCAAAATTTCAAAGAAATTTTGTTCTAGGCTAAAATTTGGAGAAATTTCATTTCCCACCAAAATTTTCCAAAATTTTAAACTTCAAAACAGTGTACTGTTTAAAATCTGCAGACTTATATAAGCACTGCATTTCATATTACAGAGGCAATTAAATACAACGTCTCCATGGCAAACAACATTTAATGGTTTCTTATTCACCCAAAACATAAACATTGTTCCTCCAGAAGATAATCTACCTTACAAATTACACGACGTTAGCCCATTATATACCCAAAAAAATTCCTACAATTAAGTTAATACTACCCAACTAAGACCCAGAACCCTTCATAGGCAGCTACAGCTCCTTCTTCCTTCATCTTGTTCTCAAAAACACAGCAGCCACCGTTACATCAATCAGCTGAAGCTAAGGAAACAAACAAGGTCAGACAACCATGGCAAACTCATTTGAAGCGACGTACTTCGATGTGGATCAAATTTTGACAGAAGAACAAGAGGTAGAATTGTACTACGAATACGTAGAAAATATGCAAGATTTAGGCATGGATTACTACGACTCTGAAGATGATATGATGCAAGACACAGAAGGAGAAGACCAAGGCCAGCAAAACACTGAACACACACAAGCTGAGGGTGGTTTCCAGGGGACTCAACAGAGACAAAGAAAGCAGCTCACCATGAAACAAAGAAGAGAAATAATGGATTCAATGTTGGTCAACATGCATCAAGGCAACTTACCAAGAGGTCACTTAAAGCATTTGGCAGTTAATTACAATGTGCACAAATCAAGCATCACAAGAATTTTTGCAGACATAAAGAAACAAATGGCATAGGGCAATTTTATTGATGTCAGGAGCAAAAAATTTGACAGAGTAGGCAGAAAGCCAAAGGAATTTTCTGATGAATTCCTACAATCAGTGCCTTTACATTTAAGGCAGACATAAAGGAGCTATGCAGCAGCATTAAAGATCTCCCATGTAACACTTCACAATTTGAAAAAAAAAGGGGAAGGTTAAGAACACACACAAGTACCAACAAGCCAGCCCTGACATCAGACCATAAGGTAGCAAGAATGAAATGGATTTTGTCACACATAATTAAATCCGGTTACAAGTAATGGGGACCCAACATTTGTTGAAATGAACAATGTGATACACATGGATGAGAAATGGTTCTATATGAACCCTGACAAGAGGAGGTTTTACCTCCTACCTAGTGAGGAAGATCCTTATAGGCCTATACAGTCTACAAGATTCAAGCTCAAAGCAATGTTTATGGGCTTAATTGGGAAGCCATTGTATGACACAGATGGGGGACTACTTCATGATGGGAAATATGGAATATTCCCATTTACAGTCAAACAACTAGCCAAGAAGTCAAGTAAAAACAGAGTAGCAGGAACATGGGAAACAAAAGCAATACAAAATGTAAACAGAGAGGTCATCAGAGACATGTTGGTGGCCAATGTCATTCCAGCAATTATTTCAAAGTGGCCTGACAGTCAGCCAAAAATTATTGTAATCCAATGGGACAATGCAAGGCCCCACCAAGTTCCTACTGATGCAAAGTTTATGGCAGCAAAAACAGCTCATGGATTTAACATTCAATTTGTTTTCCAACCACCACAATCACTAGATTTGAATGTGCTTGACTTAGGGTTGTTTAGGTCAATTCAATCATTGCAATATCAGTCTTTTCCTAGCAACCTAGATGAGTTAGTTACAAAAGTGCAAGAATCTTATGAGGCATTCAATCCTCAAGTCAACAAGTACATTTGGTTGTCTTTGCAAAAGTGCACGATTGAGATCCTTAAGGTACAAGGTGGGAATAAGTACAAATTACCCCAAATGAACAAGAAAAAACTCGAAAACCTTGGAGAGTTGCCAAATAATGTACCAGTGCAGAAGGAACTTGTTTTGGAGGCAGTGAAGTACCTAGACACTATGTTTAGGCCAGTAAATGAGGGGATTGAACAAGGAACAGAAGAATTTGAGGTAGATGCAGACTGAGGGACTCATCACATCAAAGTAGAGACACATGGACTGCCACACATAACCACTTACAGTTGGTATGGTAATTTTATTTTATGTTCTGTTTTTTATTCTGGTATTAGGTGGTTAGGTGTATTTTGTTTATTACAGTGATGAATCATGTTAGGCAGTCTAATGTAAAGTACTTTTGTAACCACATGTTCAATGGAATAGAAATGGTTAAGAATCTGATGTTAAGTGGGCACTCAATCCATCAGAAGTTTTTTTTTCCATGTTTCAATAAAGCACCAACCACAAGGTTACCTCAACAATAACAGCATAAAGCACATCATTGGAGCAAAACACTTGTGGGTTGGGAAGGTCAATAGAGTCCTTTCCTCATTTGGATTTGGACAGAGTACACAACACAGACACTTAGGGGACTGAATACAAGTCATGCTACCACATAAAGGACTGTCATGTGTTCTCTACTTAATTGATCATTGAGAACACTTCAAGGTATGACCAAGGCACCTTTAAAAAATGTACAGACACATTAGCCTCATCATTCATCAATCAAACACCCATATGCCATTTTCCAACAATCCAACAACTGCTAAAATATACTCCAACACATGCATACATGCAACATAGTCCAGAACAGCAGACATAGCCAAGCATCCAACTGACCAGCCAATAACAAACAGGCTATCTAGCCTTTTCAAATTCCGGAACAGCAAACATGACAAAATAGCAGGCAATCAAAAACAGGCAACCATCCATGCTAAAATATACTCCAACACATGCATACATGCAACATAGTCTAGAACAGCAGACATAGCCAAGCATCTAACTGACCAACCAATAACAAACAGGCTATCTAGCCAACAAATTCCGGAACAGCAAACATGACAAAAGAGCAGGCAATCAAAAACAGATAACCATCCAACATTAATCCAGATCTACGCATACAAAACCAACTAAGCCAACATGCATCTAGATCTAGTCACAGAATCCCACAACACCAACCAAATAACAAAGCTAATCAACAGTATATCGAAAAAATCAAAAAATAGGGACTCTTTTTTAAAAAAAATTAACACATGAAGGGTTAGAAAGTGTTACGCAAGGGTCACTTGGAGGGTTGAACCCTAAGGTTCATCCGCCTTGCAGAGTGCTTCATCAGAAGAGGGCCAACCACTTCACCGTCGTCACCTTAGTCAGCCTCGTCATCAGAAGTCAGGATAATGACCTCCTTGTCAGGCAACCCCCGAATACGACTCAAAGCCACCAGGGTCGCCTTCCTTTTAGGCCGAATCTTGCGTGGTGGCCTTGGATTGTTAGATCTGGGCTTAGTTTTGGGCATAACACTCCCCTCAGCACTGTCGCACACTAGATCTACGGAAACACCAGTGCAGTCTAGCGCTTGTTTCCCCCGTGAATCTCCTTGACCCTCACCGGTCTTTCGACGCTCATCCTCGTCTACGCTTTCAAGAACTTGGCCCAAGGCCTTGTATGTGGTCGGAGTATAGTAATTCAGGGCCTCCTCAAACGCGTATAACTCACGAGGAAAAGAAGATCCTTCGGCGATACCTGTCATCAGGGTTTTTATCAAGTTTGCCTCGCCCTCGTCATTGGTGGCAATATAAGCGTCGCGAAGTGGAGATAGGTTAACCATGGTGGTGGGGGACTCTTTTTTTTGGAAGTTGAGAGGACGAAAACTCAGATTTCAGGAGGAACAATGGAGAAAATTACAGAGGCGAAAGAGAGTGAAAGGCAGATCTAGGGTTCTTAAGAAGACTCGAGAAGCCAGAAATAATCCCAATGTTTTTTCAATTAAATGTTGGTGGTTGGGAATGTGGCTGATGGGATTGGATTGGGGGAAATAAATGGAGAGAGTAATTAGATTAGGTTAATTTAGATGTTTTGTATATAATGTGGGATTAGGGTTAATAAGGGGTAGAATTAAAAAAATCACAAAATTTAAGTAAGGGTAAAATAGTAATTTTTAGGGTTTTTGTTTACCAAAAATGGAAATAAATTAGAAAGTTGCAAATAATTTTTAGCGGACTAAAATGGCAAAAGTTGCAAATAAAAATTAACGGAGGGAGTAGATAAATCTCTTATGCCCAATTTGTTAAATTGTTGTATAAATCTATGCTTGGCTAGCCAGCTAACCTCTTATTTTGTACTCCGTAGTATATATTCTAATACCCTCCCGTCCCTTATTTACATGCCTACTTTTCTTTTTGAGGGTTTCAAAATTACATGTCTATTTCTATTTTAAAAATACACTTTTTGACAATATTTCCTCTTTTTGATGAGTTGTCATTATTTTTTTATTATTATTTTGTACTTTTGACATCATTTTCTAACACTTTCTCTCTCCCTCTCTTCAATAATTACCAACTACCTTTTTTTTCTCTCTATCTCTCTCTAACCCCACATGCGTATTTGTACTTCCGAATCATGGCTTTTAAGTTCATTAATTTCTGTGTAAAATGAGAAGTAGGCATGTAAATAAGGGACGAAGGGAGTAGTAAATATTTGAAGATTCAACAAAACTATGCTATAATAGCTATTTTCTAGTATTGGATTTAAAATACTTTCTCCGTTCCAGTAATATTGCAACAACTGGACTTTCGCACTATTCATCATGCTTGTTTGACCACAAATTATGATTTATACGTAAGATAAAATATAGTCATGTGGGGTCTTGTTAGATTCGTCTCGTAAAATACTTTCACAATATCAACTTTTTATAATTTTTACTCTTATATAATTATAGATATTTAACATATAAAATGTGCTTTGGGATGCGTAATTTCATCCTTGTTACAATATTTGTGGAACAAAGGGTATTATTTATCATACAAAAAAAAAGCCATGTTAACTCGCTTATGTAAATGGGTGAAAAATCTCAAAACCGCTAACCACTTTTTTTTTTTTTGTCTCATGCAAGATTCAACTTAAATATGACCCGTCTGTACTTATGTGGATTTGGGACTAGAGGTGTTAATTCGGATAATCGAATGGAGTTTGGTTTTGATCTATTCAGGCTAGGTCTGTGTGGGTCGGGTATGTTCGGGTCAAAATTATTCTATTAATTCGGATCAGGTTAGGTCGAGTCAAATTCGGATCAGGTCAAATTCAGGTCATGGTCTATCGAGTCCCGATCGGATATGGGTCGGGTCAACTTCAGATCGGTTCATGTTCGGTTCAGATAAATTCAAAACGGGTTTTACCGGGTTAATTTCGGGTTGGATGATTTTAGGTCGGGTTGATTTCGGTTCGGTCAAGTTGTGTTTGATTAAGATAAGGTTGATTCAGTGTTTAGTCAATTCCTATTCAAATCCTTTCCGTGTTTGTCTAGATTTTGGTCGAGTTGACCAAATTCAATATTTAAATAAGGTCATTTTTAAACTAGAGTAATTATTGAATTTTTACCTTATTATAGGGTTTATATTAAGTCATTCATGCGTCATTTCTCATTTTGCATGGTTAATTATTACGAAATGCGAAGAATTCATTTTCTCATTCAATCAATTCTTGTGTAATATTTATCTTGGAGCCAAATTTAAATTGAAAAATTATTGGTAAATTATGATACCTACGTACATAAGTGAGACGATTAGTAATGAACTAGTAATAGACTGATAAATTGATAGATGACAGTCACATATGGTGATATACAAAAAATAATGTCCTCTTTTTAAGGTACTACTCTTCAATTGTTTAATCTCATGAGGCTACGAGTACTATTAGTTTGCTTTATTACTAATTCAATTTGTATAAGATATTTGTTAGAGTTTTAGACTTTCTAACTTATTAATAATTAGTAAATTTGTAAATATATAGTAGTATAAGAACTTGAAAAAAAAAATCAATAATAGGTTAGGTTTTAAATTATGGCTGGGTTAAAATCAGATCGGCTTAAAATCAAATCGGGTTAATATCAGATCGGATTAATCGGTTATTTGTCGGGTCATTTTCGGATCGAGTTGAATTCAAGTCGGGTCAAATCGGTTAGGTTTGAGTTCAAGTCGGGTCATATCGGGTACGAATTGAGTTCAAGTTGAGTCAAATCAGTGCCAGATTAAGTTCAGATCGGGTCAATTTCAAATTCAGATAAATTTCAAGTCGGTTACAGATCGGATTTGGGTTCTGAATTTCTTGAGTCAAATCGAATCGGTTATAATTCAAAACGGATGATTTTTTTCGAATCGGTTCGGTTTTGACAATGTCCAATAGAGGTTAGATATTCAATATAGACTAGTGTTATCAAGACATCTTTAATTTCCACCTATATCTTGACAACATTAATTTTCACCTATCTTCGAAAACATTGTACAATTCTTTTAATGCATACAATAATGTAGACATACATGATACAACATAGTTACAAGCTTCAATTACAACATAAATATAAGGTGCTTGCCCACCTACGTACGTCACTATAAAAAGCAAGAGCATTAGACCATTGAAAATAAGTTTTAACTCGAGAATTTTTTCCATAATGTGTTGGAGTATTTCCATGACGTCATGTCAGGATAATTTTTAAAGTTTTGTTATGCTAAATTATTGTATTCACATAAGTTGAAATTTGAATCGGATATTTTTCAGGTCGGGTGTGGTAACTCTAAAGTGGAAATACAATCGGAGTAATCTTGTACATTTACTAGGGCGGATAACGTGCACGATGCGCATGTCGCAGCTAACCATGTTCCGAAGTTCTTTCGGTTTGGAGTTGTTAGCAGCGTTAATTAAAGAAAATATATAAATATATATTTTTAAAGGTATAAATGTCCACACATTATTCTTAAGAGTTTAAAAATAAAAACAACAATTAAACTTAATTAGGGAAAATATATAAATAAACATTTTAGGGTCATAATCGTCTCAACACTATTCATAAAGTGTGGTCATACATTCATAAGAGCTTACGCATATTTTTGAAAGATAGGGATTAAAAATAGGCAAAAATACACATTTAAATGGAGATGCGGGGGATCGAACCCCGTGCCTCTCGCATGCAAAGCGAGCGCTCTACCATTTGAGCTACATCCCCATTTTGCTATTAGTTTCATTAAAATGAATTTATCGCAATTATCCCACTAATTGTTGTTTCCCTTACTCCTGCTCAAAAACAACGACACCACAGTCGAAGCAAAGACAACAATGGCGGAGGTGAGAGAATGGATAACCACCGACGAGACGGCGGAAACCTACTTATCTAGGGTTTCCACCTCTCGTCCTCCGCTTCTTCTTCCGCCGCTTCACCGCCTTCCTCTTCGTCCCGGCAATGTCGTCGAAATCGTCGGCCCTTCTCCCTCCGCCAAAACTCACATTCTTCTTCAGGTCCTCTTTCTCAATTTCCATCAATTTTCTCCAGAATTTCAAATGTGTAATTTAAATTTTTAATAGTTATATGATTTTTTTTTTTTTTTTAAATTTTAGGTTGCGATTGAATGTATTTTGCCGAAGGAGTGGAAAGGTGTGAGTTATGGAGGGCTTGAGAAATCGGTGATGTTTATTGATTTGGATTGTCGCTTTGATGTTTTGCGTCTTCTTCAGCTTCTAAAATTGAGGATTTCTAGTTTTCATCGTATGTTTTTCTTATTCAATTTTGATTGTTTTGGTGTTTTGAGTTGATTTCTGGAGTAAGATAGTGTGGGTTGATTTGTGTTCTTGCATTGTATGTCGCTGATTAAAAAAGGCAAAATTTTGTATGAAACGGACTAATAATATGATATACGAAGTTGTTTATTGTGAAGCCCCTGGTGATTTTTCTATTTTTTTAAGGGCATACTTGGATAGGGGGTAATGTATTTAAGGTTTAATAGCAGAAAAATCTAAGAGGATGATGGATAATGTTGTGATTGTGTTAAGAGGGAGGAATAGGGAAGTATTATGGTCATTTCGGGGGTAAGTTTTATCCATCATCTTCCTAGGATAATGTATAATTCCCCATTTCATCGTTTCTCCTTGTGGTATTGCTTCATCATCCCTTCCACTGCCACCTGAACTTATCTTCGTTCTCTTTAACTTATGTTCGGTTTCCTCAATCCAAGCATGTCCTAAGGAGTGACTTCTTACTATGTTAGACACACTTAAGTGTCACTATCAGTTTTCAATTGCATCCATGGACATTGGTTTAAGCGATTATGAGGGAAGATAGGTTAAAGAGCACAAAGATTTGGGTAATAGCCTAAGGCTTGGAATTTACGAGTCTTACATATTTTGTTTCTAATTACTGTACAAGTGACACTTTAGAGATTGCCTTATTCTTTCTTTGAAGTAGAGGGAGTGTTTAGAATTGATAACTTCGATTTTGAGGCATTAGATGCTTAACTATTGGGTTGACCGTGCCATTATAAGTTTTGCTGATTGTTTAGAGGAATCTTTTTCTGCTCTTTTGTTAATGCGTTGTTGGGGAAGGTCTGGAAGGGGAAGGCATTTAAAGTTGTAAACTGCTTATTGAATTTTATACATTACTATGAAATGTGGCAGCTAAATTTGGAGGCTTCCAACCCCGACTTTTCTTTCCTTAAACGACGTCTTATGGAATGATAAAGATAATATGAGGCCACTCTTTACTGCTTTTGTGCTTACACATTATGACTATCAAATGTTTAGCAATGAGCCATGATGACTGGACCATTTTTTTTTTCTGAGATCGACTAATGGAGGTCTGGACTTTCATTGATTTTAAGTTGGGTGCTGGATAAAGTTTTTGAAAATTTGGCACTCTTTTATAATATTGCCTGACCACCAGAATCTTCTGAATCTAAACTTATCGCTTTAAGGTGACCTCAGTGTATGACATTGTAAACTATGTTAGGCCACTGAGTTGCTGTAATTTTTGTTTAACTTTGTTGAGAATTATGTACAGAAGTGAAAAACGAGCTACACTCTGCCAGAGATTGGACCTGTGATGAGGAACTAATTCACAACTGTTTGGAGCGCTTCCTATATGTTCGTTGTTATGATAGTTTAGAGTTTCTTGCTACGCTGAAGGTGATGAATGTCAATCTCTTCGTGTCAGTAGCTAGATCTGCTTTAGAATGGCCATTTTGGCTTGACGAATATGAAGATTAGCTAATAGTCTTTTGTTCTCAATTACCTGACTAATATGCTAAAACTGAAAATTTATATATGTGCCATTTATAACAGCTGCATCTGCCATTATTATCTTTTATCTGTTACTGAATTTATATCAATCTTGGAAGTTTGGAATCATCATCTGATCAACTTCTCCATATGTTATTTCATTTTAGTTTGTCATTATAGATAATTGTTAGTTCATATTAATTGGCATGGCCTTATCATCTGATATAGACATTGAGTTTAGTTCTTTTTGTTGCCTTGTAGACATTAAATTATCAACTTCAGACCAAAAGTAAGAAGCTTGCTTCAAGAGTCTGCTTCTTGATGATTGACAGGTTTGCCTAAGATTATAACTGAACTAGTAGTCCTGCTTCTTTTGATTTGATAGTAATTTCCTATGTTTGCATTTCTTTTTGTTAATGTCAGTACAATTATTGTCAATATCACTTATATAGCTATATCACTATGTAGTTTTAATAGGTTGGTTATATTTATCTCTTGTAATTTTAAAGTTGGATCTTTCTACTTAAGCTGAAAGGATAAAAGAAACAAAGGAAAATCAATAGACGGCATATCTTTTAAATTAGGATGTCTAAAGGAATTAGTACTCTTTGGCCATAGCTAATTAGTGGGAGGTGTTGATTTATTTTGCTGAATTAGTGATTAGCAGATAGTGAGCTGAACTTGCAACTCTTTTATGGTTATTATTTAGTCCTCATTAGCAAAAACTCAAGGCAATAATTCGAGATCTCACACTAAGCCTGTAGGTTTCCTGGTCTTTTGAATTGGAAGAGTAGTATCACAATGAGATTTCTTTAATTAAATGCTCAGGCTCTTTTTTCTGTCAGTATAGGAGCTTACTATTGGGTTGACCGTGCTTCAACATCCATGCCTCTTGCGTCAAAAAATAGGTACCTTCTTTCCCAAGTTATAAGTGTTTTTTTGTGTTTTTGTTCATTTTCTCTTTTGATGTCCTGTGCTGAGTCATATCTGCTGATGTTGAACTTTCATGATTAGAATTTGAATGTTCCTTGTTTCTTTTTCTCTTCTCAAAACATTTTTTATTTCGTACATTTGAGAGACGGATAAAATTTTGTAGCTGAGATCTACCTGATAAGTTTTTGCTGCTATTCCTAAGGACCTTTTGTTATCTTAAGCTGTAAAGCTTTCTTCTCCCTCTACCTGCCCTTTTTGGGGATCAAAGTGTGAATTCTGCCTAATATTTTGCATTTTGCGCGGGAGCCTGGAGGTCTTAGAGTGGCTTTGTGGCTTCTAAATTATAGCAGAAGTAAAGTGATGCATTGTTGATCTTATTGTCATTGTTTTTTGAATTTAAGTGGATGACTGGAATTAGAGCGACTGAAGTTGGTGATTTTAGATTTATACGCATGACCACTTTCAAAGCGTTTTTTATTATAGTTATGCCACTTAGGTCTTTTTTGTCAGCATGTTGAGGTGAGTTGCCATCTCTCTATCTTTCATTTTTCCTGCTGCGAATGTGTCAGTCGTATTGCTCCTGTCAACTGTGATTCATAAGAAGTATTTAGAAACCATAACTACTTTGTCAAAGAATTTCAGGAAATTATTCTCTCTTCAAAGTGTGATAGAAGCTGTAGTCTGTGAGATACAAAATTGTCTGCGGGTGCAACCAATGCTTGTTTTGGCTACAAAAGCTACAATATTCGGTGATAAGCCTGTAACCAATGACATGAAAAGGTAATCTGTAGCTGTTAATGAAAGCCTTGTTGTTTAGAATTGGATAACTATTTCCACTCTAAGCAATTAAAAATTTCCCATGTAAGATTTTAAGCAAGACATGAAGTGTTATGGTCAGCTGAAGGAATCAAATTCATTAAACCTTCATCCATTAGCCCAAACTCATTAATGCACCGTAGTCTGTTGTCACTTGTCTTCTCCTGAAAGCATGTAGATGAGAATAATAATTATTATCTTCCTTTAGGTCCATAATTTATATTCTTATAGAACAGATAAACATAATTTACAAAAGGATTCAGTATTTTACAAGACGATGTACTACTATCCTTTGTTTCCTATTGGTTGCAAGTTTGCAACATACCATTTTGGCAAGCATTTTAAGAATGAGAGTAGAGAGGGTAAACATACAACTTAATCAAAATAACTTAAAACCTAAAAACCCAACCCTTCCCTCTTACTGGCTTTTAAGTTATTTAATCAAGTTGTTCGTTGACTTTTATGTAATCTGTTCTTTAAACTGCATTAGTGCATTCCCAAAGGTTTGTGTTACATGTATAAAAAAACAAAGGATCATGATGATGATAATAATGATAATTTAGAAGTTCCAATGAAACAACAGCAGACCAAACTTTAAATAAAGAGAGAAAATCACACCAGACTTGAATACCCCTTTTTTTTTTTTTTTGAGGTGAATGGAACGTTGTCACTAATAATACATTTTCACTGTCAAGGTAGTTGCCCTTGGGGAAGCAATCTTAGAGTACTATATATTATTTATACATGATTTCTTATTCAATTTTATTTACTGGACTTCCTGTTAGTAAATTTTAAAATCATTTTGGTATATAATGGATTAAAAGTCTGGTGACTGTATGCTATCTCAACATTGATAAGGACCTTAGCCTGGTTTTAGTTGCCATTTGAACAGGCCATTCAGAAAGTGGTCTTCACAAGATGCATCTGGTCAACACACTATAGAAAGCAGTGCTGAGAATATATTGCACCGTGAATATATGCCTTCGGCCTGGCAGGTAAATTATTTGTATAATGAATTTTGCAGATGTGATGATGCTTAAAGCTTCCTTCTTTTTTCCTTTCTTTTCCAATTATTATTATCATATATTCCATTTTGGGTAATAAGATATGTATTTGCTATGTACTATGAGCTTTGAATTTGTCCTTCATGATCACTTGATCAGCTTTACCAAAAGAGAGGAATTTGAGGATAGTTCCATTTGGTGGATTGGTTAACCCTAGTTGAACTCAAATTAGTATCAATGTGATCAGTTGCCATTTGGATTATCTTGAAGGGGCTTCACTAAATGGCTAATCTCAGAGTTACTGTTATTCTAGTTGGCACACTTATGGCCTGTTCAGTACAACAGTACATGACATTGTCCGTGTAGAGAGAAATGAGGTAAACTGTATAGTGTAAACTGTAAAGGATCGTTCCTCTAAGTTTGTGACCAATGATGATGATGTTAAACAGGTTATTATTGTTTGTACATTTGTTTACATCTGAAGGCCACCTCCCAGCAACTTTCTGGTTGCTTATTTATGCTTATATTGCTGTTTTTTCCATCTAAGATAGTCAAGTTATTGTTTTTTTTATTGGACAAATGGACAGGAGTACAGCAGACTCAGTAGTATGCAAAAATTGTATCTAATAAACTCCTTGTGTTTCCCCACCCCCTTGGACTGTCATATAATCATTATTAGACTCTTGTCACTGTATTTGGCTTTAAAATCATTATTCTTCCTCATGCTTAATTAACACTTTCTCTAATTGATCTTGCAGTCCTTTGTTACACAGAGGATATCGGTTCGACCATCAAGTTCAGAATACTGTGCCAGTAATTGTAATTTATGAGTACTCTTCTTTTCCTTTTTTTTCTTTTATATCATTATAAGTAGAATAATGCAGTACTATGCATAATCATGGTCTTTTGGGAGCAAAGTTGTGTCCCTGCCTGTCAAATGCAAGGCTGCAAGTATCATGAATTCTGTAGAAAGTTAGAAACTACTAGTGGCTGGGTCTCCTGAATGTTTTTCTTTTTTGTTGCTTTCTCTGCATACTTGCACCAAATTTGTAATTAATTTTTGGTGCAGATGACACTACTGATGAGCAAGTTTACTTAGCACAATGGTTGCTGCCACCACTAGGCTTCAAAGACAAGTTTGTGATTAAAGATGTAAGGAGAAAGATTTGATGTGCTTACCAAACTTGCTGAAGTTTCCATTTTGGGTCAATCTAATTACAAGAGTCAATTAACCCCTGCTATGTCATGCTTATCTATTGTCTACTAAGTCATTTGTGCTTGTCCACAAAGTGCAGCCATGTTTTTGCTAAAGTTTCTTCTTTGACCTTCTTTAACCAACAGCTAAATTAACATTTTAGCTATATATGTATCACTATATGTGATGCTGGACTTAATAGAATCTGATGTTGTATTGTTTACATCCAATATATTTCTAAAACAGTACTATTTTCTTATAAGAAAAGGACTAATCAAGTAATCGCTTTAAAGGAAAAAGGGAATTAAAGAGGGCACATCTATTTTTTTTTCCACATTTAATCTCTACTTCCCCGTGTTATACTTTTGTTATGTAAGGGTTGTGCAATCTGAAGTTTGATGCTTCTTGCATTTTAATGGGAAGCAAAAGATAAGGGGGATGTTAAAATAAAAATAAACTCATGTTTGTGCCTTGGTACCTTATGCTGATTTAGTAGTCTACGTGCAGGCTGGCATATCAGCTGTTCCTTAATATTGATGTACGAAGGCCAAAGCCATGGAAGTTAGTTACGGATCTCATGGTATGTTTTTTTATCTCGACCTTGAATGGACAAGGAATTTGCAAGATATACTTTTGATCAAATTCAATTAGTTCACTGAGCTCGTTTTAACTATTTTATCTTTGATAGTCTCGTGATTAATGGATTTAGAATTAAAAGTCAATCAGAAAGAACCTCTCTGTTATTGCATTGCAGATATAAATCCAGATTTATTCAAATTCTCTTCTCCCTAAATCTACCATGGACAGTACATAGCCTCTATAGAGGTTGTAGGCTTATGTTTAATGATAATGACTGTAGAATGTGGAGCTGTGGAAAATGTTCTTTCATTTAAAAACATATTTATAGAATAAAAAAGATATATTAGTAGTTTAACCAGTATTAGTAATAAATATGTTCAGTGCTTCACCGTCGTTCTCCCAAAAACCAAAAATGCTTTACCTAAGCTGCATCATCTTGTATTATTCATGCAACATCAAGCACTATTAATGGGTGGTTATTTTGTAACTTGTAACTACAGATCTTGGGGTATAAAATGCGCTTTGGACATTGCTAGTTTTGTGACTTTTGTTGATTTAGAGAAAGAAACTAGCCTTTGTATGAGGAGCCGAGTTTTCTGATATCGGGGCTGTTCTAACCTTTGTTTGCTAGAGCATGGGAATTGGACAAATTCAACACGTCAAGCAAAAGCAGGATTGTCAAAACTCATGGAAAAGATACAAAACATATGAATTGTAAAGTTACGATCTGTGATCCTGTTGTGTATTATTTTATGTAAATACAGACACTTTGACCAGATAATCCTGAAAGAGTTTTGTATTACCCAAGGGACCGGTAGCTTGCAAGTTATGTTCTTTCAATATTCTTCGAGGATCGGAAACGAAAAGTCTCATCTTACTGCTTGAAAATACTTGAGATTCTTAATTGATTCATTTAGATGTTAGCATTTTATAGTGGTCAAATAGGATCATTTTCGTCCCAAACCCTTCAAATTAATTTTTAGTAACGGGATTTAGAATTTAATCCTGTCTATTTAACCATAGCTTATCAACGTAGGCAGGAAAGATGATGGATCTTTTCATTTGGGGTAAGTATAAGGAGTAAACTTTCTATTTGCAGTGCCTTGTGTACCAAGAACAGAATATAAAGGGAATATGTTTTGAATTATAAACGTGTATTGTAGTACTTCTCCTAAAAGAGGTTGGCCAACAGAAGCAACTTTTCTTCTGTAAAATTATATAATTGCTTTCCTTCAGGTTTTGCTGCTTGTTTGATATAATACCTCCTTCAAAATCTAAAGCTGCAATATAACAATTGTGTGATACAAAGGAAGACGTTTTGTCAGAAGATATTAAGGAAGAATACAATGGAGAACAATGACCAGCAGGCAAAGCAGCAGCCGCAGCAGTCACAACAGCAGCAGCAGCAGGCATCGAAACAGCTTCCGTTGAATCAGTTGCAGCAGGATTCGGATCATGCTTTTGCTATCGCGTTGCAAGAACAGGTTTTCCTCTCTTTGCTCCTCTGAATTCTTCCCTCTCAAATTTAGCCATAATTTTACATGGTAGAGGTGGTCCGCTGTAAACAGTAGTCCATCGTAACCAGTTTTATAAAAAGCTTGGATGAAATAGGCCTATTGGGTTAGTCTTGCACTGCTCCAAAATAACCGGGTGCAACCAGTGTCGTTTGGGTCCGGGTCCCTGCCAATAGCCATATTGTACTTCAGGCATGGCATGTGCCGGAGTTGATTTTAGTAAGCTAGGCTCATGGATGAATAGGATCTTCCTGGTTTCAAGGACTGGAATCAACTCAAACTAGAGTAGTAGTTAATAGGGATTTTTATTCTTTTGTTTTAAGCATGTTTCCTCCGAAAGTTAATTTTTTCATAGTAACTTCTCTTACAAAGTTTGATTGTTTTTATGATTAGGAAAGTACATTTACATTTCTGGAGACTATTAGGAGTGACTCAGATGACGAAAGCGAGGACGAAGAAGAGGATGAGGAAACTGGAAGCTCATCATCTCATGACTTCGCTGGATTTGATACCCAAGAAATTTATGGTAATTTTTTCTGCACACAATTTTAATGTATCTTACAACTTGCAAGGCACAACCAAGACTATTTTTTGGCCCACGTACTCAAAAGATACAAGCAAATGGACGAAGAAATAACCTTAGTTGTACCGTATACAAAATACAACTGATTATACATAAAAAAAAAAAAATTGTCATTACTTCGTAGAAGGGAAGCCCAAATTAATTGTTTTGTCTTCTATTTTATATTTATAATATTTAAATTGGATTATGACTTTATGTTGTTTGCAGATGAATTAGAATTTCTCGAGGAGGATGAAGAAGGTAGCTACACCGACGAGGTTATTCCAATTGCTTTTATTATTGTATCAATAATTTCTTCTCTCTTTTCATATAAACCATTTCTGTCCAAAAAAAAAAAAAAAAAAAATCAAAATAATATGAAAATTTGTACACTTGGTAATACTTGTATAAGTAATATTGCATTGGCAACTCAGCATATATTGATATATAAAGATTTAACTTGATACGATTAATTTATTGTACACCTATCTATGCCTAAAATTAAATGATTGAATTTGAACAAAATCGAAATCGTATACTCCGATTTTTTGTTTGTTTTTAATATCTTGATTGTCAACCTCAAATGGGCAAACCTACTTTTCTTTTTTGTAGATTGAGGAAGATGAGATTGATCCAGACGAAATGTCTTATGAAGTAAGTCACATCTATATATTTGGTTTACATTTTACGATCCAAGCTCAAAATACTCTAGTATGATCATATATCTTATACGTACTATTTGATCTTAAAATATCTAAAGTATTTCAAATAAAAAAGGGAAATTCTACATTATAACCCTCTAGTATTGCGTTTTTTACGCTGTGCCCCATCTTTTTGAAAGTTACACATTGTAATCCTCAGATATAATTCGTAACCATACGATGACCTTGCCGTTATCTCGCCGTTAAACAAATTTCGTTATGTTGTTTTAATCACCGTTAGTGGAGCTCACTCTTTACTAATTAATATGTTTTTATTGATTTACGTGATTGAAAATGTATCTTAAAAGTTTTAGGGGCCATTTTGGCTCTTATGGGCCCAAATTGAGCTCAGACATTGCAAAAAAAAAAAAAAACAACGCAAATGTCTCATTTTGCGTATTAAAAAATGTCCAGTTTGCGTTTGAAACATTTCTTAATATGCAAAACGAGGCGTTTACGTTATTTTTTTTTTTATCAAATGTGAGCTCAATTTGGGCCCTAAAGGGCCGAAATGTCCCCCAAAACCTATGACGAAATATTTTCTACCATGCAAATTGACAAAAAAATATTAATTAGTAGAGAGTGGGCCACATTAACGGTGATTAAAACAACCTAAAGGAATTTGTTAATAACGGGATACCGACAAGGTCACCGTATGGTTACTAATTAAATCTGAGGGTTACAATGTGTAACTTTCAAAAAGATGGGGCACTGCGCAGAAAACACAAAACTAGAAGGTTATAATGTAGAATTTCCCAATAAAAAATAAAAAACTCATCAATTTTTCTTATTAGTCTTTTACGTATTTTTCATGCACTAAAGCATTAAAATAAAATTCATGAGATAAAATGACTAGCTAGCAATGAGGTTGAGATGTTAGTAAAGCTGTATTTTCATTATCAACTATTAATTTCAGGAATTATTGGCATTGGGAGAAGTTGTTGGAGAGGAGAGTCGTGGATTATCTGCTGAGGAAATTACTTCATCATTGTCATCATGTGTTCACAAATTTGTTGAATGCAAAACCACAATTGATAGGTGAGTCTTGTTCAATGTATCTCTCTCTTTTGTTTTTTTGCCTAAATAAATGTACTTTAATTTTAATTTATACGAATTATTTTCTTCAATGTTCTTTTTATTATGTTGCTACTAGATGGAAGCCTGTGCGATGCACGGTTTTTTCATCTAAGATTTTTAATTATTTGATTTATTGTATTTAATAATTTCAGACAAAATTACAAAAGTTTAATATTTATTTTTTCTTACTATAATTTATAATGAATTTGTTAAATATAAATAAATTGTAAATATGATATTTTTTCCTATAAAATCTTTAATGTGAAATGATAAATTTTTAATAATTTAAATTCTAAATCATTATTCATTGTTTTACCATATCTTTTATTTCATGCAATAGAATCACCAACCTCGTCCACAACTAACCTACTACTTCAATGATAAATTGAACCGTGTTGCGGTATAAAATCAAATCTATGCATTGAAATTTTTTCATCATTTCCAAAAATAACCAAAGTCATCCATATATTAAGTATACAACATCTAACTATGCCATTACATAAACAAATAATCGTTAAGTATCGTAAATAAATACAATGTAACTAACAATTACAAATATAAATTTAAACATAAGATTTTAAAAATTACCCGAACAATGATGACCTAAAACTAACACAAAATTACTAACACAAAATTCGCTTGATGGGGTTTTGTATTGATACGAAATTTTATTTGTGTCGTATGATGTGTTAGATCTGCATGTAAAAAAACATTTAGTAAATAAAACATAAACATATAATCGTTGAGTATCCCAAATTAATACAATGTAAGTAATAATTAGAAATACTAATTTAAACATAAGATTTAAAAAATTAAGCTAAAAATTACGCGGCCATTGATGACCAAAAATTAACACAAAATTCGTTTGATGGAGTTTTTTATTGATACAAAATTTTGTTTGTGTCGTATGATATTGTCAATTTATAATGGTAGGTATCACAAATTTTAATTTAATTATTGAAGAGCTCTTTCTGAAGACGAAGTCTTTTAGTTCTCAATCCTATATATGTTTATGAACCTCTCTTTCTCTTAGTAAGCTATTCACTAGTTGAACGATGTCCTATTCAACATTCCACGAGTAGGTCTTGAAAAGGCACCTATTGAGGTGGGGCCTATTCTTCACGCAAACCACCTTCATAGCGAATTTTAATTAACGAACAATTTGTATTTCTTATCATAAATACTATCAAAATTTATCATAGTTTTTAGTATATTTTTTTGGATTTCTTATACTCGTATTATTGAATTAATAAGTTTATCTTTTCCTATATTTTTACTTTATTTTTTTCATTAAAATTATTTAATTCGTGGATTATAATTTACGTGGCATTAAAATTTTAGATATATCAAATCTAATTCGTTACTTTTATTTAGGTGGCGACATAATTTTTTAATTCAAAAATAAAATACAA
Source organism: Chenopodium quinoa (assembly GCF_001683475.1). NCBI lineage: Eukaryota > Viridiplantae > Streptophyta > Magnoliopsida > Caryophyllales > Amaranthaceae > Chenopodium > Chenopodium quinoa. The sequence continues at coordinate 2,432,315 of NW_018742292.1, read as the reverse complement.
ATCTGTCTTCTTATTGGTCGAAATAAGTATATTTTTTACGTGACGCTCCGAATGCTTTCCAAAAATGCCTACTTTATTTATATATATATATATATATATAAGATTTGCATTAGGACATCTTTTGCATTATATTTCTATGCTATTATATTAATAGAGATACTTGGTAGTTGTTTTTAAATTGATGTGCGATCACAAGTCCTTGCAATACACCTCTTTGTCATTTTATTTAAGAAAGTAAATGACTAAAATAATTAAAATAAGTCAAACCGAATAATCTAACCCTTTCTTATTATAGTTAATAATTATTTTGACCATATTGTATCATTTGTATGTATATCTTATCTAATCTATTCATTAGAATACTTTTTATGTATCAACTAAGTAGGGATGACAATGGATCGGAGGTGGGTCGGGTGTTGCTAGTAGAATTATGTATGGTGAAAATGAGTTGTCAGTCCTTGCTAGAACCAATGATTTCTCACATAACTAGACAAGTTTCAATTACTAATCAAATAATTTTTTTTTTTTTGAAACCAATCAAATTATTAATTAATGTAGACTTAATCTTTGAAATAAATCAATTTAAAAGGGAAACAAAATAGTAAGGTCACCATCCTAGTAGTTTATAATGTCGTCCAACCTTAAAAATACAACTAATTACAGCATTATCATGATCTTTATAATATCGTCCAACGAACCTTAAAAATACATACCATATTGATTGCTGATTATTGGTTCTGGTCTTCCATGTAAATCCCTAACAAATATGCTAAACTTTTAAGCTAATAGTTAGAGACTTAGAGGTCTATATCAATAACAACTAATAAGCTTTAATTTATATATAGGCAAAGTCAGACTCGATTGTTGATAGGGCGGGCTAATAAAAAGCTACATAATTTACTTAGTAACTTATAAGGGCACTTGGGCCTTTGGGGGAAGGGAACATGATGTACTTGGGACTTCATAATGTCTTGCCTAAACTTATATGCTAATTTTCCGGATCATCTTATTTTGTAGGTGTGTAATATGTCAAATCGAGTATGAAGAAGGGGAACAATTGGCTGCCTTGCATTGCCAACATTCATTTCATAAGGATTGCATAAATCATTGGCTTCAAATAAAGAAGGTAAATCTTCATTCAGCACATACATAGTATATATATATTTTTTTATATGGTCTAAATAGTAAGGAGAAGGAACCTGAGCATACCTCTAATGCTCACGGTTGTTTTTTGGTCAGACACTTTTGAGAGTGAGGGGGGAAGGGTAAGGGATCCCTACCCTCACAGTGTCTTTAGTGGAGATTGAACCCCCAACTTCAAAGTTGGAAGGTGCAATCTTTCCCACTAAACCAAGCTTAGCTTGGTTGATAATACAAATAATTGAATGATAGAAATTGTATGTCAATTGGAAATCTACTGTTCTGATTAATTTTCAATAATTTATCTTTGATGGCAGGTTTGTCCCATATGTTCTGTAGAGATTACACCACGGTGCAAATCTTGACAAGATAGAACATACAACATTACTATTTTCCTAAACGTAGCCCATTCTTAAATGTTTCGATTCAATTCGAATTTGCACATTTATTTTATGGGAATTGCATAAAGATTTTAAGTCTACTATGTAAATATACATATATAATTCTCTTAAAAAAAATGTAAATATACACTATATGTAATTGAATTAAACTAATAAACTTATTGTGAAATACTGAAATGCAAACAGGGTTACTTGTTTTAGACTGATGTAGTCCACTTTTTTTAAACATATATAGGTTTCCTCAAGACCTAAAATTAAATACCTACTCTTCTTTTAATAGTAGTAAGAAAATCTCAGTTATGGTATGGTCTAATATAAACAAATGCCAATCTCAACTAATTCTAATTACATTGCATTCTTCAAATGTTTGGATTGGATTTAGACTCAAAGTTGAGTTCAATTATTGAATACAAAACATGTTTCTCAAATGGTAAACTTGTAATTAAAAGCAACCTTTTTTTTTTTTTTTTTTAACTAGGGTGGCCTACGCGCGCGATGCGTGCGGAGGGACTAGCTCTTGCGGAAAAGTTGTATTGGCGTGTGTTTACATCTTTAGTTTGGGTGGTAGTTTTAATACGTACTATTTGGTTTATGTGCATTTGAAATCTACCAAAATCTTTTATGACGATTATTTTTTAAAATCCTCTAAAGTTTGACAGTATTATTCCAAAATTATTATTAAATACTACCTCTGTTTTTATTTAGTTGACATCATTCTATTATCACGCTTGCCAACGCATTTATTTAACGATTAATATTTCTAATTCTGGACATTGTAAAATTATAAAAAAAAGTAGATATTAATAAAATATACATTAAGACGATTCAAATAAGATCTAACTTGACTATGTTTTATCGTAGCTATAAATCACAAAAGCAAGCCAAAGTGTAGTTTGTGAATAGTGTAAAAGTCAAACGATGTCAACTAAAAAAAATGAGGAAGTAATATTTGATTAATTTGCGTCCCTTCCTATCATATTATTTATCCCTTCATCTCTTAAGGGGCAATTGTTAGCTTGAACTCTTAATTGATTTGCATGTTTCAATAATACTTAGTATAATATTTCTAATGTGTTTTCAGATGATTTTTTTGTGAGCTTAAGTCATACGGAGTAGTAATATGTGAAATATTGTAGCTAAAAACTTAATAATGTAAGTTCTTTAATGTTCTACGACCATCTAATATCTATATCTAATACTAAAACAATAACCACTTAGTTATATTTTTCCTCTTAAATTCCTTCATTTTCTCTCTCATAATTAATACCGTTTTTTTTTTTTTTTTTTTTTTTTTTTTTTTTTTTTTTAAATCATCGATTTCCCTTGATTTTAGGATTTTTAAGTTCTTTATACCTTTTGATAGCATCTGCTCAAATATCACTATTTAATATGAATTGCATTCACAATTCCATAACATTGTTTATGTGCCATCATATGATTAAAAATAGTTGCAATTAAAGGACGACAAGATTGTAAATAAGAAGAGCAATCACGAAGGAGTAAAAATTAACAGTTTCTTCGTACATATAATTTTTTTTCTTTTTAAATAATAATAATAATTACATATGAAGTATAAACCATTAGAAGTTATTTTTTTTTAATTAGCATTACAAGTTTTTTTGTTAAAAAAAAAGCTTTAAATTAATTGATGATATGTTTAATGAAAAAAAACATTAAATATATTAATGATGGTAAACATATTAAAGAGGGTAAAATTGTAAATACACATTTTTGTATACATTTTTGAGGGTATAATTGGTAGCACACTATTCCTAAGAATTATCTTATACATTTTATAAGGTAGGGATGTAACCGCTACTTAATACTTGAGGTAGCGGTTTTTAGGAGTAAAAGTAGCGGTTTTGCCTGTAATATTACAAAATTAACCTTTTGATTAGCAAGTTTTGTTTCACAATATGAGAAATTGGGGTGCCCTCGAAAACCACCCCCAAATAAAAAGGCCCTTTTAATGTAAAATTAGGGGTGGGACTTCAGTCAGGCGGTTCGGTTTGACCTCGGTTTAAGTCGGTTTTGGTTTGAAGCGGTTCGCGTTGAAATGGTTTTATTTAGCTGACGGGTTAGGTCGGTTCGGTTTTGATTAGTCATGGATCGGTTCGGTTTTGGTTTATATCTTTACGGTTTAAATTCGGTTTGGGTCATAAGCGGGTCGATTTATAAACGGTTCAGATCATGCCGGTTCGGTTTAGGGGGCGAGTTTACCCGGGTCGATGTCGGTTCGGTTTACAAATGGTTCGGATCATGCCGGTTCGGTTTGAAACGGGTCGGTTTAGGTGCGGGTTTACCCAGGTCAATGTCTGTTCGGTTTATAAACGGTACGGATCATGCCAGTTTAGGGGCGGGTTTACCCAGGTCAATGTTGGTTCGGTTTATAAACGGTTCAAATAATGCCGGTTCGGTTTATAAACGGTTTGTGTCATGATCGGATCGGTTTGAAACGGGTCGGTTCATGGACGGTTTTACCCCATCAATGTCATTTCGGTTTATAAGCGGTTTGGGTCATGATTGTTTTAAAGATCGCGTCATGACCATGATTTAATGAGTTGATACTTAGAATACGATAAATCGATAATTAAGGAAGTACAAGTATTCATTTAGATCGATCAACAAGTGTTTTAAGTTTTAATAATCATATATGTTTATCTATTATATGTACATACCAATGACTCAATGAGGCAATGATAGTATGATACCAATCGTACATTCGTACCATATATTATTATTTGTTACATATACAAATACACATATAATGATATACATATACATAAACAATGTCGTATTGAATCAATTTCAATTTCCAAACATTTGCATTTCTTATAATTTATAAGTTACACGAGGTTAAATGGATTAGTTTGTTACTTTATTTAGATTACTAACTCAAACAGCTTGATAGGCTAAATGGACGAAAGTCACTAAAGTGGTGATGAAATCATTATGCAGTACTAATGTACAAATATACAACGGTTAGATTGAATGCCCATGAAAAACAACGGTTAGATTTCATTAAAAACTAAACCTGCCAAACTAAACCCTAATCTACTCATACTCTTTAGTCTCTATTATTTATTATTTATTAATTATTATTACTTTATTAGTTATTACTTATTATTTTATGACATATACAGTCACAAACTCACAAATGTATACATATAGAGATGTCAGATATTGATATACATGAACTATGTCGTATTGAATCAATTTCAATTTCGAAACATTTGCATTTCTTACAATTTATAAGTAATAACTTACATACTACATTATATAGTTCGTTGGATTAGTTTGTTGATGTATTACCTACCAAACTAAACCCTAATCTACTCATACTCTCTAGTCTCTATTATTTATTAATTATTTAATATTATTACTTTATTAGTTATTACTTATTAGTTTATGACATATACATTCACAGACTCACAGATATATACATATAGAGATGTCAGATATTGATATACGTTAACTATGTCTTATTGAATCAATTTCAATTTTTAAACATTTGCGTTTCTTACAATTTATAAGTAATACTACGTAACTTACATACTACATTATATAGATAGTTTATTGGATTAGTTTGTTGCTCTATTAATATTATCAACTCAAACAGCCCAAAAGGCTAAATGGACGAAAGTCACGAAAGTGACGAAACCATTATATAGTACAATTGTAAAAGTGACAATGAAGTAAGAATCGTTTAAAGCTCAATTACGGTAAACTATAAATTGCAATTTTCTAGAATAATAATAATAATAATAATAATAATAATAATAATAATAATAATAATAATAATAATAATAATAATAATAATAATAATATGATGCGGCTAATCGGAAGCGGGTGAAGTATGAGGCTAGTTGTCGGCTGATTGGATACGATTTCATTCCCTTCTCCTTTTCTTCACTTGGGGAATTAGAGAAGGAGGCAGTTGCGTTGCTGAAGCGGGTTCAGAGGTTCTCGACGACGCAAGACATTGGGGCTCGTGTTGCAGCTTATATCTTCACTAGGGTAGGCTTTGCTATAGCTAGAGGAGTGGGGGCCCATATTGTATCTCGGCTTCACACTAATTTATTGTAGGTTGTATGACTTTGTCTGTTTTTGAGATAATAATAATAATAATAATAATAATAATAATAATAATAATAATAATAATAATAATAATAATAATAATAATAATAATAATAATAATAATAATAATAATAATAATAATAATAATAATTTATTGCTAGTGCTCCTCTTACTCCACTTGTCAAGCCTGGTGGTGGTATTCGTCCTATAGCTGTTGGTACTGTTTGGCGGCGGCTAGTTTCGAAGGTCGGTGCTTTTATGGTTGGTCAGTCTTTAGGAAGCTACTTTGATGGTCTCCAATTTGGTGTTGGAGTTTCTTCGGGAGGTGAGGCGATTCTTCATGCTGTGAATCGGTTGATTGAGGATCCTGGTTCCGATGTTGGTCTTTCTATGTTATTGGTGGATTTTCAAAATGCCTTCAATCTAGTTGATCGTGCGGCAATGTTGCGCGAAGTTCGTCTTCGTTGTCCGGGCCTTTTGCGATGGGTTAAATTCTGCTACTCTAATCCAGCTAGATTGTATTATGGGGACCACACCTTATGGTCGTCTCAGGGAGTGCAGCAGGATGATCCCCTTGGTCCCCTGCTTTTTGCTTTGGTTTTACAGCCTCTAGTGTGTAAAATCAGAGACACTTTTCATGTATGTCTTCAGGCTTGGTATTTGGATGATGGTACCGTTATTGGTGACACATTGGTTGTGGGGAAGGTTCTGCAGTTAATTATGGAGGAAGGGCCTCGTTTTGGGTTACATTTTAGCGTGGAGAAAACTGAAGTATTTTGGCCTTCAGAAGACCCTCGAAGCAGGCTTGTGGGTGTCTTTCCACCTAATATTGCTCGACCCTTGCGTGGTGTTAAGTTGCTTGGTGGTCCCGCTAGTTCCAATTCTGGTTTTGGAGGTGCGAGCTGTTGTTGCTTAGGGCTTGTACCGGAGTTTCTAAGCTCTACTTTGCATTGCGTACTTGTCCTCCTAGTACTTTTGAGACTGCTCAGCGTACATTCGATGGGGCTCTTAGATTTTCCTTGGAGCGTATTGTTACTGCTTCAGGGCCTGGGTTTGGCGATTGGCAGTGGCGGATTGCCACCTTGCGTTTTGCGTATGGCAAGCTGAGTGTTTATTCTGCAGGTGATGTTCGTCATTATGCTTTTCTTGCTTCCCGGTTGCAATCTGCTGGGTTGCAGACAAGGCTTCTACGGCATGCTGGCGTTGTTGGCCTTGGTCGAGCCTTTAAGGATGCGTTGAGCTTGTTTAATAGAACGGTCGAGTCTGACATTATGTGTAATCCTAGTGAGGTCGCTGCCCCTAAACTCATGAAGAAATTGGCAGATATATACTTCACAAAGGTTACCGCTTCTGAAGAATCCACCTATTCTTTGTCTCCTCGGCAATCGGCTTTGTGGAAATCGCAGCAGGTAGATCACTCCTCCTCTTGGCTTCTGGCGGTCCCTATTTCCGGGTTGGGTCAGACGATGAGCGCAAAGACCTACCGATGTGTGTTGTGCTACCAGATGGGTGTTCCATTGTTCTCTATCTTGGCGCCGTGCTCTACTTGTTCTCGGGTTTTTACTCGGGATATTTTCGGTGATCACGCGGTATCGTGTGCTGGTATTGTGGGTATTAAACATCGGCATAATGTTGTCCGGGATATCCTTGTTGATATTTGCTACAGATCTGGGATTTCGGCAAAGAAGGAGGTTGACATAGGGTTGTCTGGAGGAAATGATGGGGCCTTGAGACCTGCTGATGTGCTACTTTATTCCTGGGATCGTGGTCGTGATGTATGTGTGGACTTAACAGGGTCTTCTCCTTTGACACAGACAGGGCTATCTGACTTTGTTCCTGGACGGGTTGTAGCTGATGTCGAAAGAGGGTGAAATATGAACCCAGATGTCGGCTGATTGGATATGGTTTCATTCCCTTCTCCTTTTCTTTGCTTGGGGAATTAGTGAATGAGGCTGTTGCGTTGTTGAAGCGGGTTCAGAGGTTCTCGGCGACGCAAGACATTGGGGCTCGTGCTGCAACTCATATCTTCACTAGGGTAGGCTTTGCAATAGCTAGAGGAGTGGGGGCCCAGATCGTATCTCGGCTTCCCACTAATTTATTGTAGGTTGTATGACTTTGTCTGTTTATAATAATAATAATAATAATAGTAGTAGTAGTAGTAGTAGTAGTAGTAGTAGTAGTAGTAGTAGTAGTAGTAGTAGTAGAAATAATAATAATAATAATAATAATAATAATAATAATAATAATAATATATTTATAAAAAATAAAAAATAAACGTTCAAAATGACCTCGAAAAAAACAAAAAAAACTGGATCGTTAGATCTGGATGAACATTCTGGATGCTTTGTTACTACCACAAAAAAAAAAAAAAAAAAAAAATGAACGGTGAAATGCTGAGATTGAAATTTGGACGGTTAGATCTAAGGAAACAAATAAAACCTAAACTTAGAAAAAACAAAGTAACCCTAAATTAGTAAATTCACTCCAACGACTTTCTCTCTCCCACTACCTCTGAATCTTTCTCTCTCCCTCTTCATCTGAATCTCTCTTTCCTGCTGCCTCTGAATCTCTCTCTCCCTCTGCCTTTGAATCTCTCGTTGTCTGAACGGTGAACGCCTGAATGGCGAACGGCGAACGCCTAAACAACGACCCTTCAATCTCTTTTTTTTATTTTGTAAGTTTTGTTTTTTCATTTCTTGATTTAAGGTTTTTTTTTTCATTTTATTTTCATTATGCGAACTGTAAAAATTCATTTTGTGAACTGTCATTCTTTTGCAATTTATAATTTCTGCTTTTTTTGGAAGTTCTAATTTTTATATTCTTCTTATTTTTTTCTTTTTTTTTCTTTTTTTTTTGTAGATTTGTCATATTTATTCTGCACTCACGGTTATTTAAGGTATTTTTTTTATTCTAAGTTTCGATTTTTATTCTAAGTTCTGTTTTTTATTAAGTTTCTGGTTTATTTTGGTTTTTTTTTTGCTAATGTGTTGTAGGATTTTTATCAGAATTTTATTTTGTTAGAAACTTAATTCTGAGTCTGTTTGTTTTAAAAAAATTTGATTCTCTTTTTTTTGCAATTTATTTTAAGTTTGTGATGTTAGATCTGTCATCTGTATTTAACTTCTGGTTTTTTTTTTTCTTTTGTTAAATGCTTCTGCAGTCACGGGTCATGAGTATGATGATTTTGACCTTTAGAGGAGTGAGGGTGAGAGGCCATCTAATTTGGAGAGTGTGAGCTCTAAAGCTCTCTCTGGCCCGGTTGATGATGCTCATAATACCAGCATTATCACTATTGTTGTTAATAAAAGTCAAAGAACCTCAAGTATATGGAAGCATTACACATTTTTTTTTTGACGATAGGTAATGAAAAGGTAGAATATGCTCGTTGTAATTTGCGTGGCAAAGAATACAAAGCACCTGGTAGATCAAGTACTTCAACTTGTAGAACTCATACTAATGCATGCTTGCTAAACCATGGTCTTCAGCAAGGTGAAAAATCAGCATTTGATCAAAAAACTTATTTACAAAAGTTTGCTAAAGCTATAATCTGCCATGCATATCCTTTAAATATTGTAGAGCATGAATATCTTAGGGAACTTCATGCATATTTGAATCCTAAGGTGAAGCATGTTTGTAGAAAAACTATGTTAAAGTATTGTATTGCTGAGTATGATAAATATAAATCCTTGTTGCATGAGTCTTTGGCTAATGTTTTTGGTAGAGTTAGCTTTACATGTGACTTGTGGACTGCATGTAATACTAACCGAGGCTATCTCACCTTGACTGCTCATTATGTTGATGACAGTTGGTCTCTTAGGTCTAAAATTTTAAATTTTAGATATTGTGGGCCTCCCCATACTAGTGTTGAGGCTGGAAAGTTTGTGTTTAAACTGATCAAAGAGTGGAACCTTCAAGGTAAGGCTTTTTCAATGACCGTTGATAATGCTCGTTCTATGAATGTTATGGTTGAATGTTTGAAAAATTAATGCAATGCTCTCCTCTTCCTTGTAATGGTAAATTCTTTCATGTTCGATGTTCAGCTCATGTTTTAAATCTTATTGTTCAAAGAGGTTTAAAAGAAGTTCATGAAAGTGTTGAAAAATTGCGTGAAGTTGTTAAATATATTGATGCTTCTGATTCTAGATTAACTCAATTTGAGCATGCTTTGTCTGAGTTACAGTGTGCTTTTAATGGTAAGTTATGTCTCGATGTTGTGACTCGTTGGATGCCACTTATACAATGTTTCGAAAATCCTTAGAAGCTTAGGATGCCTTGATTCTATATACTAGTAGGTTTTTGGGTATTTCTTATAGACTTGATGCTGATGAATGGGATACCATTCAAAAAATTCGTGATTTCCTTCGACCATTTTATGATATTACTGTGTTTTTTTCTGGTACTGAATATCCCACTGCTAATTTGTATTTTGTTAGTGTTTTAAAATTTGAGTACGCTATTAATCAAGCCCATAAAGACCCTAAACTTGCAACCATGGCAGCAGTTATGCTTGAGAAGTTTGAGGGTTATTGGGAGGATTATTGTTTGATTCTTTCAACTGCTATTGCTCTTGATCCTCGTTATAAGCTGTATCGAGTGAGAAAAATGTTGAACTCATTGTATGATGGTGAGTGATAAGTGTTCTATTTTTCCACTTATTGTGGTATTTTTGACACGATTTTGTAGTTATTTTTCCTTCTTTTATCCCTTTTTTGTCTCCTTTTGTGCATGATTATAGCTTTTAGCTTCCCCGATCTTTTTTGTGTGTGTGTTCGTGTTTGTAGATGCAATGATAAATTGGTTATATAGCATAAGCATGAAGAACTATATTGGAAGCAAAGCACAAGAGGAGAGGGCGTGCAGCCCCTGAGGAGAGGGCGCTCCTACCCCAAGCGCCACAATCTGCCTCCCTCTTTCCCAGCCATGAGCGGGCGTGCACCAGTCAAGGAGCGGGCGCTCCTAATCGAGCTCCAACATTCTGCCTTCTCTGATGCAGCGAGGAGCGGGCGCGCACCTAAGGAGGAGCGGGCGCTCCTCCCTGAGTTCCAGCAACCTGCCTTCTTGTTGCAGCTAGGAGCGGGCGCTCCTATTTGTAGGAGCGGGCGCTCCTACATGCAAACCCGGTTTTCTCTACGGAATTCTTTATGCGGCTTTGGGGGAGTATAAAAGGACCGTGAGTCTTTAATTTTGGGGAGCTTCTTCTTCCTTTTAGTCTTCTTAGGTACTTAGTTAGTTCTCAAAAACTCTCATTAATTAGCTTAGTTTCTTTCAATTTCAATCATTGAAGTAGTTAATTGAAGTTTGTACTCTCAATTTCAACACTTTCTCAACCTTGAAGCTTCATTAGTAAATTTCTTCCTCTATCTCTTGCTCCTTATTTTCAGTTTTTAATTGCTTTGAATTGTTAATTTCCTTCTGAATCTTGTTAAATTGTTGTTGCATGTTTGTTCTTACTAATTTTCTCAACTTGTTGGATTTATAATGAACTTAGATATTGTTGTTAAGTTGTTCTTCACCATGGATTGTGAGTAGTCTATTTTCTAAGGGTTGGGTAAAACCCTCAATGTAGTCAGTAATTACTTGTTGCATGTAATAGTTTGGTAATTATTGGGTGTTAATTAGTTGAGCTTAAGTGATTTAATTGCTTAGTTCTTGTATATGGCCATTGCTAGAACTATTTATCCAAGCTTTCTCAACGAAGGATCGAGAGATGAACTTGAGTTAGCTCCCTTATGCTTGATTGACCCGAAATGCCATGAGAATAGGAATTTCCGGTCAAGGGAATGTTTATGTCATCATGATTATGCTTTAACACTTGTTTTATGCTTTGTAACTACGAGAGTAGGTTGTATTCATGACTCAAGTAATCCCTCTAGCTTGAGAGAGTAGTTGGGTGCCTTAGATGACTTCCTCTAATTTATCCCATTAATTTCCCTTGATTGTTGCATGTTAATTGTGAATTGTGATGAAGTTGAGTGGTATAACCCGAGCCCTAGATTCCTCTAAATATTGTTAATCTCCTCTTAGTTTTAGTTGAATTGAATTAGTAGAAGTTACTCAAAACCAACCCAATTTCGACTTCATTTAGCTTATTTAAACGGTAGTACTCGGTGGTTGATTCAACGCCTCTCTTGGGTTCGATCCTTTCTTACCCTTACTATTGTTAGTGAGACCAAGATAGGAATTATATATTTTGGTAGGCTCGACGACGGCCTATAAAATTTTGGCGCCGTTGCCGGGGACTTCGGTTGACATTGTCTAATTATTGATTAGATGAGTCTAAGTCTTTGTACATTTTTTTTCCCTTTTCTTCTTCTTTTTAATATTTTATTTTAGGGTTTCTTCCATTGAAATAAATGGCAATTTTTTCCCCAATACGAGAATGAAACATTTTGGAGATATTACCATAGGGTTAATGATTATGTTGGTTATAATTATGGTCATAGACTTTTAAAGGTGGATATTTGTGGAGTAATTTTTGAAGGTTTAAATGATGAAATGCGAGTTGTTGTTAAATCTATGTCCGAAGGTCAATTTATGTCTAAAACCATTAATGAGAATTGGAGTATGTTTGAATGACTAGCTAAAGATACTTATGATTGGGAGATGGCTAGTCATGAGATGTATGACCATTTTAATGGTGCGTACTCATTTGAAGAATGTGATGATAATGTTTTGGATTCTAATGTTTCGAGTTTTGGTGATGCAAATTGTCAAAATTCCCCAACTTTTTTCTTGGATTCCAATTTTATGTCATGTACTATTGACACCTCTTCTCAATGTGATTTTCGAAATTTCTCCCATCCTCAAGAACCCAAGTCTTCTTTAGAGCTCGCTCTAGAATGTTTTTTGGAGGGTTGTGAAGAGATTTCTAAGAATCTAATGGACATAAAGAGCAATTGTACATCCATGAATCATCTTAGTGAAGCTTCTAGGGTTCAAATGAATGAAAATGAAAATTTTGAGAAGCCTCTTCTTGAAAAACCTTTGGTTGATGACCCTATTTTTCCAAATATCATCAATTTGTATAATGAGCCTTATGTACCATTAATTATGAATAATGACAAAGTTGATGATTGTTTGTTGAATTCCACTAATGATATAAGTCTACTAAAGTCCAAATATAATGTTGATGGTATTCTTCAATTTGATTATATTGATGATTATTCAAGAGGTGTTGAGGATAATTATCAATTTGGAAAGAGTAGCCTAGATATTCATGATGAATTTTGGGAAAGTAAGGAAAAAAGGTATGAAGTGGAGGAAAGTCCCTATTTTGAGGACCACAGAGTTGAGAGTGAGGTGATTGTTGAGACTTTACCAATTGACCATTCTTTTTTTGAGCCTCATGTCCCTTTCTCAAAAACTCTTGATATTATTGTCTCATTTCCAAGCCTTTACCCCCCTTCTCTTCCCAAGTTAATTCACATGAGCCTCTTTGTACTTCATTCTATGATTTGCATGATCAATTTCAAACCAACGATACTCAATTGGGTGAATTTGATGTAAATATGGTTTTTGATTTACCAAATGAATCTCCAATAAAGTGTTTTGTTGATAGTTATACTTTTATTTTTCCTTCTTCTTTTCAATCTAGGACCTTTTTTAGATCTTTTCATTTTTATTTTAGGAAACTTTGTAGATTAATGTATATCCTTTTCTTCTTCTCTTTAAACTTTCTTCTTATTTTTATGGTTGCAATTTGTGAAATGTGCTCAAGCGCATATGATAAGCTCCTTAGGAGTTTGTCAAATTACTTACTAGCTAAGGTCTAGACAAAGACCGAAAAGAAAGGCAAATTTTCTTTTCCTTTTTTTTATTTGTTTATTTTTGAATAACAATGTGCATGAATTTTAATTGTATGATGATTTGAACTAACGAGCTTTATGAAATGATTCTCAATTAGGTACTCTTTATCACTCCATTCCAAATTACATCATATAGTCTCAAATTCACAAGAATTTTGGAGTTTTTGCTACATTGGAAAGACACAACATACTCTACAAAGTTTTAAAGAATTTATGAAGAATTTTGCATCAAATTGAGTAATATCTCTTCCTCTCTTCATCCCTTCTCAAGCTATTGATTTTATAATTATTTTTTCCATTCATTGGTTGCTTGTTAAAGAGTTTGGTTTGGGGCTAGATTTTATTGTTGTGGTTTTCGTTGTAGTTATGGATGTAGGATTAGATGTACTTGTTGAGATTGATTGTGCTCCCTTCCCTCCCTCCCCCTTGATTATCTCTTCAAAGCATTGAGGACAACACTTCGTCTAAGCTTGGGAGGAGGGGGGGTAGCTTCACACTTTGATGAAGGGGGGTTGATTGTTAGTTTGATGCTTGAATTCGTTCATAGTTGTACATTTGAATATTCATGCTCTTATTTCTTTTTCTTTAATATAATTTAAAAAAAATAAAAATTGCTTAAGGATGAGACTCAAATGACGATACTTATATGTTTTGCTTGCTTGACTCTTGAGTGATGAGTAAAAGTTCTTTAAGAAGGGTGTGTGTAAGAGTTGGGGTCATTTAGAGATCTATTAATCTTGATTGCATTAGAGTATATGAAATGAAAGCCAATGAATGCTCAATTGCACGCCTAGTATAGGAATTGTCTAATTTGCTCAAGTAGGATATGTTTGAATTAATTTGCGGTCCCTTGTGCCCTTGATGTGCCCCATTTCCTCCCCGAAATAAAACTCTATTAGGGAATTGGTTCTACTTGTATCATGTGTAATAAGTGGTGTAATAAGACGCACGTTCTCAATAAAGAAAGAGCCTCTCACAGTTAAAAGAGGCGAGGGCATTGAAAATTGAAAAGAAAAAAAAAAACATAGAAAAAGGGGAGAATAAAAACTCCCACAATACTTCTCAAAAAAAAAAAAAAAAAAAAAAAAAAAACTCTTCTTTAGAGGTCAAATCGTGAATGCCTTCCACACCTTGATTGCATTGTTGTTTCTTATGAAATTCCCGAGTTAGAGTGTAGTTAAGGGGCATTGGGCGTGCATTTTGGGAGGTGGACTAGCATTTTGAGATTTTATAACCGAAAGAGGGCTTGTTACAACTTTGGAATATCTAGGTGTGCTCTAATGAACTAGTAAAAGGCCTAAGGAAGTATCCTAGTGCAACCTTGCTTAGTTCTCCTCTCTACCCCCAACTCATGTGTACATTTGTATGGTTGGTGATTCTTGAAAGTTGTTCACTTGTCTTGCTTGTGTCTCATATCCCGATGAGTTGACTTGGGCGAAAAATTGAAATTGTGTGATTTTTGACCATGTAATGTGGATTGCGTGAGTTGTGGGGCAAGCTCATTGGAAACCCTCACGAGATAAAAACTCGTCCTCTAGGGCGACTTAGAGGTTTAAATTGTTTCTCACTTGCGCTAAAAGTGATTGTGGTTGCTACCATGTGGATTAGTGTGTATATGAATTCTCCTTGTTGCCCCTCCTTGTTTAGATTCTAGCACGTTATTTCCCTTCTTTGGTTTGACATTATTGTTTTTCTCGAGGACGATCAAAAGCTTAGCTTGGGGGGATTTGATAATTTGTTATTTTGTATGATTTTAGAGTGATTTTAGAGTGATTTTGGGGGGATTTTTTTTTTTTTTTTTGAGAAGTATTGTGGGAGTTTTTATTCTCCCCTTTTTCTATGCTTTTTTTTTTCTTTTCAATTTTCAATGCCCTCGCCTCTTTTAACTGTGAGAGGCTCTTTCTTTATTGAGAACGTGCGTCTTATTACACCACTTATTACACATGATACAAGTAGAACCAATTCCCTAATAGAGTTTTATTTCGGGGAGGAAATGGGGCACATCAAGGGCACAAGGGACCGCAAATTAATTCAAACATATCCTACTTGAGCAAATTAGACAATTCCTATACTAGGCGTGCAATTGAGCATTCATCGACTTTCATTTCATATACACTAATGCAACCAGGATTAATAGACCTCTAAATGACCCCAACTCTTGCATACACCCTTCTACAAGAACTTTTACTCATCACTCAAGAGTCAAGCAAGCAAAACATATTAGCGTCGTCATTTGAGTTTCATCCTTGGAAATTTTTTTCATTTTTTTAAGAAAGAAAAGAAAAATTACAGCATTAGGCTAGCTAAACTAAGCATAAAAATAAAAATACTATACATCTAAATAAAAAGATAAGAGAGGTATTCACAAGATAAGAAATTTGGATTTAGGGTATTGGATTTCAAAGGGAGCAAATTTGGATTTAAAGGATTTGGATGTTAGGGAAGAAGGGAATGGGAATAAATAACATGCAAACTCAACATGGAAACACGAAACATTAGAACACAACATGAACCAATGACACATGAGAAAACACTCCCCCCCAAGCTATCATAAACATTGTCCCCAATGTTAAAGCGATGCAAGCACAAAGAGAAGGGGAGGAAGAAACTAACTCATTGGTTCGGGCCCCCTTGGGAGCTTGAGCCCCCCGGGTAGAGATGCCGGTACACATTTCGGAAATTTCCCAACTCCGATCTAAGACCCTCGAAACTTGTTCTCATTCCGTTGAAGGAAGTCCTCATGTCTTCATTTGACTTCCTCATGGTCTCAAATTCGGTAGTCATGCGGGCAAAATTCGCATTCATGTTGACGATTTGCTGCTCAAAAGCAAGGTAGGGGTTGTTTTCACCCACGCCTTGATCTTGGTACCCCTCTTGGTGCCCTTGTTGGAACTCGTGTTGTTGATGAAATTGTTGATGCTGAAATTGTTGATGTTGTTGTTGATGATGCTGCTGCTCTTGCCCTTGCTCTTCTCCCTCTTCACCAGGAGCCCAAGGAAAGTCCATTGCGAAAATCCAATTGCCTTGGTCATAGATGGCGGTGGCTTCCGGGTCAAGGAGGTAGGCATAGGGACGCCTACTCACCAACCACAAGTAAGGGTAGTTCCCCTCTACATCTGTGAGCCAATTCATGGCCCTCAATGACTGCATGTCCAACTGTGTCGGTCCTGGGACAATCTCTTCATCTGCAAAATCAAGGTTAAGAGCAACATCAATAATAGTAATCATGCCACCTATGGTAATGTTTCCGGATCCCGTGGCAACATCCTTAAGGTGGTCTACAAACCAAGACCCAACATCCAAGCTAGTGTTGCCCTCACTCAAGTGCTAAAGGAAGTAGAGCTCCCTTGTGGACACCACCCCCGAGCTATCCCCCCCTAGCAAACGTCGTGTTTGCTATAGTGCGCTGTGAGAGTCTGAATGTAGGGTGGATAATGGCAGTGGCCTTATCAGACCTAGGGTTGTACTCAAAAGCCCCCGAGATTCTTCTCCAAAAATCTCCCGTATTATAGCCACGGGGTTGCCTATCCTTAGGTCCGATGGTTCCAGTTGTGGGCCACCCAAAAGCTTGGTTAACTCTAGCTATAGTCATTTTGTGTTGGGTGTTCATGAGTTGGAAAGTTATGTAGCGGGGCGTCCTCGTAGTGTCTTGATTCACATAAAGGGTGGAGAGGAATTCAAGGGTTAGTCTCCTATGGGTTTGGGCATGTAATTGTAGCCAAGAACCTAGGTCGGTACCCTCAAACACCATCCTAACATCGTCACCTACCCCTAGGGCATTGGCTACCTCTTCATCGTAAAACTTAGTGGGCCTAATTCGCCTCCTACTATTCCTAAGAAAGTTGGCCGAAAAGGCCGGGTCATTGAAAACTATTCCCATTGTATCCACTTGTGGTGGAGCAATGGGGGGAGGAGGCGATGGGTTCCTAAGTCTAGCGGAGGAGGTGTTTCTTGGGCGGTTTCTTCTTGACATGGTTGGTTCTTATGCAAAACAATTAAACACGCCACAAAAATTATAGTCACCACACCAAACAATTCAAGGCTCAACCAACACCAACACAACACCACACAAATCACGTTGGGGCTCTAAGTACACCACCTAGGATCAAGTTTAATCAATCACAAAAACAACCAAGATGGTCTTCACTATTTCAATTCACAACAATTCAACACCAAGGGTTGAAAAACTCATGCATTCATGTCAACAATTCATCACAATCAACAACACAACTAGGCTAGCATGCTCTTCATTCACCAAATAAAATCCTCCAAATCCTACTCACTTACAAACACCCAATTTTCACAAAATTCATAAAACACTATCAATGTCAACAATGCCTAACATATATAAACAATTATTCCCTCACTACCAATTCAAACAACTTTTCAAGCAAAATTAAGCACAAAATATCAAGATTGTAAGTATGGAAGTAGTGAGTAGAAAGAACGATTATACCGGGTCTAACGTGGGTGTAAAACCCGCAAATGAACTTTTCTAACCTTCCTTGTGCTTGCTTGAGCCTCCTCCTTCAACCAATTTCTTTGACTTTCAACCCACAAGAAAACCCCTAATTTGATTTTTTTTGTTAGGGCTTGAAAATTTTGGGTGTTTTTTGGGTTTAAATATGGAGAATGGAGTAGTATTTTGCAAATTTGTTGAAAAGGAGTGAGATTTTTGATGAAAAATGTTGAATGTGGGTGAGAATTTGAGTGTTTGATGGAGTTTAAGAGGAGGAAGATGGAGTTTAGAGAGAGAGGGGAGAGAGAATCGTGAGACTTAGAGAGGTGAGGTGAAAATTTTATTTCTTGAATGCTGTCAAACCGTGCGAAATGGGCCTTATACTGGGGCTGCACGGACGTGCAGGGTCGGCATACGTGCAGCTCCAGTCAGAACTGGTGCTCGTTTCTGGCTTCGACTGCACGGACGTGCTGAATTACGCACGGACGTGCCACTTAAACAGCACGGACGTGCATATGATGACACGGACGTGCAGGGTCAGCCAGAATTGCTGATGGTTCTGACTTCTGATACACAGACGTGCAAACTAATGCACGGGCGTGTCACTTAAGCTGCACGGACAGGTCACTTTGATCACTTGCCACGTGATCCACCCCCACGAGCTATGGCCAACGATGACGAGGATGCACCTATACCCCGTCGTATGAGTACATCCTCCATTCCCCGATCTAGGATAGATAGTTCCTCCTCCTCCTCTTCCCTATTTGATGTCGAAAACGCTTTCAACCAATTAAATTTAACCAACCAAAGAATTTTAGAACATAATGAATATCAAAGTTTTGTAGCGGAAAGAAACTATCAACATCAAGTTGAGAGGGGATACTTTCTCCCTTACCTCAACTATCCCAACCGTCCCGTTCAACAAGGGCCGGTTCCGGGTTGGTCCAATGGCCAACCCACCTACCCTTATTGGCAAGGCTCGCGTAGTTCGAATGGGGAGCTTCGCTCCTATCCCCCTTATGAATATACACAACCCAGGGGTAGTGATTATAGGGGTGACCCTAGTTATTACTACGTCCCTGAGGTTGGTAGAGATTTCGGCCACTACCGTACTTGTACCAAATACGATCTACCTCCTTATGTAGATGCCCCAGCTTCCCCTAGTGATGTAGATATTAACTACAACTTTCATTATTCACCGGAGCGCCGACATGACTAGTTGATCTAGACATTTTACTTACCGTGTCATCGCCCCTTTAGACCCTTGGGACACCGAGGACGGTGCCAATCCCAAGCTTGGGGGAGGTTTTGTCATTGCCTATTTTCTTTCATGAAACGGTAATTAAATGTCTAGCTTGGGGGAGCATTTAGGCCTTGTATAGAGTTGGGATTCGGTGTTGTTAGTTTTGTGCTTAATTTGATTATTCTCCGCTTATCTTGGTTGGTTAATTAATGGTTGAATGTTTGCATTTTAATGAACTTGGCTTGGTTTATGTGCTTCCCATTGATGATGATGTTTGTTGATGAGCCTCCTCTCTTTCCCAAACCCCAAAAATCCAAAGCCCTTCATCCAAATTCTTTAGTTAGTTCCTCTTCTCCCCTCCTATTTATAAAAAAAATTTGTGTTTTTTTTTAGAATAGGCTTTGTATATATTGTTTTTGCTTGTAGTCGTTTGGCTAAGTGATTTGATTAGTATCTTTGATGGTAAAATGAATGCAAGTGTGCATGTGATATAATTGTCTTAGTTTTGCAAGTGATATTTTATCAATGAATTGTAGAATGATTGTTAGACTCTTATATGTATGATCCACTCATGATATTCTTTATTTGCTTTGCTACTAATCACTATTCTTTTATCATCTTGTATATATGAAAGATACTACTACATCAAGATCAATGGTAACTCCTCCCCCCCCCCTTTTCCTCTAGTAATAAAAAAAAAAAAAAAATTAAAAACCTTTTTGCTTTTAGAACAGTCCTCAAGAATGATATTGGATTACATGTGATGGATATTTGCTTTCTTTAGGTAATAAAATTTCGAGCATGGTTTAGATGCCTTTGGTTGAACATAGAATTGGCTAGTTTAGGTTAGTGTGAGAATAACCTTACCGAATGTACGAGGCCTAAAGTCTAGGATTGTGGTAAGAAGGTGTCGCCCATATCAAAGGAATTTGAACCCCGAAAGGTAGTAATTGATCCCACATTGTTCCCAAAGGTGAGGTTTTTAATATCTTTCAAGCCTACTACATTTTGAATGAGTGGCAAGGATCCTCTTTGATTTAGTACCTAGATCGAGAACTTGAATCCCAACTCCCAATATCGCGGCCTAAACTACTCTTAGTGTTAATAAAAGTTGTTATGTACTGTCTATTCACAAAAAAAAAAAAAAAAAAAAAAAAAAAAAAGTTAAGGCACCTCATACTTTCTTCTTTAGTTCTTTCCTTTGTTTATCGTAATTATTAGTTTGTAATGTAAATGTTCAAGTTTGAAGAAAAAAAATTATGAAAAAAAAGAAGAAGAAAGAAAAGAAGTGATGAATAGCCACCGCCCTAGCAATTAAACAAGCTTGGGGGTGCGGTTTTGTTTCGAATTTATTCATGATTTGTAATTTAGGCCAAGGTTAGAAAACTCTTTAGGTTTGCTCTTAATGTTTACATCTTAGCTTGACTTTAATTGCAAAATACTTCTCTAGTTTCCTCTATGCCTTAACTTTGTGTCGTATTTTTCAAGTTTTGTGTAATGTTAGTAAGAGTAATTGAATCCATTGTCGGTGGAGGGAGTTGGTCCACAAGCATATGGAGAGGGTACTTATCATTGGGATGTCGAGTGTTCTAAAACCCTCTTTTGTCCATTTTTCTTCCGGCTCCTTCGAGGAGTCATGAGACACTACCATTAGGGGGAATTTAAACTTTGTGCTGGGGACGCGGTAAGATTGGTTGAATGGACCAAAGTTGAGTACATTCGGGAAGGTTAGCTAGGCCTTGGCTAGTCATGACCGTAGTTGATTTTAGGCATATATCTCATGCTCGAGTTTTAATTGCTTAAGGATTCTTTTATCTTTACATGTGCTTTTCTTTGAGTGGACTAATCTATCGATTTCTTTTGCACCAAATGAATTGCTTGGGGACAAGAAATTGGCTAGCTTGGGGGAATTTGATAAGTGTTCTATTTGTCCACTTATTGTGGTATTTTTGACACGATTTTGTAGTTATTTTTCCCTCTTTTATCCCTTTTTTGTCTCCTTTTGTGCATGATTATAGCTTTTAGCTTCCCCGATCTTTTTTATGTGTGTGTTTGTGTTTGTAGATGCAATGATAAATTGGTTATATAGCACAAGCATGAAGAACTATATTGGAAGCAAAGCACAAGAGGAGAGGGCGTGCAGCCCCTGAGGAGAGGGCGCTCCTACCCCAAGCACCACAATATGCCTCCCTTTTTCCCAGCCAGGAGCGGGCGTGCACCAGTCAAGGAGCGGGCGCTCCTAATCGAGCTCCAACATTCTGCCTTCTCTAATGCAGCGAGGAGCGGGCGCTCCTCCCTGAGTTCCAACAACCTGCCTTCTTGTTGTAGCTAGGAGCGGGCGCTCCTACATGCAAACCCGGTTTTCTTTACGGAATTCTTTATGCGGCTTTGGGGGAGTATAAAAGGACCGTGGGTCTTTAATTTTGGGGAGCTTCTTCTTCCTTTTAGTCTTCTTAGGTACTTAGTTAGTTCTTAAAAACTCTCATTAATTAGCTTAGTTTCTTTCAATTTCAATCATTGAAGTAGTTAATTGAAGTTTGTACTCTCAATTTCAACACTTTCTCAACCTTATAGCTTCATTGGTAAATTTCTTCCTCTATCTCTTGCTCCTTATTTTCAGTTTTTAATTGCTTTGAATTGTTAATTTCCTTCTGAATCTTGTTAAATTGTTGTTGCATGTTTGTTCTTACTACTTTTCTCAACTTGTTGGATTTATGATGAACTTAGATATTGTTGTTAAGTTGTTCTTCACCATGGATTGTGAGTAGTCTATTTTCTAGGGGTTGGGTAAAACCCTCAATGTAGTCACTAATTACTTGTTGCATGTAATAGTTTGGTAATTATTGGGTGTTAATTAGTTGAGCTTAAGTGGTTTAATTGCTTAGTTCTTGTATATGGCCATTGCTAGAACTATTTATCCAAGCTTTCTCAACGAAGGATCGAGAGATGAACTTGAGTTAGCTCCCTTATGCTTGATTGACCCGAAATGCCATGAGAATAGGAATTTCCGGTCAAGGGAATGTTTATGTCATCATGATTATGCTTTAACACTTGTTTTATGCTTTGTAACTACGAGAGTAGGTTGTATTCATGACTCAAGTAATCCCTCTAGCTTGAGAGAGTAGTTGGGTGCCTTAGATGACTTCCTCTAATTTATCCCATTAATTTCCCTTGATTGTTGCATGTTAATTGTGAATTGTGATGAAGTTGAGTGGTATAACCCGAGCCCTAGATTCCTCTAAATATTGTTAATCTCCTCTTAGTTTTAGTTGAATTGAATTAGTAGAAGTTACTCAAAACCAACCCAATTTTGACTTCATTTATCTTATTTAAACGGTAGTACTCGGTGGTTGATTCAACGCCTCTCTTGGGTTCGACCCTTTTTTACCCTTACTATTGTTAGTGAGACTAAGATAGGAATTATATATTTTGGTAGGCTCGACGACGGCCTATCAGTGAGGCATGCGACGAAAAGATTAAGATGATTAACGAAGCTCTTTGTGACCTTTATAAAATTTATTCTGCTGCATCTAATACAAGCTGCAGAAATCCTGCCCCTTCCGTCACAGCTCAATCTGAAAATTCTAATCGCATGTTGAATTCTCAAAATATTTTCACAATAATTATATTATACAATATTAATGGCAGTATTTTATTTTTATTTGTAATGTTATAATTGAACTTTTTATAAAAAAATTTGTTTCAGTTGTGTGAGATTGATGATGACGAAGATGGTGATTCAGCTAGATGCCCTCTGGCTGATCTTGAGTCATATTTGAATGAACCTCGTTCGCGAGTAATTCAAGGGGAACATTTTGATGTTCTCAAGTATTGGGAATCTCAAGCTTCTTCTCTTCCTATTTTAGCTAATATAGCAAGGGATGTTTTGGCCATTTCTATTACATCGGTGGCCTCTGAATCTTCTTTTAGTTTGGGTGGTCGTATTTTGAACAAATATAGGGGTAAGCTTTTGCCAAAGAATGTTGAGGCATTGGTTACCACCCAAAATTGGTGTCGTGGTTATCAAGGGGATGTTGAGGAAGACATCCTCCTTGTTGGTAAAGAGATTGAAGCAGAAAGTGCTTCATCTACATAAAAGGTATTTGTGCAACGGTGTTGCCTCATTGTGGCTGTTGTTATATATGTACTTGCTGTTGTTACCTCACTGTGGTTGTTTTATTTTATCTTGAAAAATCGTTGCCCTTGTCATTTATTTTGAGACTTGCTAGTAGCATTTTTCAAGATTTAGGTTAAAACACCCACTGCTCGGTGATGAAATTGTATACTTAAATCTGAGAGCAATTTTTAAAACAAAATATTGTAAACTTAAATCTGGTTACAATTCATGTTGAGCTGCTTACTAAGCTATTGATCTGTTGCTGCCTGAGCTGGTTCCTGCCTCCTGCCAACTTGAGGCTGCTGCTGTTTCTTCTGCTCTTGGGTGCTGTGTTGCTGCTTTAGTATTATTGCTGCCTTTTGTGTTTATGATAAGTTTTGTTGCTGCTGTTTCTTATGCTTGCTGTTTTAATTTATCTTGAATCATCGTTGCCCTTGTCATTTATGTTGAGACTTCAATGTATATGTACTTGTTGGCAGCATTTTTCAAGTTTTAAGTTAAAACAACCATTGCTCAGTGATGATACGATTAACGTAAATCTGAGAGCAATTTTTATAAACAAAAATTAGTTCTGAAGTTGGTTGAACTGATGTTTTATGAGCTGCTTATCTGCTTTTGGTTGTTGTTCCTGCTGAGTTGCTTCTGCTTATATTGTTGCTTGATTCTGCTGAGTTGCTGATCTGTTGTTGCCTGAGCTGGTTCCTGCCTATTGCTGTTGTTTCTTATGCTCTTGGGTGATGTGCTGCTGCTTCAAGATTGTTGCTGCATTTTGTTTTAGGATTGTTTTTTCAGGTTAAATTTTGGTATTAGGATAATTTATGATCATATGTAAAATGTAAATCCTAAACTTATTTATTTTTAATGTAAAATGTAGATGAAATGTATTTTTTGGAATAATTAAAGTTATTTTAAATTTATATTTGTTGTTACCTTTGTTTAATTAAAGTATATATATAATAATACTAATATGTTACATTTTATATTAATTGAAATAAATAAGTAATTTAAAACGACATCAATAATGTCGTTGGACTAGGTTAAATATACCGTTGTATTAACCTAAGCTGTTTGATTAGATCTACATTTATTAACTTTTTTACGTTGTAATCTAATTCAACGGCATATTAGATGTATATGTTATATTTACAAAATTACCAATGGCTACGGTTAATTTACTTTAAACATTAATTGTATTTAGGTTGTAAATAATTCAATTTGAATTAAGCAGTTTGTAATTGTATCGGTTTAAACGGGTTGCGGTTTGAAAACAGTTCGATTTTAACGGTTTAATGGGTTATAGCGGTTCGGTTTAAACGGTTAGCGGATTACGACGGTTCGGTTTAAACTGTTTTTCCTGCGGTTTAAACAGTTTCGGTTCATAAACAAGTCGGTTTAAACGGTTCGAGTCAATAACGGGTTTATAAACCATTTGGTTCGGTTCCCTTTCGATTCGGTTTTGAGCAGTTCGGTTTGTTATCGGTCTACGGTCCGTAACGGGTTGATAATTAAGCGGTTCGGTTCGGTTTCGATTTGACATTATACGGTTCAGTTCGGTTTTTGGTTTAAAATTAGCGGTTTATAAAGAGTTCGGTCCGTGATGGTTCGGTTCGATAACGGACGGTTTCACAGTTCGGTTTGAAAAGTCCTGCCCCTATGTAAAATCATTAACATGGTTGTCATCTAAGGCCTTGTATTTTTGAGCTTTTGGGCAGAACATAGCAGATTTCAGCAAAGTAGAGAAGAGCATAGCGGATTTCAGCAGAGCAAAACAGATTTTAGCAGAGTAGAGTAGAGCACAGCAGAGCAGAGCATATTTCAGTAGAGAAGAGCAGTGCAGAGCAGAGCAGATTTCAACATTATTAGTTTTAATATAATAATAATAATAATAATAATAATAATAATAATAATAATAATAATAATAATAATAATAATAATAATTGTTATTATTATTATTATTATTATTATTATTATTTTTTTTTAATTTTTTTTAATGCAACAGCATCCCTCTCTAATATATTATTATTATTATTATTATTATTATTATTATTATTATTATTATTATTATTATTATTATTATTATTATTATTATTATTATTATTATTATAACAAAAACCTACAAATTCAAATGATTTACAAGAAATTAGTGGGGAGCCGAGATACAATCTAGGCCCCCACCCCTCTAGCTATAGCGAACCCAATTCTGTTGAAGATGTGAGCAGCCGCACGAGCACCAATATCCTGAGTCCTAGCGAACGCTTGAACCCGCTTCAGCAACGCAACAACATCCTTCTCTAATTCCCCCAATGAAGAAAAGGAGAAAGGAAGAAAACTATAGCCAATAGCCTATTAGTGGGATAGAGGCCTAGATGTATGTGTTGACTTGACGGGGTCTTCTCCATTGACACAATTTGGGTTGTCTGACTTCGTTCCTGGTTGTGTTGTGTCAGCTGCGGCTCATCGGAAGCGAGACAAGTATAGGGTGCGTTGCAGGGCTATTGACTATGGTTTTCTTCCTTTCTCCCATTCGACCAGGAACGTAGTTAGACAACCCAGATTGTGTCAATGGAGAAGACCCCGTCAAGTCAACACATACATCTAGGCCTCTATCCCAGGAGTAAAGCAACACATCTGCTTGTCGAATGGGGGGTAGAGGCCAACACATCGACCAGGAAGGAAGAAAACCATAGCCAATAACCTATTAGTAGGATAGAAGCCAATAATAATAATATTAAAACAAACACATTATTATTATTTTGCAAACAAACTAATGATGACATAAACTTGATTTGATCATCATCATCATCATTATATCTCAAAAATAGATAAAGTCATATAACCTACACTAAATCAGTGGGATGCTGAGATACAATTCAGGCCCCAACTCCTCTAGTTATAACAAGTCCTATCCTAGTGAAAATGTGTTTGTTTTAATATTATTATTATTATTATTATTATTATTATTATTATATTTGTAATCTTTTTATAACATTAGAAAATGTGTTAAATAATATAAAATAATTTTTATTACCATTAAATATTAGTTATTATTATCAATTAATATTATATTTTAATCTTATTATTATTATTATTATAAAATATAAATTATTATTATCTATAAATATTAATTATTATTAATAAATATTAATTATTTTTATTTAATTTTAATTAATATTATTATTATTATTATTATTATTATTAATATTAATTATTAGTTTTAAGCAGAGCAGAGTAGGGCAAAGCAGATTTCAGCAAAGCAGAGCAGAGGAGAGCAGAGCAGAGTAAGGCCATGTCCTTTAGAGCAGAGCAGAGTAAGGCCCTGTCCTTTAGAGCTGCTCTGCTCTGCACTCCTCTCCTATGCTCTTCTCTACTTAAAAATAATAATTAATATTAAATTAATATAATAATAATTAATATTTAATAATAACAATAAATAATTAATATTTAATAATTATAACAATAATAATTAATGTTTAATAATAAAAATAAAAATAGAAATAAAAATAGTAATAATAATAATAATGATAATAATAATAATTATTATTATTAATAATAATAAAAATAATTAATTTTTTATAATAAAAATTAATATTTAAAAGATAATAACTAATATTTAAAGATAATAATTTTTAATTTTTAATAATAATAATAAATCATTAATATTTAATAATAAATAATAATTATAATAAGAATAATAATTAATATTTAATAATAATATTCAATGATTATAATAATAATGCGATAATAATAATAGTGATAATAATAATAGTAGTAATAATAATGTAATTTATATAAATAAAGTAGGAATTTTTTAAGAGCATTCGGCGCGCCACAGAAGTATATTTTCAACCAATTAAAAATTAGATTTCTATTTTATTTTGGAATTAAAAAATTATTTTGCCACCTAAACAAAAGTGACGAATGAGATTTAATAATTTTTCCACGTAAGTAAAAACAACGAATATTGATTTATTAGGATTTAATTTATTTAAAAAACTAAAAATTATCTTTTAAAATAATCATTTTTAATTATAGGATTTATATACCTACTATTATAAGATAAATTTTGATAGTGTTTATGATAAGAAATAAAAATTATTCCTTAATTATAATTAAATTAAAATTTGTGATATTTACCATTATAAATTGATGTATCATATGACACCAAAAAAATTTCGTATCAATACAAAACCAAACCAAGCAAATTTTGTGTCATTAATTTTTTGTCAGTTTTATTAGGTCATCAATGATTGGGTAATTCTTAGCCTAATTTTTAAAACCCATGTTTAAATGTATATTTGTGATTATTGCTTAAATTGTGTTTATTTGGGATACTTAATAATTATATGTTTATGTTTTGTTTATACATGCATATCTAATTTAATCAGAGAATTATATTCGAGCAAAAATCTTTGGAATATCAAAGTACGAGTTTCTCGCCTGATGATCCTATTGGGGAGGTATTATATCTTTATAAATCGTTTACATTTATTAAATTTTTTAATGAACCATTTAGTTTTTATCAATTAATTTTATGATTAAAACAAATTTTTTGTGATTTAGGTAGCTTAATTAAGTCTTAAAATTAACTTAATTTTTTATTTTTAATTACAGGGTGATTACGTTCATACCTCAATTAAAGTCAACTTTGTTCTACAATTTTGTTCAAAATTGATTGAAGGAAAAGTTTACTCCATTAGATACTTTTCAGTCATTACAAATAAGAAGCAATATTGCACGCATTGTCAGCGACAACAAAATAATGATTCAATTTTCCAAAATACTATTGTTTGGGCGATTGGGGACGATGAAAAAATTCCAATGCATAGATTTAATTTTGTATACTTACAATTTTTAGATTAATTTCACAACAATTATTCACTTTCTGGTAAATATTTTAATTTATTTTATAAGACTATAAAGATTAATTTTATATAAATATTATTTTTGCTAGCATGTTCTATTTATCCACTTTTATTAGATAGAAGAGATATGGGTGAGAACAAAGTTGGTGATCCTATCGAATTTTTTTCTTAATACAAATTTTTTTACATCGAAATATTACATCTAATAACTATTATCATTAATGTTCTTCTTAAAATATTTATTAGGGGAATAAACTACATAAAATTATCCTTAACAAACAATAGAAAAGTAATCAAAAAAATTATGAGTATGATCTAATTACAAAAAAAAAATTATGAGATTTTATGTATAAAAAACCATGGGATGTTAAGATTTAAAGTAAAAAAAAAAAAAAAAATTCTCTTATGAAATTAATGGTTTTATCTAAATAGCCGATTAATAAGATGTTTTTTCTAAAAAAATTTAAAACTCATAACGCAATAAAAAAAACTTTACCTTCTTTAAACATTTTATGTCTAAAATTTGAAAAGACAGATAATTTGTTAAAGATCAAGAAATCACAAGAAATACACAAAATTATATATATGTTTGAGAGTTTAATTTCAAGAGTAAAAAGCAACGAATAAAGATTTAGGATTTAAATTATTTTAAAAATAAAAAATAATTATCTTTTCACATTAAAGAGTTTATCCTAATATGTAATCAATGAAATATTATATTTACAATTTTTTTTTTTTGAAAGATATCATATTATTGTTGTATAACTAACAACAACAAATAAAATACAAAACAACAATAAATTAAGTCGCATTATAAATTACATTAAAAAATTATACTTTTGTAATTAGCAATATCATTTTAATTAAATTATTATTTGTTTTTTTTTTTTGTCTGAAATAATTAAATTTTAAAATAAATCAAATAATTATAAAAAATAAACTTAGAGTATATAGGAAAATATCTTTTCTTGAGATATATGTATGAAAATTCGTGCATCGCACGATATTATTTCGACCAATTAAAAGTAAGATTTGTATTTTATTTTAGAATTAAAAAATTCACTTTCCACATAAGCAAAAGTGACGAATGATTTAAAAATTTTGCCACGTAGGTAAAAACGACGAATAATGATTTATTAAGATTTAAATTATTTTAAAACTAAAAATTATCTTTTTTAAAAGATGATATTTTGGTATTAGGATTTAAATTTTAAAAAAAACTATAAATTATACAATTATTATATACAAACACTTAAAAATTAAATATTTTAAAAAGGAAAATATATGTTCATTTCGTTTTTAAGAAAACGTTCAATCAATTTTTTTTTTTTTAAAAAAAACATTTTAAAAGAAATATAAATTATTAATAATTAACTAATATTCTTCAATTTTTGTAAAAAAAATCAATATTCTTAAAAAAAAAAATAACAATATCGTTCAGTCTTTATAAATATTCTTCAAAAAAAAAAAAAAAAAAAAAAAAAAAAAAAAAAAAAAAAAAACCAATAATGTTCAATTTTTATCTTATCTAGCAACCTATTTCATGATTAGATAAAAAATTTTATAAGAGATTCATTTGCTACTCCACAAATATTTAAGATAGGATGATATTAAAGATTTGTATACATCCTCTCAAAAATATAATTTTGATTTTTTTTTTCAATTGTAAATAGACAATATATATACTATACAAAAAAAAACACAAACATGTGAATATTATTTATCTACACTTTTTCATGGTGTGAATTTTTTTCGGGTCTAATTCGTTGATTAACGAAAAATATTGGAAAAATGTAAGTATATCAAGGCTTTCTGATGGTAAACAAAATAAATTGATTGTTATTCATTATTTTATAAGATGTATGTTTTGTTTTATTTTACCTAATCTAATTATGTTACTTATCGTATTAAATTTTGTTAAACAACTTAATTGTAACTTAATATTCATTATTTTGTATTTGAAGGGATTATGTCCATGCGCCAATTGAAAGAAATTATTGGAAAAGTAAGGGGCTGTTCTCTTCAGCTTATTTTCAGTTCAGTTCCTAATTTCCTTCTCTCATAAAATATTCAGTTTAGTTCAGCTTCAATCAGTTCAGTTCAGTTTACTTCAGCTCAGTTCAGTAAATCAGAACAGGCCCTAAGTCAACTATAATGTTACAATAGTAGGAAAAAAAATTAAAGATTGTAAGAGATGTCTCTGATAATTTTGATTTTTTGTGTATTATAGTTTCTGGTAGAATATCTTGTAAAAATCATTATAGTAGTGTATACATATAACACTATTATTAAGACATATGATAATGAAATTTCATTATAAAGATATAATTTTATTCCATTAGATTAATTTTAGTAATGCAACACTCTTGGTAGTATATATATATTTCATTTAACTATTTAAAAATTTATAAAGTCATATCTTTTACTATTAATTCCACCGTCTTTATTTTAACCCTATAGTTTTGAGTTTACTTTATTAATTTTTCATTGTATAAAGTTGATACGGAGTAAAAGAATAATGGTGGTCTAAGTTATTGTTTGTGAAAAAAAAACATAGTGATTCTATAACTATACATGTATAGTGGAACAACGTGTTTTCGTTATACAAACGAATCATAGGTTAAAAAAATACGAACATGATTATGATTTTATTCTAATATCTATCATACTTATAATTTTCATATAACTAATATTAGTAATTTAAGGTCGCATTATAAGTTGCATAAAAATAAAACAAATTATCCGTTTTCTAACAAGCAAAATAATAAAAAAATTATAGGGTTAAATTAAGAAAATAATATTTTCATGAGATTTATGTATAAAAAACCGTGCATCGCACGGGCTTACATCTAGTATATATAAATAAAGTAGGCATTTTTGGAGAGCATTCGGAGCCCCACGTAAAAAATATACTTATTTCGACCAATAAGAAGAAAGATTTGTATTTTATTTTTGAATTAAAAAATTATGTTGCCACCTAGATAAAAGTAACGAATAAGATTTGATAAATCTAAAATTTTAATGCGACGTAGATTATAATCCACAAATTAAATTATTTTAATGAAAAAAATAAAGTAAAAATATAGGAAAAGAGAAATTTATTAATTCAATACTACGAGTATAAGAAATCCAAAAAAAATATACTAAGAAATTTTTAAATGATAAAATCTTATAGTAAAGTTTGATACCTATCATTATAAGATAAATTTTGATAGTATGATAAGAAATACAAATTGTTCGTTAATTATAATTAATTTAAAATTTGTGATACCTACTATTATAAATTGACACATCATACGACACTAAAAAAATTTCGTTTCAATAAAAAAAAACCCATCAAGCGAATTTTGTATTAGTAATTTTTTGCTAATTTTTGGTCATCAATGGCCGAGTAATTTTTAGCTTAATTTTTAAAATCCTATGTTTAAATTAGTATTTCTAATTATTACTTACATTGTATTAATTTGGGATACTCAACGATTATATGTTTATGTTTAATTTACTAAATGTTTTTTACATGCAGATCTAACACATCATACGACACAAATAAAATTTCGTATCAATACAAAACCCCATCAAGCGAATTTTGTGTTAGTATTTTAGGTCATCAATGTACAGGTAATTTTTAAAATCTTATGTTTAAATTTATATTTGTAATTATTAGTTACATTGTATTTATTTAGGATACTTAACGATTATTAGTTTATGTAATGACATAAGATTAGATGTTGTATACTTAATATGGATGCCTTTGGTTATTTTTGGAGATGATGAAAAAATTCCAATGCATAGATTTGATTTTATATCGCAACAATTTTTCATTTATTGGTAAATATATTGATTTATTTTATATAAATGCAAAGATTTAATTTATATCAATTTCAGTTTGGCTAACATTTCACGGTTCAATTTATCCATTGATGTAGTAGGTTGGTTGTGGACGAAGTTGGTGATTCTATCGAAATAAAAGATATGGTAAAACAATGAATAATAATGTAGGATTTAAATTATTAAAAATTTATCATTTCACATTAAAGAATTTATATAACGGAAAAAATATCATATTAGTAAAAACAAATAAATATTAAACTTTTGTAATTTTGTCTGAAATTATTAAAAACAATAAATCAATAATTAAAAATTTTAGATGAAAAAATCATGCATCGCACGGAATCCTATCTAATAACAATAATAATAATATTAATAGTAATAATAATGCGGTAATAATAATGAAATCTGTTCTGCTCTACTTTGCATTTGCTGCAATCTGCTCTGCTGTGCTCTACTGAGTCCTGCTCTGCCCAGAATCTCAAAAGAATAGGGCCTAAGTCTTTACTGACTTAAAACATGACGGCATCTCCAATTCCTTGAAACCAAAGATTGTAGAAGGGTAGCGCATCTGTTAAATGCAAACTTCATTGAGCCGCACTCGTCATTAAGAGAGATAGTTTATTTTACAAGTCCAAAGGAGATTCCATCCCAAAATCATACAACAATAGGAGGATCGAAGTAGCCCCTTATGTTTTAAGAATTGTGACACTCACATGTATTGTTTGGAAAGGTCATGGCTTCAACACTCCCTCTCACATGTGATACGCTTTTCACTTCGATTGGTCACATGTGATGTTTCATGGAGGTTAGAGTGCGATTTTAGCAGCTGTCACCCTCACATAGATCCAAATTCAATTTGGCCCAGAGTATATTAAAGTCATTAAACGACCTAATCGTGGGCCAGACTTCGATACTAAGTTAAATAAAGGCTTGGGTTGCACCCATCATAAGAAAGAGACACGTCATCACAAGTCTAAAAAAGGTTAAATCCCAAAATCATATGACAATAGGAGGATTACTCTCTTAGCCTTATAAAACATTTAACTCCTTTTTACTTTATAAATGTAAGACACTCATATAGTCATATGTAATGTTTGGGAAGATCTTGCTTCAATATGTTCTTAATCAATCAACCAAGGATATTTATACAAGATAGTATCCTAGTTTACCTAGACAATTAGTAAACTAGAATAGATTTTATAAACCCTAAATTATGGTATCAAACCTCCTAAAGATTTTTTTTTTTTGAAATCCTTAAGATAATATATTATTTCGGAAATCATATTTAAATCAAAATGGCTAATATATCACAAACAGTATATTTTTCTAATCTACAGGCCCTGCTCTTTTGAGCTGTTTTGCTCTGCTCTGCCTTGCTCTGCTCTATTTAAAAATAATAATTAACAATAATAATAATTAATATTTAATAATAATAACTAATATTTATAGATAATAATAACTAATATTTAATGATAATAATTAATATTTTATATTATTTAACACATTTTCTAATGTTATAAACAGAGTAAAAAAAATTAAATAATAATAATAATAAAATAATTCAATAATAATAATAATAATAATAATAATAATAATAATAATAATAATCAAAACAACAACAACAACAACAACAATAATAATAATAATAATAATAATGATGATGATAATAATAAATAATTAATGATAATAATGCGATAATAATAATGATAGTTATAATAATGATGACGATGATTGCTCTGCTCTATCCAGAATCTCAAAAGAACAGGGCCTTAATATCCTAATAACACCATCCATTCACCACCCTA
The DNA here is from genome assembly GCF_001683475.1 of Chenopodium quinoa. Classification (NCBI taxonomy): domain Eukaryota; kingdom Viridiplantae; phylum Streptophyta; class Magnoliopsida; order Caryophyllales; family Amaranthaceae; genus Chenopodium; species Chenopodium quinoa. The sequence continues at coordinate 2,398,575 of NW_018742292.1, read as the reverse complement.
ATCCCTAAACCTAATTACCCAAAATCCCATCCTTTTAATTACATCATGCAAATATATTCCTCACAAAATCAAACACTTTGACTAGTTTTCAACTAGTAAAAAGTCAATTGTAAACAAAAGCAGTGGGTGATTTAGACTCATTGACTTCTATTGACTTTTCTACCAAAGTAACATAAAAAAACTCTACATAATCTCCAATGAAAGAGTGACACGTGCGAAAATAAGAAGAAAAAAATTGAGGACCATAATTAACGGCATTTAAGGTGGTCTAAGCTGAAAGTTCATAGTCACAATATAGAGTTGTTACTACTTCTAATTCCATTAAGAATATCATGATCATAGTAATTTTGTGTCGTTATAAATAGGTTGGAAGTTCATTCATACCAATTTGTTTGTTTATTTAGAAGAATTCAATTTCTCCAAAAAAATAAAATAAAAAGTGTAAAATTTCCCACATAAAAATGAAGGCTATTAGCAAGAGTAGTAATAATAATAGTGGGAAATCTTCATTCACTTTTATTTTTGTTCTTTGCATTTTCAGCTTTTCTCTTGGATTGTTTTTCTCTAACAGGTTTATTTCTCTGTCTCTAGTTATATTGGTTTTCTTGCTTATCAATCTTTGTTTATTTCTAATCTATTTTGCGAATTTTATCGTGAAATATTGCTAGATAAATTAAAGTCGAGTTTCTTCAATGTTTATGCTTCAAGGTTTTTTTTGTTATTTTAAAGTTTAACATTCTTTGATTTTGATGTTAGAAATCACCTATAAACAAGAAATTCAAATACTTTAGTTGGTACATTTTAGGAGATGATATCCAAAATATGTGATCAAATCTGTTTACATATTACTTCTCTTCATGGCTTTCTACAACAAAGATATAATGTAAAATTAACACACTTGATAATCTCAATGAGACGATTAGTTTTTGTTGTATCAAAAACAAGTACGAATGTAAGAGAACACATCTTATACTATGAAAATACTCGTATGCATATAGTACGTACAAAGTTACAAGTAATAGTATGTATTTTTATTATTATATGTGTGACGAGTCATATAAGAAATAAAATAATTCACTTCCCATATTATTTTCTTCCTACAGAAGAGCATATAAATGTTTTTGCACAATGTATGCAACTATATATTTGAATTTGTATATAAATACAGATTTTACTAATTTTTTACTACTATGTATTATTTTGTTGGGTTTATGGTTCATGAATTATGAGGATACAAAAAATGCGTAAAAGCTTATCTCTTTACAATTTCTAAATTACAGTTCTAACCTCGCATCAAGACAAAAGCATCTTCAATTAAGCTATAAAAATTGCGCATCAGATGATGAGGTAATTATGAAAATTGAAAAATAGATTTTGTAACTATTATATTTCGTTTAACTATATTTATTATACTCGAAAAGAAAATAAAAAGAGAGAGACCAAAGAAAGGCTTAGTTTTTTTTCGAAGAGCAGGACTTAATTATTTGATATATTTTGCAGAAACTTCAAGAGGACAAAGGCATAATGGTACACGTACGCAATAATCAGAAAGCTATCATGTGAGTAATATTTAGTTTATTGGAATTTTTTTACATATCCATAGACACACGTTAAGTTACAAAAATAAACATTTACTCCATATTATGAATAAAGAATTATTTATTTTTAAAGTTTTATGATAAATTGATAATTTAATACTCTTAATTATTATAATTAAGAGGTCAAACTTAACCCGCTCATCTATTGATTGTAATTAATTCTAAAAATTGTCTAAAACCGCTTTTATGATAAATCGGATGGACAAGTCCTAGTGTTGTCTTGCAACCCATTAATAACTCTGGTTACATGTTACATGTATCATTCCATTCTATTATACCCAAAGTGTTCAAACTCTTGTGAATAAAATGCAGATCATTGGACAAGAAAATGGATGCAATTAAAACAAAGATAAAGGGAGGGAAGCAAAATATAAAGGATAATAAAAGATTAAGCTCCATGACCAAATCGATCGACACTCTCTCGTTGAGTGATAACATGACAACAGAAGGTAGACGACAGAAAGTGTTTATTGTAATAGGCATCAACACAGCCTTCAGCAGCAGGAAAAGGTGTGATTCTGTTAGAGAGACTTGGATGCCTACTGGTACTTAATACCATTCAGTCATCTTATTCTTATACTTAAATCGTTTTTACATAAAATAGCTACATATGTTGTTCAATGCGTTGCTAGCTTGTCAAGGAATGATAACTCCGTCTCAGAGATGATAAAATTCCAGCACCCATACTGCCTAACGGGTATCTTGGCTCAAACTAACATATTGAACTATGCTGTTCCTTTTCAGGATTAGACTTGTTGAAATTAGAGAAAGAGAAAGGGATTATCATCCGCTTTATGATCGGCCACACGTATGTTTTTACTCTATAAACTTTAGGGAGTTTTACAATGATGCAAATCCTGATGTGAAATAAAACAAATTCTACCCTTTGTTTGACACATAGAGGTTCAGGTAATGGAGTTCTAGATCAAGCTATCGATGAAGAAGAGGCTCAGCACAAAGACTTCCTTAGACTTGTATGTGTTGATTATAATCGCCGAGTCCTTTTTTTTTTACTAAGAGGTTGTTTAAATTGGAAAAGGAAAAAAAAAATGTTACAGAACTGACTAAATATACTGATTGAAACTCACAGGATCATGTTGAAGGTTATCTGGAGCTATCTGCAAAGACGAAAGCATTCTTTAGTGCTGCTTTCGCCAAGTGGGATGCCGAGTTCTATGTTAAGGTTGATGATGATATTCATGTTAACCTGGGTATGTGTACATTCAGTTTCAGATGATTTCTGCTACTGTATCTTAGAAATTTAATCTTGAATTCATTCAAATTGTTTTAGTTCTGTTATTTGAACACAGTCTCTAATTAGGTTAACTAATTTTCAGGTACGCTTTCTGCAACTCTGTTTCGCCACCATATGAAACCCAGAGTATATGTAGGGTGCATGAAGTCTGGTCCAGTTCTCTACCAGAAGTAATTCATCTGATTTAACTTATATTCATATTATTTTAGTATGCCATGAAGTCAAAAGCAATGAAACATAAACAAACAAACCAAGAAAAGGAAAAGAGATTAAGCAAAAATGGTGATTAGAATATAAAAGGTCATAATACTCGCCAAAGTTAATCTCACCTGCACACTGCACCATAATGAAAGTTCAAAATAACAAGCTTAAACGTGGTTGTAGCGAAAGTATTGCTGCTCTACATAGCAAAAATTTATGTTTCTAACCTTGTCATGTTCACAGGGGAGTTAAATACCACGAACCCGAGCACTGGAAATTCGGTGAGATAGGAAATAAGTACTTCAGACATGCAACAGGGCAGCTTTATGCAATCTCCAAAGACCTGGCTGAGTACATTTCTATCAATCAGTAAGAACGTCACAGAAAGCTAATTCCATGATAAATTTAAAGTGCATATAGATGTGACAACATTTACGCTTAGTATTTTTCAAGTTAAAAGATGACAGTTTACCTTGATATCCTGATATTCCAGGGAGATACTGCACATGTATGTCAATGAGGATGTGTCACTCGGGTCCTGGTTCATAGGCCTTGAGGTTGAGCACGTAGATGATCACAGTATGTGCTGCGGGACCGAAGATTGCCAGTGGAAATTGAAGGGAGGTGATGTTTGTGTAGCATCATTTGATTGGGAATGCAGCGGGATATGCAAGTCGGTGGATAAGATGAAGGATGTACACACCAAATGTGGTGAAGATTCAGAAGCTCTATGGCATGCACTCTAATAATAGTGAACATTAATAAAGTGTTTTGAGACCCAAAGTTTCTTCTCCTTATTGGGTTCACCCTTAGATTTATTGCAGTACAAGTAACACAGCTACTTGGCTACTTAGCATTACCAAATTACACTTTATACTGGAAACTGGGGTACATAGAAAAGCAATAGAGGTGATAATGCACAAAAAGCTACACAGAAAGGGTTGATATTATTGTTGCCATTAATCCATTATACAAACATAAAAAATGTACAAGTTTTTTCAAACTGATGATTACAAGGAATTTGATTTGAGTTTCTGAAGGTCAACAGCTAACCTAATAGGTTTTACATCTTTTGGAGGATATAACGCTGCTGATCAGTATAAATTCTACATGAACAAATGGTTTTCGCAACTAAAATTCTATACAAGGTATACAAACCTGATCATACTACCTCCTTTTCAAGCTTCAACACAGCCATAAATGCTTCTTGTGGTACATCTACTTTGCCAATAGACTTCATTCTCTTTTTTCCTTCAGCCTGACCAAATGAAACATATTTGTAAGTAAACAAGAAAGTGTCTTTTGATCCTGCCTAAGCCTCAAAATATGATTGGAGGGAGTAAAATTATAATTAATTGACAAATTATAATATTACTCTCTCCAATCATATTTACATATATTTGAAGGGGGAGGGAATCAGATGAAGTACCTGTTTTTTCAGCAATTTCTTCTTCCTTGATATGTCACCACCTGTTTAATAGCAAAAAAGATTAATATGATAAATCAGCCGAAAGCAAACAGTCTGCACTATACTTGAACAAACACAATGAACAAGTGGTCAAGAAATTGCTTGGAGTTTTGATCCTGCTTGAGGCTCAAAATGTTTTCTTAGATTTTACTGAAAAATAAAACTTTTTTTTTTATCATTATTTTTCTATAGGATACAAAGTAAATTATTACTACAATTCCAAAACAGAACTACAAAGTTTGCCTCACCATAGCATTTGGCCAATACATCCTTTCTAATTGCAGAAATAGCTTCACTTGCTATAACTTTAGAGCCTATGCATGCCTGTCAGATGTAGCGCAAATAGACGAAATAGTCAGTCCCTATTCATATCAGACAACAGGGTATGTTTATGACAAAAGAGAAATCATCTTAGTTAATAAGTAGCAGCATAACAAGAGAACCAAATTATATAAGGGAACAATTTCTTTGGAACAGTACAGCAATAAAAGCAGGTAAACAAAGTTCTCATAACCTCACAGACAAAATGACAACAGACGATACATGATTTTGGCTTCCCAATTATGCAGCTGAAGGGCTACATATTCTGTTTGTCAGCAAGATGATTAGGAAAATAACAGTCTATTATACAGAATCCAATAATGGAGTCTTCAATTTAGCATGCACCAGATGAACAAACCTAACCCGGCCTAAAACTCATAAGAAAATAAAACACCTGCATTGTTTTGTCACAAAGGATCTCCTCAGAAACCCCAAGCCACTATCACAAATTCACAATATTATTGTAAATCATACCAACCAGCATTATTTTAAGGAAGCAAAGAATCATTTACAATTGAAGAAAGAAAACTAGATGATATTTATTTCAACAAGAGAGACCCAAACAGTTCTAAGAGAATGCGGAAAGTCCACACCAATTTCAATGAAATGATGAGAAGAGGTGGGAGGGTGAGAAGCAAGGGTTTGGATATTCTAATGCAGATCCTCTTCTAATAGCAAAGATAAGATGCCATTACTTAAACAAATATGATGTTTTTTTATACTCTTTTCTCCTTTTATTTGAACTGAACTAAGCAAGTAAGCTAGGTCCTTTCACTTGTTGAATCAAGGGATCGTCCTTCATGCCTAGTTTTCCAAGGTAGCATAAAAGTCAGATTTTGATCTGTAAGTACTTTAAAACATTGTTACCAGCAAGTTCAATGACATACAATGAGAGAGTCTCAAATGCATTTTTTTTCTATTTAAAAGTAAAAAGAATTATGACAAAAAGGTCAAATAACTATGGACTAGTAATCTTCCCCCACATAGACAAAACACAATGACCAATTGCATAGAGTCACCATGGAAAAGTAAAAATGTATCAAATCATGACAATTTCCTTTTTCATGAATTTTCAGCTTATAGTTGAGATTTCATTATTTTTACCAGAAAGGTTAATAATTTGGGAGATGGGAGATGAATGGATCAAAGACGAGCCTCATATCTAACTGATATCAGTTAAGACTGATGGCCAGCCTATATAATCAATCAATGATGATGAATCTATGCCATGCCACAAGTTTTTATGTTTTGACTGCTTGTTTAGCAAACTTGGCTTTCAAATTAAAAGATCAAACATTCTCTTTTCTTTAAATCCTATATCAGGAAATGATTTAATTAAGGAGCCTATTACGGAAGCTGATCAGCCTGATCATTAGGCACACAAAAAGAGCAGCTATAGAGGGCCGTATCATCCCTTCAAGGGTCCAACACAGCATATATTCCAGGATGTATGGTCGTATTTTGGGTCCAATCTAGTCAAAACACAATACAATTATACAGCCCTATTAGACAAGTCTGAGTAAGAAAACCTCAGTAGTTGATACATAAATCCCTGAATATGAAATGATTTTATTAAACTGAAAGCAGTGTCAGCATAGAATCACGTCTCCATATAGCACTTAGCACAAGAAAACCAGACTGAAGAAAAATAAAATTTGATGTAAAAAAGTTTTCATGCACAACGTGAAAAGCACTGCCAGACTTATCTAAGCAATGTATAAATGAACCCAATCTCAGTTTGTTTTGTTTATTTCTACTTCTTCTATAGATTTCTTGGCTTGAGATTGTACTCTTCTAGAACATCATGAACAGATACTTTCTCCAATGGGAAGATGTGGAACTTACTTGAATAGGTACTTTAAACATCTGACGTGGTATAAGCTCCTTCAACTTTTGAGTCAAGGCCCTCCCCACACTGTACGCCTGTTGAGGAATCAGAATACAAATCAGTGATAAAATTCAACAGACCACACACCATTCAGATTTATAGACATAGAAATTTTAAATTATCTCTTGCATTTAAATTATCCTACATCTCTACTCTTAAAAATAGCTTCATCTTTCATCACTGCTTGTTTACTGATGCGGGAGTATCTTCATTGTAAGGTGGTCAAACTCAAAAGGGAGCAACAGCTCTAATCTTGTGTCATTAGTTGGTTAAGCTCAAAAAACCAATCATTTTTGCTGAGTTCATCAAGATTCATCAATTTGATACTTTCTCCTTTAAATCTCCTCTCTCTCCATTCTATATCCTTTTTAACCTTATGCTCCATTAGAAGTGCATCCATCTCTTTTAATGTCTACTAAGATGTTTTTACAATGACTGACATTGTGTTTTGGTCTTTTACTCAGCCACATGTTGCAACTACATACCTTGTCAGTTCCCATGACCATCTTTGTATGTTCATAATATGTTTGTCCCCTTGCACTGAGGAAATGCACTAACCAACTTCAGTTCAAGCAGTAAGTTCTATTGGCAAAGTATGTATTACAAAAACTTCATCAGGTCGCTCAAGAAAGAAGCACAAAAGTTGATGAAGACCTTTGAAAGTTTAATGGTGGATACCAATCAACCTTTTAACTCAGCGAGTTTTCCTATTTCTTTATTTGTCTTTATTATCTAATAATGCTGGAGAGAGCCATAGTGAACTTTCTTTAAATTTCAATGCTGGAGAGAGTATAATGAACCTTCTTTAAAAAATCACTTCTACAGTTATCCTCAATTATAGGAACTAGGTTAGTTGACTAATTTATTGGGAAAGTGGAAAACATTGCTTTTAAATCTAATCTTTTTAACAGTAAATCTTCTATTCACATGTTCCCAAGTCTCCCCATGACTCTTTATTTCCACAAGTGTCTTTCATTGTAAAAGCCAAGGTCATGAAGTATAACAGTCCTTTTCATGGACACCATGCTTTTCTAGGAACAACACTAAAGATAATCAACAAATCTGGCAGCTGAAAAAGTGCACATTTCCCAACTCTTATGCCCTAAGCCTACAAGAGGAAAGTGCTACAAAAGTAACAAAAAATTTACTCAAATATCCATTAGTAAGGATAATTAGGGATATTAATACCCAATCTACACTTGAGAGAGAGAGAGAGAGAGAGAGAGATGGGGTGGGGGATCCAAAGTGCCATTGTAGATTCAACAAGTGTCAATTACAGAAATACCACATATAAATCTTGAAAGGACTTGATTACCTTATCCTTGTGAACAATAGTAGCCAAAGGATCCACACGATCACCATTTATTTGAATATCAAGTTTAACCAAATCGCTTTCCCTATATCTGGCAATTCAATGGAACACAAAGTATTAGCAATCTTATATCTGTGATGACACATGATAATCATAGGGTGAAAAGACAAAACTAGAGATGTTTAGGCCTTTAGGGTATTAGGGAAAGCACCACTTGAAAGCTTAAAAATCAAAGAAGTCAGAGTAATGACTAATAAATTAAAAAAAAAAAAATCAAGTTTAATTAGAAACAGTAATCAGTACCCCACAAAAGTGTACTCCATGCTGGCATAACCCTTACTCCTGGACTTGAGCTGGTCAAAAAAGTCACCCACCATCTGTGACAATGAAATTATTATTATTATTACTATTATTATTTAATTGACAATATCAAAAATGAGAAAGGGAGAGCAAATAAGAAATCGACCGATTTAATTTAAGAAATCTACCTCCGCCAATGGCATTTCGTAGCTTAACGATGCTCTTATCTCAGTAATAAATTTCATTTCTTTAAATTCTGCCCTTCTATCTTGAGCCAGCTCCATCAATGGACCAATATAGTCTTTTGGTGTAAGTATTTCAATCTGCATAAACCATATTGGAATAGAACTTGATCTTTACAAAAACAAAAATGTAGCACATTTCATATAGAAAACAAATTGTTCAGGTAAACAGAAGAAAACCTTAACATATGGCTCATCAATTGATTTCCGTTTTCCAGGTTCTGGAAGTAGAGAAGGATTGGAGCATTCAATCTGAATAAATTATTACAAAATGAATTAAATAGAAAAGGTGACATGGACTATTTGAAAATTTTAACTCAGATTTCACCCTTCAAGAACCCTAATAATGAAAAAATGTAAAGTAAGAAATAAAACAAAAACCTACAAAAGACAAAATTCTCCAGCCCATATCTTGGCCCCTTCAAAGAAAGAATAGCAGGAAAGAAATATACCGGCAATAGTAGAATTGCAAAATCACCTTAGAAACAGCAGGAGACTAAAATTTATGAAATAATATGCTATTCTACAAGTGAACACAGCAAAAAAATCCTACTGAAGTTCAAAGTGCAGTTACCATTTCACCATCTGAACGATTCACTCGATATACAACACTTGGGGCAGTAGTTATTAAGGACAAATTATACTCTCGTTCCAGTCTTTCCTGCATGATAGATAAAGTCATTCTCTCGTTTACACAGCCAAATATAGTCCAATGCATAAAAATCAACCTTTATAGAGAATCTAATTACCTGAATAATTTCCATGTGCAGAAGACCCAAAAATCCACATCTAAACCCAAAACCCATCGCAGATGAGGTCTCTGGTTCAAACTGTAAAAATGCAAAAATTTGTCAGCAGCCTTCATTTGGATATCACACCCGGCACCCACTTAACCATATGTAACAAAATGCTACTAAAATTTGAAGATAAAATCTGCTTCAACAATAATAACACTTAAACAGTTCCACGGGAAAAAGAGTAGGAAGATGAAGGGAAATGGGAAGCATAACTGTTGGCTCAAAGAGGGAAAAAAGGCATCCTTCGTAGATAAATATATGCATTTAAAAAGAAAAGCAAATGTATATGTAATTTAGATAATAATATATTATTAATTTATAATTGTTATTATAAAAATGATATAGTTATTTTTAGCAAATTCCTATTATAGAAAATAAAAGGATTTAGAATAATAATTTAAGTGAATGTAAATGAAGAAATATGATGGAAAAACAGGAAGAAAATATTATAGTCTACTGCGGTAAAAAAAAATGGCAAGAAAATTTTAACCCAGGAGATGGCATTGTCATTTTTAACACGCTTTTAGTATAGGTTTATAGATTATTTGGCAATGATTTAAACTTCTAAATCCTTTTTTTTTTTTTTTGTTTTGTAAGATATGGGTTTGTGTATTTAAGTAGATCAATACAAAATTAAGTGAGTGCTCAATGGTAGAGCTCCCACCTACAAATCATTGACTATGTTACTTCAATACGTCCAAATATATAATGGCCTTGTATGAAATAAAATAATATAAATCTGGAGTGTAAGATGATCCGACGCCATGTTGGACACAACACCCAAATCCAAGTTTGGGTAGCATAGCCATTAAGTCTAGTGATCCAACTCTTATTACACCTAACTTCAACATTGAGACCTTGAGTATTGGGGTGGTTGTTTTCCTCTAGGTTAAAACTTCCTAATTACCAATTGGGTTTTCCTAGTGGGTTGTGTTACCCTTATTTCCACCCACATCAAGGGTTATGCCTTTTGGGGACGACAAAAACAATCTAAGCCTCAATCCCAACAAGAACAACAACAATCTAAGCCTCAATCCCAACAAAGGAATTAGCAACATGAGCTAAGATATTAAGTCGTACTTGCCAATCATGACCTTCTCTTTTCATTCTCTTTTGTTCAATGTTATTCCTGCAAACCAAACTTCATCGAGTCATTATTGGTCTTCCCTTGCCTTCACTGAGATCCTCTTATACCAACTCTCTTTTTTCTTACTGCTGTGTCTTCTGATCGGTTCTCCCTAATTTTATCCTCAATTTCCGCAACTCCAACTTTCCTCCAAATATCTTCATTTCTAGTTCTATCCTTTAAAGTGTTCCCACATATTCATCTTAACATACCCATTTCTACTACTCTCATCTCCCTAATATAATTTTTCCTTTGACCCATATAACAATGCTGGTTTGATAGTTATCCGACAAAATATTCCCTTTAACTTTAAAGGTATGCTACAGACACGCAATAGCCCTGCTCTCCAGTTAAGCCACTGATCTTGTGGGTTACATCTTGGTAAACTTTTCCACTCTTCTGTTAAACCAACTGAAGGTATTTAAAACACTCGCTCGCTACATTCCATGTACTTGGCTTGCTCCGACTTAGTCTAAACTCCCAACATGCTAAGTTTTGCCTCCATTGCTCTAATTTGGCCATTCACCCCAACTCTAGTCTCATCCACCACACAAGATCATCTACAAATAGCATACACCAACTCACCAAGGCTTCTCACCTTGGATAGATCATGCTTATTCATCAAATACTGTTGCAAAGGGGTAAAGAATTTAACAGTGTTGTATATTAAGTGACTCAAGGTGTGACTCATGAGTTTTATACCTCGACAGTTTAAGCAATAAGCAATCTTGAGCGTCCCCTTTGTTTTTATAAAGAGGTACCAAAGTGATATTCCTCGCCTGTGGTATCTTATTTGTTCGCCAAAATCTTGTTAAACAAGTCCGTTATCCAATCAATACTGATTTTTCCCAAACATTTAATAGACCAGATAGATCTAATGATAATCTTATTCATCTAAACAAAATTATCTCCTTATTGTATAAAAATAAAGTCATTAGAGTAAGTAGCTCCTTAACTAGAAAAGGATGTACAGATTGTAGTCTCTACCAAAAAAAATATGTTCCTCTCAACAGTTTTAATGAAACTGTCCATGAAGCAACGAGACAGCTAGCAACAATTTCACTACTCTCCTTAATTAAACTTAGGAGAGTGGTGAAATAGTGAGCGTTATGAGTTAACAAGCAGCTCTTACTTAACGAAAATTATACGAATTAAAATTAAAATGTCTGAAAAAGTCACACTTTGAGTTCACCTTTAGGGAAGCATCATTAAGTTGCAGCTTTTCCAAGGCATCACGTAACTCTGGAAACCTGCAGCATAAAAATGGGCCATTACTATCACCGAGAAATAGAATTTAACTAATTTCTAGCCCCCGATATAATATAAATTTTAAGATATTGCATTTAGGATGATAAAGGGTTATTACTGATCTGCATCAACTGGAAATAAACCACAGAAGACCATGGGAGTAGACTCCTGATATCCAGGAAGATGTTCCTCTGCCTTGCGGCCATAATGAGTGATAGTGTCACCAACTCTGGCATCTGCTACTGATCTTATTGAAGCTGAGAGGTAACCAACCTGTAAATAAAGCAAGAAATATATCAATCACTCTTCAGAAGAGGAAAGTAAATCCTTCAAACACTATGAATGAATACAGATAGATGTTAAATACCAAATGACATAAGCAATAATAACTTTAGACCTAGTATTGCAGATAACAACAGATGGGAGCCAATAACTATTCTAGTAAAACTACAAATTCTAGTATGAGTACAGCCAATACACATGAAACTATTGAGACTTTACATGAACAGAGCAATGAGAATCCTTCTGCAACAAATAAACCTTGATCTTTTTAATTAATTCTCCTTCCCTTTACTAGACCATTGTGTTCATCAAACATAGATATTACCCCCAGTTCCAAAAAAAAAATGAAGTCAAAATTGTATATTCAGGCAACACAAAGTTTGGGAATAACAAGAATTAAACAGTATACATATTAATTTATAAGGGAAAAAAAAAAAAAAAAAAAAAAAAAAAACAACACTGTCACGAGCAAGAAGAGTGAAAGCAGGCTGCAACAACTCAACAAACTATCCTAGATCAAAAATCCTATTTCAAGCAATACCTTAAAAAAAATTGAGATTTCGTATAGTATTGGAGTTAAACAATTACATTTGAAAAATGGATCACTTGCATCATAAATATTTATAAAAACTGTTATACTAAAAGTTTGAAAGAGTCTATTTGATCTTGTATTTGTAACCCCAAGCCTAATTTCCTAGATCCACCATAGCCTTCATTTCACCAAATTCAAGCAGCTTTTACACAGTTGCACCCTAGTCACTCTACCTGTCTAGCCCATAAGGAAGAATAATTATCATATGACCATATGATCAAAGGTGTGTGACTTGCTTCACCTAGCCTACCTTTACCGTGTACCTTATAACTAGGTTCCAACAGCCCTAATGTCCTCAGTGTGCCTTAATACTTTTAAAATACTCCTGCATACGTAAGGTGAGCCATTACGGACAAGAATAATATTTTGAAGAAGAAGAAGAAGAAAGAATAATATGATTAATAATGACATACACAAGTTTTAAATATGAAATTTCCCTCAATTTCAGATTTAGGAAGGCATTGGAGCACTGACAAGATGTAAAGATACTAACATAGCACTTTAAAAATGCAAGTTATTGGAACTCAGCAAGGAAAGTCCAGACAGAAAATTTAAGTCGTATAAGACATAACCAACTAAACAGAATATGGTTCAGCTGTAGTATCCTACCTCACCAGCATAGAGTTGTTCGACTTGCATCTGGTTTGGAGAAAGAACTCCAATTTCATCAGCAAAGTAATCCTGGGAATCAGATTAGCCCCTGCATCAGCGTCCAGAAATGGGTATCCAAAGCAGTATAAGAGCAGCTAACATACTTAAAATCAGTAAGAATTGACATGTGAATGCGTCTATTATTATGCTATCTAATTTAAACCTTTTAGAACCATAAGAGGATAATATTACAGCTTTCAATAATTATGAGTCAAATCAAATGTCTCTTTAATCTACTTCTCACTTGTAGCAAAATAGCAAGCCATTCGTATATCATGTAGGACTGAAAAAAAAACAGCTTCTAATTAACCTAAAATGAAGATGTAAGTATGCATAAAGAGAAGCAAAACTCTTCAAAGATATGAGGTAACATTGCGATGATATAAGGCAACGTCGCGACAATCTGGATATAAGTCAAGTTTAGCTGCTGGGAAGGGCAGCCAAGCCTAATTTATTATTTTTTTCACACTTTTAATTCTTCATAATGCTCTAACTCAGATTGGAAAGGCAATATTGATTTCATTGAATTTTCATTTTAGGAATTGGGTTGAGGGAGGGAGCTTAAATCAATGTTGGGATGCTAGGGGCATGCTTTTTGTCACTCCTTGAGATCAAGTATCAAGCTAGTTAGGAGATTTTCTGTAGCTCTTTCTCAGAAAAAATATAGAGATCTCCTCAACCTATGTCCACCCAGTCACCCAGATTTATTAATTTAGAGATCTAAGGCCAAAAAGAAAAGGCAAAGGCCTGGTGTGGAAGACTAATTAGAAAGGTTTAACAATAATGGCACCAGGTAGGAAGACTCAATAAGCACATCCCAGTATTTCCACTGATACATGGACCTTGTGCATAGGAAGTAGAAAGTCAGGGAATCATCCATCTCACATATTGAGCAGGTTATAAACACTTCTAGTGGGTCATTTAAAATTGTTGGAAAATGGTGGTGTATCCCTCGTATACTTGGATTCAATTAGCAGATCTTGTTAGTTTTGGGAGTGTAGTGGACTAGTGGTTCATCCCTCATGGTCCTCTTAAGGGGAATTGGATAATAAAATTGTTCCACCCTTCTACCAGAGAAAGGAAAGGGAGAAACGCACACATATATTAATAAGAATAACTTATGAGATTTCTACCAGCCGAGGCCTATGGACATTAATGTCCAATGCTTCAAAAATCATAGGTTCATAAGGCATCACCATGCTTAAAGCTCAATTTTTCTTCACAGGTTGCAATTGAGAAGTGACAGGGTGATAAGGCTCAAAGCAAATAGTCTCTCTCTCCCAGTGTTGTGAAATTTCTACAGTTTTCCTTGTTTTTGATGCCCCATTGGGAATTCAATTAAATTTTCTTTCCCTTGAAGCCTAAAACATAATGTCTCTACAGGAACTAAGGCAACAGGAACAATTCAAATAAGTACTCACCTTTCCGCTAATCATGAAATAGATTCGGTCACCTTTCTTCATAGTCCCATCAATTACTCGAAAATATGCAATCACTCCCCTATACGGATCATAGTAACTGCAAAACACTTTGAAAGCAACACATTTACCAAATAATTCAAGAATTTTGAACTGCAAGGGAAAAGTAAAAATGGCAAAAAATAGATGAATGATTCAATAAATCAAGAGACTCAGAGCCAAAATGTTTGGCAAGAAAATTGTTTTCATGTCAAACTCATGATGGCTCATTATAAACCAAAAGCACCAAATTTGTGAACCTGCCAGACCTAGTTTTACAAAATTGCAAATTATAATACACATTATAGTCATTATATGATTTTTTCTTACATTAAAAACTATTACACCCAATGATACTGCCACCCGCCCACAACATCATTATAATCCCCAGTGACCAAGCCATTGTAATAAAATAACATACAAGGTACCAATGAGTCGAGCATGGTTACCTATCAAATATTAGAGCCCTTAAGGCCTTTGAGGAAGTATCAGGAGGTGGAGGAACCCTTTCAACAATAGCATCAAGAATTTCAGTAATGCCAATGCCCTCCTAAACACGAGATATTCAGCCATTATTATGACCAGTAATTCCCATATTGATATCTAATTATCATTTCAGAATGAGAGCATGATGGGATTGTTAATCAACCATAAGAAACATTTTTTACTGACCTTTGCAGAGCAGAGAATTGCATTGCTACAATCCAATCCAATTACCTACAAACAAAGAAGTAACTTATAACTAAATATATCTTTATTCAAAACTCGTTGTTATCTATATTTAATCATAACCTTACAATAAACCTTTGTGACCTGAGAAACATATTTGATGCGCACAATGCTCCCAAAATATGTCTCTTTTATTCTAAAAGTGTTAACTGATACCACTACATGGAATTATGGGATATACTACTACTATATACCGTCTTTACAAGGATTATGGCGTACCAACAAGGCAAGAAGAGAAGCATCATAGATAAAGATGGAGCAGATATCTGAGGAAAAAAATAGTCACACTTGCTTCGAGCAGTTTGGATCTTCAAATAAATATTAGTATATGAACCAGAGTTGACTGAAGCAACCAGAAACAGGAAGTGATTGCACTCAGTGAAGCTGGCTGGTTTCTGATCTTAAAAAAATTTCCAGAATACGGTGAAAAAAATATGAAGCTGAGCATTTAAAGCTTTATCAGAATAAAGGATTAGAGAAGTTATTGAGCAGCCACTCATGCGAAAGAAAAAGGAGCAAAAAGAATATATCCAAAGCTACATGATCAACAAATCCCTCGATTACAGCTTATATTGACACCGAGTGAATCAGTGAATGTCAAATAAAGATATAAAAACTGCTAAACGCCTAAACTAATATCTGCATTTTACCCTGTGAACTAACCTCCTCGATCTCCTTGGCAACAAGATCAGGATCAGCACCAGGTAAATCTATCTTGTTAAGAACCTGCAACAGGTTAAAAAGTTCACTGTCAAAGACAACTCTCATCCTATAAATCTCACCAAGACCAAAATTTTCAATAGAATCCAATGAGATAATGGTAACTTCAACAAGTCAGAAAATAATTTATATATATATAATACCAAGAGAGTGCAATCCAGCTAAATTTGAGAAAAAATATAGAAATCAGAGTATCTAGTTTGAAATAGCGTGATTTAGAAAAGGATAAACTAGTTATGAAGAGAAAGAAAATTACTCACAGGGATTACTTCTAAGTTGTTCTCCAATGCCAGATAAACATTGGCTAAAGTTTGAGCTTCCACTCCCTTCAAAGTAGGCCATAGACAAAATGACTTAATTGATGAAAGAAGTAAAAATTAAGTAGCAGGTAGGACATTCACCTGAGAAGCGTCTACAACAAGGAGCGCACCCTCACATGCAGCCAGAGATCGAGAAACCTACCTCAGAAGAAAAAATAAAATTAATTAAGCAGAAAATAAAGTATGGTCTAAGTGCACAATAATAGAGGATAATAAGAATCACAAAAAGAAACTACTTGGTAACAATCATTCAAGCTCAAAAGAGAGATTGAGCTCTTTATCACTAGACTGTAGACTCATGAACCTGACTTTTCTAGACATACAAGTAATTAATTTTTCTTTGGGGGCTAAATAGTACATTTTAGAGTAACTTTATTACTAAAATTATTTTCTTGATTAAGTAAGAACAAATACAGATCACAATAGATTATGTCTTAAAGCAGCCATATGCTTCTGCAGCTCAGAGCACAAGGATACTAGCAGCTTCAGAAACAGCATCCCTTTGCCATTCAATTTTTTAAAGGTATGATTGCACTTAGCATACACTTAGACATCTTAAACCCCAAACCAGTCATACTGGATGATAGTAGTTAATGTTTTGTGCATGAGCATGCTGCAGTTTAGATGTGACAACTGACACAAAAAGGGATCTTCAAGATGTCTATTGTTTCATTGAAAAATCAAAGACAATTTGCAAGCGAACAGCAATCCCTCCGGTCTTCAATTTTAAAGTTTCCTACAGAATAGAAGGACAGTAAGAGAGAACCTCCACAGCTCCACCCAGGTTATCCTCAAAGAATTATCCACAACTAACTAATGTATTCAGGTATCAAATATTGACACACACTATAATACATACAGCTATATACTTCATCTGTCTTCTTTAGTTGTTCCACTTAGACCTAACACTTTTTCCAACGCACAACTTTGACCATTAATATCTATAATTATCTATTATGGGTTGTAAAAATCATAAAAAGCTGACATTTCGAAATTTACGTTTTGACAAATCCAACAACATTCTAAATATTTATATTTGTCTTTATGATAAAAACAAAGTATTTCCACAAAAAAGCATAACCCACAAATTTGATAATTAACGCAATTTTGACTTATTCAAACAAAATTAGTTCATACACGTAGTTAACAAATAAAACTTCAAATTAGTTCACTACAATGACATAAGTTATAAAAAGATCTGATATACTCACATAAAAGTTTAGATAATATTTTCTCTATCTGTTTTACTTGCAGCATGTTGACAATTGCCAATATTCACAATTTTCGTTTGACCATCTTTAGCGATTAACATGTAAGGCAAATTACAGTCAAATGGGATCTTGTTAGATTCTTCTAGAGTCTCAATGCATATTTTCGTAACGTCAACTCTTTTATAATTTTTACTTAATGATAGATAAAGATATGATTGGTTAATTTTGCATTAGCACACGTGGAAGTCAAACTATAGCAAGTAAAAGAGAACAGAGTAAGTATAAATTAGCCTAAATTTAGATAAAAATATGTTAGCATAAGTTCAAATTAGATAAGTTTAGACAAAATAAGTTAGCATAACTTTAAATCAGACAAGTTCAGAAAAAATTAGTCAAATGGAACATATCTTAATCCTATCATTCCACTTGAACCAAAGCACCCACATAATAAAATTTATAGTAAACTTCCACAAACCTTACGGTATGCCTTTTTTCCCATCTGAACTTTATATACTGTATTGTGTGGATCAAAATTTGAAAATAAGATTTTGGTCGCGACCATGAGAACGATCAAAAAGTTGCAAAAGTGATGCGTTGACCACAAATTATGCCACAGTTGTCACAATACGGAAGTGATGTGTATATCCACTCCACCAAAGCACTCACATAATGGCAATTGAAGTGGACTGCCACAAAACCTTATCCTCAACTCCGTATTGTGTAGATCATGATTTTAAAATACGATTTTGGTCACAATCGTAGGAATGGTCACAAAATTGCAAAGAATACAGTGGTTCACTGATTACAGGCCATGTCACAGTTGTCACAATATGAATTTGATTCAAAGTCATTTATAGGATTTTCTAATAATTGTACACTATTTAAATTGTTAGAGAGGACTATTAATTATAAAAGGCTAAGAGACATTATTTGGGAAACATGGGAAATCTTTCACTAATCTTTAAACAGCAAATAACTTTTGAGTGAAACATATGAATTAACGTCCAATGCAAGGCTATTGGGGATTAAAATGTTTAATTCGAATGAGATTGCGGGTTTTTGAAACACCTCTTATTAAATTGGACGATTTTGGGTTTGGTCAATTGAAATTTGAAAATCCTTTACAACACAGCCAAACCGAAACTATGCGACCATATAGTTGCACCATGGTGTAGATGACTCCAGACAACAAAAGGAACAATCTAATGTATCCCAACCAAACCAAACAATCTCTACCAAAGAAACATTGTCGCGTGACAAATGACAATGCAAGCCCATATGGTTCCCTGTATCCTCACTAGCAAAACAAAGAAACAAAGAGTCAAAGAGTACACACCTAAAGAGATAAGGTTTTGAGTTGTCACTGAACCTACAGATAAGGTTATTTTCTAAACCAGCAATCTTATGCTTAGTTGTTAATCCATAAATACAAAACTAAAATTGGTGCACACAGACAAACAACATCCCAATGCTGCACAGACATTCCTTTGATTTCCTACTGCCAAAAAATTATATGAATTTTAGCCAAATTTTCACATCAATTCATTAGAGTATTCTAGATGGACATGAGGTCATTTTAACTTGACTCGTCAAATGTATTGGCACTGAAATCTGAATAGTTAAATAGAAGGGTTTTCTGTTTCCTAGGGTACACTTTCATCAACCATCTAAATTATGCCACGTTCACAAGAACAAACGGTGATTGGAAAAATATAACATAACTTTGAAAAAAGTTGTAGGAATAAACAAGTATTCAAAAAACACAATATGCATCCTGCAAATGATATACAGCCAAACCTCAAAGGCTCTAACTAGTTCGAATACAAATGAATGGAATAGTTCATTCTCAATTCAAATTCTTTTTTTACCATACACACTCAAAATGGTTAGCTCCTTAATTCTACTACTCCCTCCATCCCATAATATAGTTCCTGTTTTCCTATTTTAGAGATCCAAAATGTTGTTCCTGTTTCTATTTTTGGATAGTATGTAAAGACATTATACCCTCACCTTTTTTAACTTTATTCATTGTACTTTCTAAATTACCCTTGAATTTTGCACATGCATTGTACTTTTTTCCACTTTTTCTCTCTAACTTTTGTCTATAATTGTAGTTTTCACTTTTATTAATGTACTTCATCCACTTTCTCTTCCTATTCCTTAAATACCGTGAAAAAACACAAACAAGAACTATATTATGGGACGGAGGGAGTATTTTTAATTTTTTTTTTTTTTTTATCACTACAATTCACAAAATTGAACAATTATTGATGCATAGCATGGGATTAAAAAAGCTGGTCTAGATTTCACAAGGCTCTCTAAAACATACATCACCAAACAAATGCCCCCTTAAAGAGAGTTCTCAAATAGTAATATTACAATCCAGGGCGGATGGAAGGGATCCCAAAAATCACTAAAAGACGAAGATTCATACACTTGGTATCATAATAAAGCAAGACTTAGAAACAAGTTGCTAAACCACGATGCCAGAAAAAAATTATCAATATAAGTGAATAATTCATAATTCTATTTAATATAATAGCAATTTCACTGTATAGCTACTAATTGCAGCAAGGACATTTCACTCATACATAATTGCAGTTGATGTATAAATTCTTCAGGCTAATGTTTAATCTATGTCACATTTGGCAACATTCTGGATAATTTCAAAGGTTCATGTACAGTAGATGATGTGATGTCAGTTCTATTTACGGATAAACCAAACAAGGTGCAGCCACCACGGGGCAACAATAACTGCATGTTCTATAGTCTGTTCGTTGATCAACACAGCAACTAGTGAATTAAATGCCAGCTAAACCATACCTCATAAGAGAAGTCCACGTGTCCTGGTGTATCAATTAGGTTTAGACAATGCGGTTCATTATTATGAACATAACGCATACGTGCTGCCTGGGAAACATAGTAAACAAATGAAACATTAATATGAAGTATATGATACAATGGTAGTGATTACAAATAAAAAAAATATTACAATAGACAATACTTAACATTTAGGCTGAATTACTCTTAGCAGATCATAGCCTTTGGTTACTAATTTAGCATTTCAAAAAAATCCGGAGTTTAACATCAAAACTCATGGAGATAAAATAATCCAAGAGCTCATTCCTCAAAGAGAATGGAAATTTCAAAATAACATCACCCACCAGGCCACCACCAAAATAACTATACATACAAGAGATATAATAAACTTTTTTTTTTTTTTTTTTTGAGAAAAGAGAAAATAAACATCTACCTGGAGTTTTATAGTGATTCCTCTTTCTCTCTCCAAATCCATGTTATCAAGAAATTGTTCCTTCATTTCGCGCTTTTGGACAGTACCAGTCATTTCAAGCAATTTGTCAGCCAAAGTTGATTTTCCATGATCAATATGTGCAATAATGCAAAAGTTCCTAATGTTAGTAACCGGGACCTGCAAGAACAACCAATGCAGCTTTCAGAGACATTCATATGATTTATAAAGACAGACAAAATCTACATAATGTAAAAATGGAAAACCACCATGCTGCCCATAAACAACCAATTCCCTCCTCAAAAGAAAAGGAAAAAGACTAAGGAATCAACTAATTATGAGATTAAACTAATGGAACTAATTTTCATTTCCAGTGAAGTTTTTAGATTATGATGCACTAAACTAAAATAGCACACTAAACTGTTTACGCCTTGAATATCATATAACAGACACTTACTAAGAGTTACACGTTGTATTAAGGATTCATTTTTTGGTATCACACATTGACACAAGTAAGATAGTGTACATCCAACCCCATTCCCCTTGTCCGCCTAGAGTCTTAGAACAAGTTATCCAAATTTCAGGGTTATGTTGATTTCATAGTTGCACTCCCAAAACAACTTATCCAATTTCAACTCCATTCTATCTAAACAACAAATTTCAAAAAGTGTACCACATTATGAACTAAACATCCCCTCCTCCCACACAAGGGGTAAATGAGCCAATACATTCGTGAACAACTCGCGAACAAACCCGGCCCCCAACAAACAAAAACCAACCTGTTGTATTTTCACAATGAACACAAAAACCAACCATAAGCATAACAACTCGCAAACAAACCCGGCCTCATTTTCACCCTTAATAAACGCCAATTAATCTAACCAAACAAACAAAAACCCGCATACTATTTTAACATAATGAACACAAAAACCAAGCATAACAATAAATTAACCAAGATAATTTGAAAAAAGCAATACTTTCAAAAGACGATCTTGTCCAACTTTAGCAGCAAATTGGACGGCAGAAACGTCTTTAGAAGGGGCACCAGCAGTCTGAGAGACGACTCTAAGTCTGCGATTAGTCCTGAGAGTGGAAATTCGAGGTGGGTATTGGGCATTTTGGCGAGAAGATGAAGGAAAATTGGAGTTTTTAAGGGGGTAAACTGCGCCTGAATTGGCGGGCAGTAGAACAGTGAGACGAGAAATGGCTGTTGTAGTGGTAGTAGCCATTGGCGCCTCTGTTGTTGCTGCAAGGTTTTGTTAGTGTTTGTGGATCATGTTTCTTTTTTTCTCTTTTTTTTTTCTTTTCTTTTTCTCTTTATTGGTTTTGTTATTTTGGAGTGTTTTTGGTTTTGAGCCACAAGAAAGAATGGATTGGTTTTGAGTTGCAACTTGCTAGATGTGCAATATTTTAGCCTTCTTCCCCATGTAAATGGTGGAGGCAGAGGTGTCAAATCGGGTATTCAAGTCGGGTTTAGGTCGGGTCATGTCAGATTTAAGGTTAAATTCAAGTCGGATTATGCCGGTTTTTTATACTTACAAGTCGGGTTCGGGTCGAGTTGGGTCAAGTTCAATTCGCATTTTAACAGACTTTATAACTTTTCGGTTGCGGTTCGGGTTCGATTCGAGTCAATTTGGGTCGGGTAATGTTTTACGTTCGGTTTGTGTCAAGTCAGGTTACATACAAATTTGAAGCAAGTAAATTTCGGTCGGATGAACTTCAGGTCTGGTCATTCTTAGGGTTGAGTCAAATTTTAGTCTGGTCGAGTCATTCTTAGAATCGGATATAATACAAAGTAGAAGTAAGTAGGTCATATAAAAATTATAATATTCCGCTATTTCTATTTATGATAATGTTGATAACATTTTCAAATTAAATTTTAATTAAAAATTAAAGTCCACATCAGTTTTGAGTCAAAAAAATTTCAATGCGGGTCAATATAAGTTGGCTTAACGAGTAAGATGATTTCGGATCATGGGTTACTAAATGATCACTATGATTCAGATAAGTAAAAGGTTATGTTAGGTGTTTATTGTTTTAAAATTTAATCAAGTTGAGTGTTATTTCTAGTTCAGATCATTGTCAGGTCGGGTCAAATCCATTGTCGGTCAATATCCATTCGAGTGAGTAACTAGTTGTGACAAGTTATAATCAATTTCAGGTTCTAAACAAGTCGAGTACTAATCGGGTTCGGATCATAATCAAGTCGGGTCAAATCAGTTTTCAATTAATATCAAGTTGATTACAGGTTCGGGTTTAGGTCTTAAATTATTAGGTCCATTCGGTCATCAGTTAATGTCGGGTCTATTTCGGTTCAGGTTACATGTCACTATTTTCACCTATTCTTCGGATACGAGTCGGATACAGATTATTGTCGTTTCAGGTCGATTTTTCGAGTCGGGTCAGATTTTGACACCTCTAGATAGGAGCGGATGTAGATGTAATTGTGTAACTTTTTTAAAATATCACCTCTGAAATATACTGGAAAATACAAGTTAATCTTTTTATATGCATAACAAATTAACAACCATTTAAGGGGTAACACTGTAATCTTACAACTGTCCACTTGTTTACATTTGGACACACTGACACATAACAAAAGCATTATAAATGATCACTTAATAAACGACATTTGCTCAAGGTTAACGTCCAGCTATTAATTTTTCAAAAAGAGGATACATCTCCTTTCTCCTTTCTCCATCCTCCATTATAGCTATGATTTTGGTTATCGCACACGCAGACTTGACGAATTAGCTCAACGATAAAATAAATTGCTAACTCTAATTATTTTTGGGAAATTTTCAATGGTGTTCTTGAACTTTTTATTTTTCTCAATGGTAAACATCAAAAAATCAAATTATTTTTGATAATCAACTATTTGTGTTATTAATTAATGATTTTTTCTCAATGGTAAACATCAAAAAATCAAATTATTTTTGATAATCAACTATTTGTGTTATTAATTAATGAAATTAATCAACAATTATAAGTCTAACCATAGTTAACTAAAGGCGAAATGACTAATATATTCTTGAAAATCATATTTTCCTTTTTTTAACAATTAAATTATTTTAAAATAGATTAAAAAAACCACCAACCACACTTTCCCTAGCCACAACAGCCAACCAGCCACCACCCACGCCCAGCCTCGATCCCCCTTCCCTTGGCGCTAGCTCCGCCCAGACCCTCCGGCGCCGGCGCCGCACGAACCACCAGCCCCCATTGAAATTTCAACTCCAATGCCGACAAATCCCCAACAACCTCGTCGATCTCGACCTAGGGTTCGTGAAACCTGCGGCATAACCTCCGACGAACATCCAGAAGCAAATCTCATCAACCACCGACGGAAATCCCAACATGGCAACCTACTTCCCCCCCTTCCTTGATTCGCTCTGATCTCGGTCCTCGATTTTTGGTTGAAATTTCTAGGGTTTTTGTGGGCGAAATTATCAGTTTTTGATTTGAATTTCTAGTTGTTATTTGCTCGGTTCAGGTTAATTTAGGGGGTTTTGGGTCGATTCTTGCTCGAAAATGGGTTTGGCTCGGATTTGCTCGAATATGAAGGGTTTTGGCTTAGATTTGATGGAGTTTTCGGTGATGAGCAGGTGGGGTAGGGGAGGTGGAAGGAGGGTTTTGGAAATTAGCATCGGTGAAGAAGGGGGATTGGGTGGTTAAGGGGTCACGACGATTAGGGGAAGGGTTTCAGCTAGCGCCGGCGCCAGGGAGGGAATCTAGGTGGTCGCGTCCGGCGCCGGCCGGGATCAAGGGGTTGGGGCTGGGCAAGCAGGGGGTGGCGGGGAAGAAGTGGGTGCTGGGTTTTTTTAATAGGGGTATTTTAGGCATTTTACTTTTAAAACATTAACCATGGTTAATATTTCCTTAAAATGCTTAACTAATGTTACCACTGAATCAGTTTTACAACTTATATACTCCCTCCGTTAAATATCATCTGCAATTGCAGTACAATTCACGGTTGCCAATGCAATTTTTAAAGGACAAAGATTAGAGAAAGTTAATGCACTTGTGATATGTAATTAAGGTGGAGAGAGATTAAACCCACTGCCACCACCAAGACCAGGCAACACCACCCACACCGCCGCCTTCACCACCACCACTACCAACCCCACGAAACCACCACCACTACTAACCCCACGAAACCATCACCACCACCCTCACGAAAACCCAGAAATCTAACCTTCCCCTCCACCACCAGCCCTAACCACCTCCAACCCAGACCACCCCACCACCCATGTACCCAGACCCACCCACCACCGTAGAAAACCCCTTAATCTTAACCCATCCACCACCCCACCCACCCCCTATACCCACCCACCACCGTAGAAACCCAGAAAATCAATCCCCATAAAATCGAAATCAAAACCCATATAATCGAAAAAAACCCAGAAAATTCGAACGTAAATCACCCAAAAAATAAACGACAAACGTACAAAATCAAACCCCAAAACAGATCCGACTGAAATTCGAGAAGGAGGAGAGAGAATGGTGGTGGGAGGGGCGGTGGTCGTGACTCGTGAAGGAGAAGAGAGAATGGTGGTGGGAGGGGTGGTGGTCGTGAAGGAGGAGAGAGATTGGTGATGGGAGGGGCGGTGGTCGTGAAGGAGGAGAGAGAATGGTGGTGGGAGGGGCCAGAATGGTGGTGGGAGGGGCGGTGGTAGTGAAGGAAGAGAGAGAATGGTGGTGGGAAGAGATAAAGAGGGTGAAGGTGAAAGAGATGAAGAGGGTGAAGGTTGAAGAAAGAGATGAATGGGTGGTGGGTAAACTAGGAGATGAGTAGATGGGTGGGTAGAATTAGGTTCATGATTTAAGATTAGATTAAAAAAGGTTATTGTGATTAAAATAAGATAAGCGTAAAATTAAGAACATTAAATTTTTTACGTAAGGGTAAATATGTAATTTTAAGGGTTTTTTTTTTACTAAAAATGGAAAAAAAAACAGATAGTTGCACATAACTCTGATCAGACAAAAATGGCAAAAGTTGCAGATAATATTTAACGGAGGGAGTATTACCAAAGATAATTTGATATTTTAGTGTTTACCTTTGAGAAGAAGAAGGAAAAAAAAAAGGTGATGAGTATCATTGAGAATTTCCCATTATTTTTTTTATAATTAATCCTTTCTTCATCGTCCTCTAGTCCTCCTTTCCCGATCTTCACCATTTTCGAGAGCTTTAATGGAGGACACGGTCACCCCTACCCTTAGGGGTTGACCATGCCTATAATTTCACCCTTTATGCGTAGAATTTTTGTCTAATTTAACGGCAAAACCTTTGAAGATGGTGATATCATTGGTGGAAGGAAAAGACGAGGAACATAGTGTCGGTGGAAGGTAAGAGACGAGGAAGATGGTGTTGGTGGAAGGTGGACTCGATGAAGATGGTGGAAATGGTGGTGTTTTCAATGAAGGAAGCTTCAATGGTGGAAATTGTAAACAACATTACCAATGATAACCAACAGTGCATTTGCCACCCTTCATAATCAACAGTTGAGTATACTATTGGAATACCCTAGAAATTTCCCTTTTCTTGAAATACCCTTCTTATCCTTTTCAAACACAATTTAGAAAATAACCAAAATATTACCGCCACCATGATAACAGCTAAGGCTTTTCAAAGCCACATAGCGGAAGTCTTAAAACCAATTAAAACAATTAAAATAAAGGAAATTTTGTCAAAAAAACACCTTTTAAAACACTTTTGTTGTGAAAAACCACCTTATAATTTTCATTTTGTAAAAACACACCTAAAACCAGATTTTTTTTAGCTAAGGCCGATTTCATGGAATTGACTCGGTTTTCCGGCGTTGATCCTCACATGAGGGTCACATGATCGCTCAGAATTAAAACCCACCATTTATGTTTTCTTTCTCTCTCCTCAAAACCACTAAGACCATCGCCTAGCCAACCCCAACCGCCATCACAGCCCACCTGAAAAAACCTATCCTCCATTACCGCCCACCTGAAAATACCCTCTCTTTCTTTTTTTCCCCTCTAATTAGACTTTCTCTCTCCTTTGTTCTTCCAAGGTTAGCAACCCTCGAATTCTAACAATTGAAGGGGCAAACTCCATTGTTTTGCTCAAACTGCTGCAAAGAACCTCAATTAACCTAATTTTGAGGCAGGTAAGTTGTTAAAGTTAAGGAAATTGATTGTTAATTTCGTCGGTTTTTATTTACCTTGGTTTAGTGTTTTTAATTGGATGTAGGAAAGTGGGAGAAACCGTTACCTACCCTTTTCTCTCTGTATTGGTTTGTTTTAGGGTGTTAATGTAACACCCCAATAATTCTCTCTTTAAAACCTGTAAATACCTTTAACAATCTGCAAGAGACTTATTGATGTGCTACCGCCATGTGTTCAAACGTTAAGGCTAGTTCAGAATTTAGCAGCGGATAAACTAACTTAGTTATAAATAAGTTTCAAAACCAAAAATAACCAAATTTATTCTTACAAGTTGGAACCATTAAGACCCTTATTTAAAACCCAATAAAAGTAGTAAATAAACCAAATCAGAGTTAAATTAAACCAAACTTATGAAATGAAATATACTATGGAAACATCCAACACTCCACTCAAAATCCCACCACCTTGATGCAAGTTCTGATTATGTATAAACCTGTGATTAATCTGTTCCCAAATATTACAAGTGTAAAAATTGGATCATTACAGGGGTCATTGAAAAGGCGAAGGCCATGACCAGGAGAGAGACACACAAAAGCACGCAATCAGCAATGCTGAATACATACAAGCTACGAAATATAACAAATAATCCCTAAAATGTTACTAAAAATCAATCAGCACACGCAATTTAATTATTGAGTCAAACACACGCTTTAATTATTAACATTACTAAGACTTCACTAATAATAATTCATTTCATTACATTCATTGATTGGATTAAGCAATAGACAAGGTTGTCTCTCCATGCTCCATTTCGAAACATCAATAAAAGAAAAACCCCATGCCTCCTTTCGAAAACATCAATAAACATCCAATGGAAGACGGGCGCCACTCTGTGGCCATAGCTAGTATGAGATCTCATCTAACTCCTTATAATTTAAAGAAAAGCATTTGTAAACAAGAGACTCGTAGATCAGACGACCTCTAGAAAGTACACGGCTAATACCCCGTGAACCCCAACCCCTGATTGTCAATACTCTAGATATGCACAAATCCAGAGTTTTATTGCTCATCCTTCTTGCACTTTACGTGATTTACCAATTTAAACTTGGTGATGACTCAAATGCAAAACAACACATCCAATCATACATCAATCATTCAAACAATTCAAATTTCTAATTCAATTCTTGTTTATTAGTGACAAACAATATTTAGTATTGAATCCTTTAACTACCTCGGTGTATAAACACCTTAAGTGCATAAGGCACCCCAATCCTCAACCTCGTCTCATAAGACTTTAATCTCCCTTTACTTATTCCATTTCAATAATCATGAAAGAGTAATATAATAATCCATTCCATATATTCTTGTACCTTTGTCTCTAAGCTCACCTTGCAAGTTATCGCATACATAATACTTACAAGAAAAATTAATATGCATTTCTCATACATGAATCAAACAAATCATCACATTAATCATCAATCAAACTCACTACCAAACAGTTTTCATCCAATCTACAAGTTTCCCTAACATGAATCTAAGGTTTTCCAAGTCCTTAAACATGCTTCTAAAGTCAAGGTTTTCGTGTTTTTGTACGTACCTTGAGTAAACGAGTTGGTTGGCCACTTTAGGGACTTTAAATCGCCTTCTACAAAGTCCTCTCATAAACCAAACAAAAATAATTAAATCAATATCCAAGCAACATAATTTACAGCAATACTAACTTACTTTTAAACCCCTTAAACTATTGAGATAATGCTTTTAAATTACTCACAATAGTCAAAGTTAATAATTCAATAGTTCAACTACAAGTTATATGTTAGAATCATGAAAATATAGCTTATAGCATAAAATTCCAGCAACTTTAAAGTAAGGATTATAATCTGGAAATTTAATTTAAGAATATAAAACAACCTCATAAACATCTCTTTGTGAAATAATCATTATGTAGTAGGTTAGTATGTTAAAAACCTAAAAATCCATCACAAACCATGATTTAAAACCTTTAAAACTAAGATTAAAAATCTATAAATTTAATTTAATAGTATAATGTATGAATACAACAATCTAAACTTGAAATATATAATTAGAATTCAATTAGTTTCATAAAAACTCAATCAAACCTTCAAAATTCAATTAAACAACACTTTAAAACCTTCCCTTTTACTAGAATTAAAAGCTTATGTATAGTTCTTTATGTTTCCTTCATAAAAACTTAAAATACATCTTCAATATGAAATTACAGCATGTTTTAGTAACTAACCAAATCTGAAAATTTAGTTTATACGCGTCCTTTGCAAATTTAACAACCCATACTTGCAATTAGAGGTGTCCACCGTGCGAGTCGTGCGAGCTGGGTTAGGGTTAGGTGGGTCGCGGGTTGGGGTTTCATGACACACGGCACGACACACGTAGGGTAGGGTGGGCTGTGTCGTGGGTTGGGTCGAAGAAGTTGAACACACCAGGGTTAGGTTCGTGGGTTAGACGAGTCGTGGGTGGGTCGAGCTGGGTTCGTGGGTTAGACGAGTCGTGGGTGGGTCGAGCTGGGTTCGTGAGTTAGACGGGTCGTGGGTGGGTCGAGCTGGGTTTGTGGGTTAGACGGGTCAAGGTGGGTTAGTGGGTTAGGGTGGGTTAGTGGGTTAGGGTCGGGTGGGTTTGTGGGTTAGGGTCGGGTGGGTTTGTGGGTTAGGGTCGGGTGGGTTCCTGGGTTAGGGTTGGGTGGGTTCGTGGGTTAGGGTCGGGTGGGTTGTGTGGTGTTTTAATTTTTACAAAATTAACAATTTGATGACTTGCTCAGTTGCTCTTATTTAAGATGCCTACGTATCTATATATTATAAAATAAAGAATCAAAGACAACGTAGTTTTTATGTTGTACTTCTTTTGAAATTTGGGGGGAGGGGGGGCTTGGACCTATCTTTAGAAAACTAAAATTTAATTTTGCAATTAAATTGTAATTTTCGAAAAATAAGTTGCCTACGTATCCCGAAAGAATCAAAGCCCACGTAGTTCTTATATTGTACTTCTTTTGGAATTTGGGGGGGGGGGGCTTGGACCTATCTTTAGAAAACTAAAATTTAATTTTGCAATTAAATTGTAATTTTCGAAAAATAAGTTGCCTACGTATCCTGAAAGAATCAAAGCCCACGTAGTTCTTAGCGTACCTGATTTAGACTTTTCTAGCCACCCATGTTTGTTGCATCATCATCCTCGGAAACTGCATCATCCGTTGACGATTCCAATATCATCACAGGATCATCTTCATCGTCTTCGTCTTCCTTTAAACCTTGAGTTCTTCTTTAAGCTTGATCCCAATCTTTCTTACAAACACAAATTTGAATGCTTTTCGGAGTTAAGCGAGATCTTTTTTCATCTAACACTCTTCTACTTGCACTAAAAGCAGACTCGGAAGCAACGGATGAAGCGGGAACTGCAAGTATATCTTTTGCAATCCTCACCAATATAGGAAAACTCTTTTTATGTTCTTGCCACCATTTTATAATTTGAAAGTTGTTGTTGGTCTCATGTTGATATGACAAATAATCATTAATAGCAAGTGTTGAAGAAGATGATGATGAGAATGATGTAGATGCTTTGTGTTTTTTTTTTCATAACTTTATCAAGAAAACCAAATCTAGAATCGGAAGTGTTAGTAGAAATTGGTGTTGCTAAATCCAAACCATAAATAGATGCATAATGATCATAAAGATCTCCCAAAACAGATTTGCATTTGTTAATATATTCACTAACATCATAATCGATACTTAAACTCGTATAATAAAATTCTAAAAGATTTTCCAAACCTTCAGCTTTGACACCGGGGACAAGAATAGCAGCAATTCCATAAATGATTGGAAATTCACTAAAATAAGTATGCCGCTTACGTTTCATGCTATCAAGAACGGGACGAAGTCCATCAATCATCATATGCTCTTCGATGGCGTGAACAACTTTAACACACTCAATTATGACTAAATGAATGTTAGGCTCATAAATATAAGAGAAAATATGAGTTGCACTATCAAAAGCTTTTAAAACATCACGAACAAAAGAAGCATTAGTCCAATGACTTTCGCTTATTAACTCAGTAGGATCAACACGAGTCTCATTGTAAAGTTGGGTTAAAATATCACGATACTTTATAGCATCATTCAACAACTTGAAAGTAGAATTCCAACGGGTAGGGGTATCAATAGACCATTGTCTTTTCTTAAGACCTCTCTCTTTACACATAGCCATGTACTTTCTTCTAACTGACTGAGTAATCCTAATCCATTTTACAACTGTTCTAATTGGGTTTAGCAATTGTTGAAACTCAGCGAGACCCTCTTGAACAGACAAATTCAAAATATGAGCACAACATCTAACATGCAAGAGACTACCACTCCTTTGTGTTTGCAGTTGCATTATCAAGAGACAAAGAAAAAACTTTATTATTCAAGTGAAATTCTTTTAAACAATCCAAAATACGAACTTTGATGTTAAAACCGGTATGCCTTTCTTCCATAGCTTGAAAACATAGTATACGTTTTTGAATAAACCAATCATCATCTACCCAATGAGCAGTAATGCAAAGATAAGGTTCGCCATAACTAGAAGTCCATGCATCACTTGTAAAACTAACACGACCATCAAAAGTACGAAATAATTCAATCAAACCACTCCTATACTTATAATAAGAAGTTTGTGTATAACGTCTTAGGATATTTCGGGGGACACGAGTAAATGCAGGTTGTAATGCAACTTTATTAAAATGCTCAATGTTTGCATTTTCACCGTAACTAAAAGGGTATTCATTAGCAATAACTAAAGTACTCATTGCTTCAATCATTCTATCTTTATTATAAATGAAAGGTGTACCTCCGCCGGGTTGGTTCATGTTACTACCCAATTGTGTTTGGACGCCACCCCCCGAAGGACGGGGGCCATTTTCGAACAAGTGGTGTTTATTTTGCAAATGCCGACTAAAGGTTCTGGTTCCATATCCCGTTTTCCAATTATATGACTTGCCATTTCCACCTAGCGCCTTGCAAACTAGACATATACACGTGAACCTCTTTGGTTGACCGGGTTGCCATCCCGGGGGTGTGACCTCAACTCGTTCAATATGTTTCCACACCCAAGAATAATGTGCTCGACCTCTACTTTCACCACCACCACCTTTCATAAATCAAATTATTGAAATTAATTTTTAAACTCTATTCATGAAAATAAGCTTTTAAATTTTAAATATTTTAATTATAATTACTTAAACACATTTTTCATGGTAATTAACTAATTATAAATCATAGAAAATTGGAAACTAAACTAACTTTATAATCATTAATAATAGTTTTTTTTAAAAATATTCATAACAATAAAAATTTAATTAGAAATTACCTTGAGATGAAGGTTGAGATGTTGGTTGTGATGTTGGTTGCGATGGAGGTGGCATAGTTGAACTCGATGATTGGTGGGAGAAATGTTGTGGTGGAGACGTTTGAATATTTTGCCCATCTCCTAAACCATAATCTCCATATTGATTGACAAATTGGTTTAAATTATCCGTATTAATTTCATACGAAAAATTTGCACCACCACTCCTTTGGCCACCACTTCGACCACCACTTTGACTCCTTCCCATTCCTCCTCTTGAGCCCATTTTTTTTTTTTTTTTGTGATTACTAATTATAATATGGAGAAGAACTTTTTTTTTTTTAGAATCTTAAGAATACTAATAAATTAAGGAGATTTTTTTTAACAAAAATCTAACTCTATGTAACACTTGAGAATTTGAGAACAATTAAGAATTTTTGAGTAAGAGAGAAAGAAAGATTAAGTTGTGTGGAAATTTGAGTGAAATGGAATTGGTATTTATAGGGAAAATTGAAGGGATGATCATACACTCAAAAAACTAGCCGTTACATACAAAAAACTAGCCGTTTTTTTTTTAAAATGGATGTTGGGTCGTGCGGGCCGTGCGGGCTGTGTGGGTTGGGCGAGTTGGGTCGTGCGGGTTGGGCGAGTTGGGTCGTGCGGGTTGGGTGGGCCATGCGGGTTGGTGGGCCGTGCGGGCTGGGTTGTGCGAGGTGGGTTGGGTTAGGTGGGTTCGCGGGCTAGGTGTGTCGAATTAAATGGGTCAAAACGGGTTGTGCGAGTTGGGTCGAATCAAACGGGTTAAACCGAGCTGGGTTGAAATGGGTTGTGTTGAAAATTTTGGACCCACGATACAACCCGGGTTAAATCCGAGCTGTGCCGGGTTGAAACCGGGTCGAACCCACGTGACCCACCAACTGTGCGGGTTAGGATGGGCTGGGTCCAACCCGGCCCACTGGCCACCTCTACTTGTAATAATGGTATAATTGTTTAAATATACATGTAGAAACATTAAAACCTATTATTTTTTATACCAAAACAATAAAATTCAGATTACAAAAATCTGGAAATTTAATTTAAACTTCAAACTTGATACTTAAAAAAACTATTAATATACATTAATCATAATGGTCATGTAGTGTATTGAAAACTCTAAGAAACATGATTTAGAATGCTTTAAATCCACAAATCTTTATTATTAATAATCTGAAAATTTATTTATCACATTAAACCTTCGTTAAAAATCTAAAACTGCCCGAAAACCATATTTAGAGGCTGAATTTGGCCGCGAAAGGATGGTGCTCACTACTAAAAGTAGTGATTTTTGATTAAACCGTCTTTTACACACGAAAAATACTATTTTTTTTCAAAAATCGGACCAGTTAGAAACTAAATGTGATTAAAACGTGATTAAGAGAAATTAAGAACAGAAATTAGAAGTTGATTACGAAAAACTGAAAACTTGTTTTTGAATTAAACATCATCATGATCATAGTAGAATCACAATATAATCATGCTTTAATTGAATAACTTTAGCAACACGTTTTTGAACCCTAAAACCATGTGAATCAAGCTTTAAACCCTAATTTTCTTAACTAAACAAATCTGAAATTTTAATGCATAATTTAAACATGATAAAACTTATAAAGTTATAAACTTTTGGGATAATTAAACATCATTAACCCATAAAAATAACAATTCAAAACAAAACTTAATCAAGATTATAACTTGAAATAATTTGATCAACAAGGAAGGAAAGAAGGAAGGAGAGAAAAGAGGGCGAAGTGGTAGTCGAGGGGTGTTTCGAGTGACGCTGCGGTGGCGCGGCAGTGGCGGACAGGTGCTGGTGGTGCTCGGCAGCAGCTTGTTCAACAACTTTTTCTATCTCTTTTTTTTCTTAGGTTGAAGCGTGAATAAGGAGAAGAAGAAGGAAAGGCAGTAGCAGCAATTCAACGTGGGATTTTGGATGGGTTTTACTAATAAGAAGTGGGGTGTTTGGGTTTCCCTAGCTCTAATAAAACTAGGATTAAAATTTGGGCTTAAAGTGAGTGGGTTTTAGGTAAAAGGATGGACTTAGTAATTTATGTGTTGGACTTGCATATTAATGCATGATTAAAATATGGGTAGGGAAATAATGTAATGAAATAGTTTTATTAGCTTTATAAACATTAAATTTATTTGCTTAAATCATAGTAAAATAAATTATATAAATAAATAACCATAATTAAATATCCACAAAAATATGTTAAAATATAATTTTAAATTTCACAAAACTACAAAGGGTTTTTGTCAGGATGTTTGGGTTTGTTTATGAGGTGGTTAGGGGTTTTTATGGAGATGCTTAGGTTTTTTTTTTTTTTTTTGTTTTCATGGTGGGTTTAGTGGTTTTGGAGGGTGATGGA
Source organism: Chenopodium quinoa (assembly GCF_001683475.1). NCBI lineage: Eukaryota > Viridiplantae > Streptophyta > Magnoliopsida > Caryophyllales > Amaranthaceae > Chenopodium > Chenopodium quinoa. The sequence goes on along the minus strand of NW_018742292.1, from coordinate 2,363,721 downwards.
TGGTGTATGTGGTGGATTTAGAATGATTTGGGTGGCTGATGATGGCGGCTAGATTGGTGGGTGGTGGTGTCGGCTGTTAGGTTGGCAAGGCGGTGGTGTCGATGTCGGTGGGCAAGAGCTCAATTCCAAGCTCTTGCACTCCAAAGCGATACGAAGGAGTCCACATTGCATTTCTTGAACGAGGTTTCGAGTGGAGAGAGAAAGTTCTAGAAGGAGAGATGGTTTTGGAAAGAGATGGTTGAGTTGGACACAAAACCAGACGTGGGCCCCACCACGGTGGCCGAAGAAGGTGCAGATTACCATTGATTTGGAGGGGCGTGGTGGTGCGATTTGGGAAATGACATTGTTGTTGTTGTCGTCGTCGCTGTCGATTGAAACTGGGGAAGAGCAGGAGGAGGGAGAGTCGTGAGTTTTGTATAAAGAGTCGAAAGGATGTCGTGTCGTAGAGAGGTGCTGAGGTGTCGATGGCTGGGTTGGCTAGGTTGTGGTTTGGTGGTTTTGAGGAGAGAGAAAGTAATTGGAGGGAAAAAGGGGAAAAAGGAAGGATTTCGGCACGTGACCTTCATGTGAGGGTCAACTCCTGGAAACCGAGTCAATCCCCCTAAAACCAGCCTAAGGTGTTTTCTCGCAAAAAAAAAAAAAAAAAATCTGGTTTTAGGTGTGTTTTAACACAAAAAAAAAAAATTATATATATATATATATATATATATATATATATATATATATATATATATATATATATATATATATATATATATATATATATATATATATATATATATAAGGTGGTTTTTTCACAACAAAAGGATTATAAAAGGTGTTATTTGACAAATTTTCCTAAAATAAATAACTTGAATCCACAACCTCAAAATCAAAGTAATTTAAAACAAACCACAAGTTGGAACCAATATGGCCCATAAAACCCAAATACCAAAACATTAGTAAATCAAATAACGTTAATCAACAATAATCCATAAATTAACCAACATAAATAAATTCATGACAGCTAGAATAAGTAACTCTCAACACTCTTCCCATTATGTTCTTCATGCTTCAAATACCTATCGCTTTCACTTTATTTCAACCCCACTACTTGCCATTAAAATGGGTCATTGTACGCCAATCCAAAGAAAAGCTAAACACAAACGACAAAGTACGAGTCAGCAAAAGCTGAGTACATATGCTCCTATAAGCTCTAGCACATTAACATGATAATCCTAACAATAATAAATAAAACATGCTCTCCATACAAATACAAGTCAACTTACCTTTTGACTCGTAGCTAGCAATACTAATTTAATTATTATTTAATTTTGGATAACGTATCGAACGGGTTTCCTTCCTTACATATCCCTTATAAAAGGGACCCTTCACTTAGGAGCTAACCAAGTGAGTACCAGGTGTCACCTTGTGACGGAATTCCAGCATAAATAATAATAAAAGAAAGTATAGCATCATGTACTCATGTAGAAGCTATGGTTAAATATAAAACCCCATAACCTCTCCCCATAATTCATACTCTAGGTGCATACGTTCCTAAGCTAGAGTTTTGGTGCATATCCTCTTTCACTTTACGTTATTTACATGTTAGACTTGGTGATGTCTCTCAATCAACAATTCAATTACAACAACATGAATAATTCAAGCAATCAAACATTCCAATTTAATCCAGAATAATTAGTGATCATATTTAATTTATTTTTGAACCATTTCTAATTAAACAAGGTGTAAATACCTTAGTGCAATAAGGGTGCACTATGCCCTGTCTAACAAAGGCATAGGCCTTAGTGCATATGGGTGCACCACGTCCCTTTAAATTAAATGTATGTAGCTCTTCAATCGCATAAAAGCATAATTCAACATTCCTTTACTCATGGTGCATCAAGCACTAATAATATTCCATGAACCATAATTAAAATTCCAATATAATATTCCAATCTTATTTGAGTAATTACTTTAGTCAAACATACTTTCAATCATGCCAACAATAAAAGTATGGTTCAATAATAATAATAATAATAATAATAATTCATCACCAATTCAATAACAAATCATTCCTTCCAAACATGTTTCATCAACACATCATCAAAACCAATCAATAATCCAACCAAATCCTAGCATGATATGCTTCTACATACTTAATAAATCTCGAGTACACATAGGTACCTCGAATATTGCTTTAACTCAGCCACATTTACTAGAAGTCGCTTAATTCAAAGTTTCCTACAATTAGAAATACATAACCAAAATTAATCCTCTACTCATAAAAATTTCCAGCAACTTTAAAGTATTTCCAGCCTTACAAATCAACCCAAATTTTTGGTCTAAAAGCCTTAAATCCTTTCCTTTGAGTGGGTACGTAAAACTCCTTCACGAAAACTCAATTTTGGTAACTTAAATAAAATTCCAGCATACATATTAATAAACAAACATCACTAATAAACCAGAAAATTATATTTAAATCATTGAAAACCTTTTCCCTTTTATGGATAATCAAACCCTAACATAATAATTTGTTGACTTGAATGAACAATGCAAGAGGGGGTGAATTTTATTGTAGAGGAACTAGGGTAATTTCACGGAATTTGTAAATAAAACTTAAAGGAACTCAAAAGTGCAAAGAGAGATTTTACGTGGAAAACTTATTGGCCATAATCAAGAAGAAAAACCACGACCACAAGCGATTTTAATACTCAACTCTTAATTATAACAAGGCAAACAACCTATTACAAACTAAGACTCTAACTCAAGTTCCTCAACGAACTCGAGTTCCCCACTCAACTGATCCCTTTACCACTTGATCTCTCAAACTCTCTCTTTCTGTTTGCTTCACTCAAAGCTATTCTCACTTAGAGTTCACTCAAACTATAACTCCAATACAACATAAGATTAATTCTATCTAATATTAAGCACAAAGACACTTTAAGACTCAAGTGGATTTGACACTTTTAAAACGTACAAGAATGACTGTAATGCTCAAGTGTGTCATTTTTCCCAACTGAAAAATAGTTGTCTATTTATAGAAGAGGTAAGGCAGTTACTTCCACCGTTACTTTAATTCCACATAGCCACAACTTCCTTAATTTTACGAAGTGCAGTTAAGGAGAACTTGCGTAGCAAGTCGAAGTCACGAGGGGATGGTGGTCGCAAGGGGGTGGTGGTCTGTAATACTCTGTATATATATTATTTATTTTATTTATAAATTAAAATGATTCATTTCATTTTAAAAGGAATAAATTATTTAGATATTATGTAAGTGTGTATAAAATAATATGAGTTATTAATTGAGGCAATAAAAGTATTTTGAATTGGGTCATCTTTATTTAAATAGTTGGATCAACTTGTTGGGAAATTAAGGACACTTAAGAGCCCAACAAATTGGCCCCAAAGGAAGAAGTTAAGGGGGAGTAGGATTTAGTTATGGCAGTTGTTTAGGGTAAAAATAGCCCTGTCCACGTGGACAAATCATGTGCTGACACGTGTCAACATTAGAAGGGTTCTGAGAGAACCAACCCTCAGGTGACACGTGGCACTCCAACCCATGAAAGTGGAACTGATCCCCTTACACTATAAATAGAGGAAAATCCTCATTTATTGCACATTCATAAATATACACACAAAACCCGAGAAACATTATTTGTAGAATTCTCTCGGAATCCGAGAGAAAAACCTTTACATTCCGCACTTTTATACATCTGGACACGTTTTAACTTGATCGTTGGAGGCGGAACTCCACCCAACCGGAGTTTCCGTGGTTTTGTAGGTACAGACGTTCGACGCGCATTCTTGGAATTGTAACTCTTCCTAGGGACTCCAAAAACCCCGAAACATTTGGCGCCGTCTGTGGGGAGAGTACTTCTGAGATGGCATCAGAGTCTGTACCGCCTGCTGAAGGAGAACGGCCTACGACCGACGCCGAGGTCCACACGGACCAAGATAGTGGTGACGACTTCGAAGTCGACACCTATGTGGCCCCAGACGGGTCATTCAGAACAAGACGCACTTGTTCCGAGGAAACAAGGGAACGGCGCGAAGACAAAGTTGGTCCAAGAAACCCAATCGTCCAGCCGGCTGGGCGACCCCAGGTGGCGGAGGGTGCTGCTCCCGTTACAAGAGACGAACTCATGAAATTCATGACGAGTTTTAAAGGAGAGATCAAGGACCTGATAAACAAGTCAACTTGCGCCAACAAGGGTCAATCGGCCAAGAAGCCTTCTCCCTCAGGGAAGAAGCATGTCAAGGATCGTGTGCCCACTCCTTACCCTGAACTAAAGGGGGTGGATGGGCCCATGATCGATCTTTCAAAGCTTCGTTTCCCTGAATCAGGGAAAAGGAAGGCCATCCGGCAAGTTCAGCTGGATGGATAAAAAAGGACTTACTCAGATGCCCGGATGTTAATCCAGCAGAATAGAAGTCAACAGTTTTCTGAGTCAGCCTCAACGTCAATTTACCTAGACAGTTTCCAGAATACTTCAATGAATTATTCGGAAACAAACCGAGAGAGTCAGTCACGCGGCATGTCCGCACGTACTGGCCTTCAGATTATCCAGCCGACTCCGTATATGCCCCAACAACCATACATGTCGTATGGATCACCATACATGCATCCGACCCTCTTTGGGGGTCAGGCGGCACAAAATTTCCAACCCATGGACTGGCAACTCCGGCTGCTAATCCTTGGGGAACATCCGTCGGCGTTTTCTAAGGAGATAACCGAGGCAGCTCAGCCGACCAAGGTTAAGAACATGCTGGTTGGTACCTATGACGGTACCACCAACCCGGAAGACCACCTAATGGCTTTCACCAACCTCATGTACTTACAGGGGTTGGATGACGTCGCCTGGTGTCGATGCTTCCCGGCTACGTTGAAGGGCATAACCCAACGATGGTTTGGCAATCTGCCATCCGGGTGCATCAACAACTTCAAGACGCTGGCATACCTGTTCGCGTCCAACTTCTCTATAAACATCCCAGGCAAAAAGACAATTCTTGACTTGGGAGCTATTCGGCAGGGAGATAGAGAAGGGATAAGGTCCTATGTCAGGAGGTTCAATCTGATGAGAATTCAGATTCAAGGGCTATCTGACGAAGTTGCCTACACAGACATCTTCAAGGGTCTGAAAGACGGGTCGACTTTCAAATTTGACTTAGTCAGAAAGAGGGTGGCTACCCTCCAAGAAGCTCTGATGGAAGCCGAAGCCTATATACAGGCGACGGAGCTTTGTGCTATCAAGTAGTCGTCGGACCCTAAAAAGTCCGACAAAAAAGAGAGCCGGTTAGCTCAGCAAGCTAAAAAAGAAGAGAGCAAGAAAAGAAAAGAAGTCTGGGTGGCGGATCATTCTGGTGAGCCGTCCCAGAAGAAAAAGAAAGAGTTGAAGTTGTACGTCCCCAAGTACGAATTCAACCAGAACTGTTCTTCCATCCTCATGGAGATTAAAGACCGGTTGACCATTGAGAAACCGGCTGCAATGAAAAGTCCCATCAAAAGCCGGGATAAGAGCAAATACTGCCATTTCCATGAGGATATAGGCTATGACACCAATGGTAGCTATAGCCTCAGGCGGGTACTGGACCGTCTGGCTGGTGAGGGGGCTTTGAAGTGTTATATCCTAAAGTCCAAAGGTAACCCCAGAACAAACAGTGGACAACCGTCCAAGAAGCTCTGAAACTGATGAAGAGCAAATCTTTACTATAGCAGGCGGTTTCGCGGGAGAGGTTCCTACCATCCGGGGCACCAAGGACAATATCAGAAAGCTGGAGGTCAACACAGTGGATGAGGGCCAGGCATCGAAAGACACCTTTCCTGAGGTCATCATCTCTGAGAAGGACCGGGGCAAGGTCAGGCGACCTCATGATGACCCCTTAGTCATCGAGTGCAAGGTTGCCAACCAACGAGTGGGTCGGATCCTCATTGATACCGGGAGCTCGTTTGACCTTATCAGCTATCGGTTCTTGGCAAAGCTTAAGTACAAGCCTAGCAGCATGCACAAAGTCTATCAGCCCTTAGTTGGCTTTGAGGGAGGGGTAGTGTATCCGGTGGGGAGGATTGACCTACCCATCCGGCTAGGAGAAAAGGGGGAGGGACGACACATGGTCTTCAAGTTCTTAGTGGTCGAGGAATTGACCGCCTATAATCTGATTTTGGGCCGTCCAACCCTCAACGAGTCCAAGACAGTCATCATCGCATCCCTCATGCTGATCAAATTTGAGAGGGATGATGGGTCAGTGGGTTCCCTAAATGGGGATCAGAAGACGGCAAGGGAGTGCTATCTCTCAGACGTCAAGCCTACTGTGGCTGCAGCCGGCCAAGGCGAGGAGCCTATTGACCTTGATGACTTCAAGGAAGCCGCACCTGCTCCCAAAGCAGCCGGCAAAAAGTGAAAGGCGGACCACCTGGTGGCCATAAAAAAAGAGAAGCAATAGTAATCATTGATCGGGGAACGGTCAGATGATCTCCGTCCCCAACCGGCTGGTGAAAATATTGACATTGTTCTAGATGACAGCCGTCCGGAACAAACTGTTAAAGTGGGGACGATTGCTTTTGCCAAGTTGGGCGCAAATTTGCACCAACTGTTGAAAGAATTCAAAGACATTTTTGCCTTTGAAGTGGAAGAGATGCAAGGTGTCAGCTCGGATCTTGCTGTCCACAAACTCGCTGTGGATCCAAAAAAGAAGCCAGTTAGGCAAAAGAAGAGGAATCACGGCGAGGAAAGATCTTAGGCGGCAGCCGCCGAGGTCAAGAAGTTGATGGATGCCGGGTTCATTCGGCAATGCTACTACCCGGATTGGGTAGAAAACGTTGTCCTGGTTAAAAAGCCGAATGGTACCTGGCGGATGTGTGTTAATTACACAGATCTGAACAAGGTATGTCCGAAGGATAGCTATCCACTTCCAAAGATCGACAGTGTGGTCGACTCTACAGCCCGTCATGCCTTGATGAGCTTTATGGACGCCTATTCAGGCTTCCATCACCCTTGTGGAAGAAAGATCAAGAGAAGACGACATTCGTCACTGATCAAGGGTTATTCTGTTATACGGTGATGCCGTTTGGGCTGAAGAATGCGCCTACTACCTTCCAACGAATGATTAATACAGTCTTCAATAATCAAATTGGGAGGAATGTGGAGGCGTGCATAGATGACATGATAGTCAAATCTAAGCTACAGATGGATCACCTTGCTGACCTCCGAGAAACATTCATCACCCTCAGGCGGCACAAGGTCATGCTCAATCCCAAGAAGTGTGTCTTTGGTGTTGAGTCTAGGAAGTTTCTCGAATTTTTGATTGATCAAAGAAGATATAATCCAACCCGGAAAAGGTACAGGCGGTAATTGACATGAAGTCTCTCCGCACTGTCAAGGAAGTCCAAAAACTTACCGTCTCAGATCATGCCCTCAATGCCGTTCTCCTAGATGAGAGAGACGACATTCAGCTCTCTCTCTATTTCATTAGCCATGTTCTTCGGAATGCTGAGCTACAGTATCCCTTGGTTGAAAAATTTGGCCTTGCATTTTTCATGGCAATCAAGAAGTTGAAACCTTACTTCTTGGCACATCTGATGGTAGTCTACACAGACCAACCCCTCAAGAGGCCAATGACAACCTTGGAGTCATCCGGTAGAATGCTCAAATGGGTTATTGAAATGCAAAGTCTGGAAATAACTTTCGAGCCTAGAAAGGCAGTGAACGGTCAGGCGTTCGCCGACTTCATTGTAGAAATGGTAAGGCCAACTCAGCCGGACAATGTTGATCAGGTCTGGTAGTTATATGTAGATGAGAGCTCTACTATGAACGGTTGTGGTGTAGGCGTAATTTGCAAGTCTTCGGAAGGGGACAAATATGAATACGCACTACGGTTCAAGTTTTAAGCCTCGAATAATGAGGCAGAGTATGAGGCCCTGCCGGTATCCGTATGTGTAAGGCGACAGGGGAAAAGAAAGTTGACGCCTGCTCTGATTCTCAGTTGATCGTTAGCCAATACCATGGTGACTACGAGGCCACCTATCCGACTATGATCAAGTATCTGCAAGCGGTCAAAGACAAGGCCGGGACACTTGACGAATTTCATCTAAGTCAGGTGCCCAGGTCAGAAAATAATCAGGCGGACGTACTATCTAAGTTGGCATCATCCGCCTCTTGTGATATGCCTAGGTCAGTCTTTTGGGAAGTCATGGAAAAAAGAAGCATTAAACATGACCCCATTGGAGTTCTTGACCGAAGCTTGACTTGGATGGATGCCATCCGGGCTTATTTGGCAGACGGCACTCTACCGGATACACCTTCAGAAGCGGATACACTGAAGAAGCGAGCCGCAAGTTTTGAGATCCATAATGGAGAACTCTTCAGGAAGGGTTACCTCCAGCCGCTGTTGAAATGTGTTAGCCCAAAAAGGGGGAAAGAAGTTCTAAAGGATCTGCACTCGGGCTTTTGTGCATCGCATATAGGCGGCAGAACTCTAGCAAAAAGGGCCAGGCGGCATGGCTACTTTTGAAAACTCTTGAGGCAGACGCCATGGAAATGGTGAAGAAGTGTGATAAGTGTCAAAGATTTGGCAAGCTCATACATCGTCCGGCCACAGATCTGACGGCTATCTACAGCCCGGTTCCATTTGTAAAATGGGGCATGGGCATCCTGGGTCCATATACGCCTGCTACAGACGGACGGAGGTACATCTTGGTCGCTGCAGATTACTTCACCAAATGGGTTGAGGCAGAGGCGGTCAAGGGCATTAAGACAAAAGATGTCATCTCCTTCATTTGGAGGAACATCATCACCCGGTTTGGGGTACCTATGTCTATGGTCTTTGACAATGGCCCTCAGTTTGAAACGCCTACCCTCAAGAGTTGGTTGGGAGATTAAGGGATCTCACATTGTTTTACATAAGTCAGTCGTCCCCAAGCAAATGACCAAGTTTAAGCCTTCAATAAGCTCATCTCAAACGGCATCAAAAACAAAATTGAGAGGGCTGGCGGTCTATGGGCAGATGAGTTGCCTCATATCCTATGGGCCATCAAAACAACTGAAAAAGGGGCAACCGGTGAAACCCCGTTTCTCATGACATACGGCACTGAATCTGTCCAGCCTTTTGAACATTATGATCCAACACTTCGAATCATGCTCTATGATGAAGAGGCTAATTTGGAGGCCATGCGGTTAGCATTGGATTCACTCCCAGAGCACAGGGGCAATGCCGCCTTGCATCATGAGATATACTGTTTGAGAATGACGAGAGCCTAAAACAGAAGAGTGCACAAACGACCCTTAAAGGTGGGGGACTTTGTGTTACGAAAAATGGAGGCAACCAGTAGGGCCAATGAGCAAGGAAAGCTGACCCCAAATTAGGAAGGCCCCTACCGGATTTTTGAAGAAGTTAGAGGTGGCACCTACTGCCTGGAAACTCCAGACGGCAGACAGCTAGCCAGAACCTGGAACGTAGATAACTTGAAAAAGTACTACTTCTAAGGACTTGTAAATCTTTGTAAATAGAGTGTATTAATAAAAAGATGTTTTATTCATGTTTTCTTTTATAAAGTCCCATCTGTGCAATGCACAACCGAGCATACGTCTGCTCTAAATTGAGTAGATATAAGCTAAATATCAAACTTAGCAGCAATTTATAAGGCCAATGGCCGGATAGTTTTCAAACCGCCTACTCCAACATGAAATATCTGGGCAACCGGCGGCGCCCATTTGGGTGAATTCGTCGAAGAGAGCATCTCCCATTTGGGTGGTACATTGTTCTATAAATCATAACTCAAGCGGCTTTAACCGACTGTCTAGGTTAAAGATAACTCACGGCCGTTTGAATAATCAATTTAAACCTAGATACAACCGGTCGTTGCTTCAAAGCAACACAAACGATAACTGATATCTTGGTCAAATATAACCGGTCTTTGCCCAAAGGCACTACAACCGATTACAAACCCAAATAAAGCAAGGTCAAAACCTTAGCAATTAATTCATAACCAGGTTATGATGCCTACGCTAGGCCAATGGTCGCCTGCATCCTAACAAACGGCGGTTGCAGGTTACCCAAATGGTAACTCGCGTCTGGATTAACGAATAATCTAGGTTGGCCCTAGCCGGCACCGTCTACTAATCCAACTTGGAACAATTTTACTTTTAATATGGTCAAAGACCGTCTGTCTATCTATCCAGATGCTTGATTGGACGGCTGCCTGCGTATGGTTAGGCAATTCCAAGCAAACAACCGTCCAAGGGAAGGTATAGCCAATGCATCCTGCATATCGCATGTGAAGAGTCACTTGGAAAAATTGAAAGATTTATACGAGCATACGTAAAAGTGCAAAAATTGAAGCAAATTATACCAAAGGAAAACCGACTCGGTCGACAAATTCTATTAATTAAATATCACTATCAGCCGGAACAACGTCCGGGGAAAAGAAGTACATGAAATACTCGACTCGCAGGCTGGAGATAGAAAAAGAAACAATCAATTCACTACTGTTGGCGAGGCTCATACGTCTGGCCCTGGCCGGATGGAGGAGCGTCTTGAGTTTGCAGGGGTTGAGCTTCATTAGCCTCACCCGGCGCTCGTTCTTCCGTCTACTCCTCCTCTTCTTCCTCAGCAATGCCGGCCCATTCCTCAAAGGGAGTCGGCTTCTCTGTTCCGGGGACATGGGCATCAAACACCTCAGTGGCGTACTTGTACTGCAGGTCAAAGAAAGCCCAGTCGGTGTCCGGGTGGATAAGGGACCAGGCCATCTTCATGCGCTCTTCACAGTCGCGCTCATTCTTAGAGATCAGTCGGTCTTGCTCGGCTGCCAGCTTCTCCTTATGGTCCGCCTGAGTCTGGGCCAGCTCATTCTTAAGGCGGTTGACGTCTAACCGTAGCTCAGCGTTCTCCTTTTCAGCATCCCCAAGCGCCTTGACATCGACCTGAAGGTTTTTCACTTGCAGCTCAAAATCAGCCGCCTTCTTGTTGGCCGTCTCAGCAGCAGTCGTGAGCTCCTTGATTTTTTCCTCTTATTTTATCTCCCGGCTTTTAGTTTGTATTTCATACATTAAAGTGTTGTATTGAGTAATATCAATAAGGTCAGCCGCCCGCCTATTGGCGTCTCTTACCTCCTCTTGCTTCTTCCTCAAGGGAACCTTGAGGCCGTCTACTCTTTACATCACCTGCAAAACCAGCCGGAAAAGGGTTATCCACTCAATTATGGTACAACCGGCAAAAGGGTAAATTGTACAAAATCACCTCAACCAGCCAATTACCTCATCGAGCAGCGAGTTGATGCGGTCAATATTGACCTAGTGCACACCCGACACCGCCTCCTTTTCGGATCGGGTGAGGGTCCTCAACATCCTCTTAGCATATTGTTGGAGGTCAGGCCAAAAAGAAGAGGCATTTGCATCAACAGATTTATTTGTTAAGTATTGAGCATAGGCGGCACCTACATTCTACCGGCTGTCCAAAGAATCCCCTGATTGGGTAGCTTAGGACTTGACTCGCATAGGCCTAAGCAGCCAAGGGGGATCAAAGGTGAGATCCATACCTTCATTTTCAAGATGAGGGGTCATCCCACCCCTAGTCGCATCGGAACCGGTTGCTACAGCAAGTAGCCGGCTTGAGGGAGTTTTAGGCTCCCTCGTCTCAACCTCAGTCGACCCTGAACTTAGGCCAAGGTCTTTCAGGCTCTTGCCTACTTAGGTGGGCCTCTCAGGCATAAGCGGCCTTCTAAAAGAAGCAGGGGCGACCGATACCCTTCTAGATTTGGAAGCAGGCTGGGAGGACTCCTCGCCCGGTCTCTTTAACATCTTTGTTAGAGAGCGGGGAACGTTCTTGCTCCCTGTCTGAAAAAGAAAACAAAACAGCCGATTAATAACAAAGTTGACATCAAACCACACAAACGGTAAAGAGCTCAGCCGGCACTTACCCTATCATCTTTGGCCACCAGTTGGGCCCTCTTCTTCTCTAATTGATCCTTCCGGATCTGAGCAGCAGACTTAGCCGGCGTCTTCTCTGGAGGCACCATCTCTAATCCTTTCTCTACAAAGAAGAAAATCAAAAAGTCAAATGTCATTCAAGAATGATATAGGCGGCATAAAGTGCCAATTATCAGTCAACATACGTCTACTAAACATTGTGCTAAGGCCACAGGCGGAAAGAAACGCCTCATCCTTTAGCCAGTCCGGATGAGGGACCCAGTTCTTGGGGAAAATGACTTCAGTCCCATCATCCAAAGGCAGGGAGGTCTTCTTAAAGAGTCCCGTCTCCATTATTTGCGCCCAAGCCTCCTCTTGTACTCTAGGAAGGGCGCATTTCTTTCCAAGGAGAGCCAGGTGCTTATTGTAGTGACGCAACCGGTGGTTTAGACACAACGATGGGGAAGAAACCAAGTAGAACTTGCTCTTCCAGCTGCTCCATTTTGACGGCTTGTCAAGCGTCATCATGTATTCCAGATGCGTGGTCAATGTATACCACGCATTCCAGCCGCCTGGGGCACGACTGGGGTAGTACATATGTGCAAACGCCTCCTAGCTAGGCGTTATGTCCTGCATCTCGCAGGCAGCAATGTATCTTAATATATTCACCCAAGAATTGGGTGTTAGCTGCCAAACGCCAAGGTCGTAGCCTCTTAGAATGGCTTTTATTGTATTATGGAGAGGGAACCGGAGGCCGGCTTTGAATGCCGCCTTATAACAGCCAAAATAGTCGTCGGCATGATCAAGGTTGTCATCCCAGACGACGTTTGCCTCTACAGGCGGCACAACAATTTCCCATCCTACCCCAACCGGGCGCTTCTGTAAAAATCCGGGTAAGGTGGCGTTTAGAGTGACCACATCCCTTGCAGTCATGTGCGCCCCCCTTGGATTATTGATGGAGGACCATTTATATGCCTCCTCATCCTCTTAGGGGGCATCCGATTCCATGGTAGACTCTGAACAGTCTGATTGCTGGACGGTTTCTTCACCGCCTGCACCCTCGGACTCTTCCAAGATATCATTACTTGGCGTGCTAGGTACACTCGGATGGTCGTAATGTACAATGTCAGCTGGAGCTTCAGCTGAGCCGTCTGACTGGTATTCGGGGTCTACAGCTGTTCGTCTCGTCCAAGCCATTTTGTCCTGCACATGAACACAGACGATCGAATTTGCATAAGAGTAAGGGTGGTCCAAACACCCCCAGACGGCATCCCTAGTCCTAGACTCAGCCATATCCGGTGACCGGCTGACAACTTTCCTAGGTCGTGCCGTGTGTGTGTTGGGTGAATCCATTATTCTTCACAAGCTATACAATCGAAAAAACTCAAAAATGTTGCAAAGGGTAGAGACGGTACCTTGAAGATGCTTTGAGTATGGAGAAAGTAGGCTATCCGGATCAGCAGCCGGAAATCTTTGTGTTGCTTGCAAGATACCCAGACGGTTGCCCGGATGTACCCTCTTCAAGAGAAATTGAAAATTGTTGAGCAACCCAACCGTTTCTCTGAAGCGTTGCTTAATGATACCCCAGACGCTTGACCGGTTGTGGGTGTATTGAAAGCAAAGGGAACCAGTCCAAAGACCTCCAGGCGGTTGATCGACTGTGGGTGTATTGAAAGCTAGGGGGATGACAAAAGACCCTCAGGAAGTTTTAATAAGTTTTGAATGAAGAGCACTCAGACGGTGACCGGTTGAGTGAGGAAAAGGAAGACGGTTGTGCAAGAACTAGCAGCCGGTATCAGAGCTCTCTCTGAGAAAAATTTCTTAACAAAAATTTGCAAAGTGTGAAAATGAGAGGAAGACATCTCTACTTATAAAGAACCGCAGAAGGCGAACTGTCAGCTTCCCAATTCGAATGCAAAATTCGAATTTAAAAAAAAAAAAAAAAAAGAAGAGAGAGATGGAGACGAAACGTCACCTTCTCAGAGCATGACACCTGTAAGGGGCAAATGTTTAGGGTAAAAATACCCTTATCCATGTGGACAAATCATGTGCTGACACGTGTCAACATCACAGGGGTTCTAAGAGAACCAATCCTCAGGTGACACGTGGCACTCCAACCCATGAAAGGGAACTGATCCCCTTTTACTATAAATAGAGGAAAATCCTCATTTATTGCATATTCATAAATATAAACACAAAACCCGAGCAATATTAATTGCAGAATTCTCTCGGAATCCGATTGAAAAATCTTTACATTCCGCACTTTTATATATCCGGACACGTTTTAACTTGATCGTCGGAGGCGGAACTCCAACCAACCGGAGTTTTCGTGGTTTTGCAGGTACAGACGTTCGACGCGCATTCTTGGAATTGTAACTCTCCCGAGGGACTCCAAAAACCCCGAAACAACAGTCTTGTAATTATGAGTTTTTGTTTTAAAAGGGGAGTATAAATACTTTAAAACCTCAATATTTTACACTCAAAAATCATATTTGTCAGATTTCACAAAAACCCCAAAATTTTCTCTTTATTTTTCCTCTCTTTTTCCTCTTTTTCTCCCTCTTTCCACGCCTCTCTCTCTCCTCTTTTCTCTCCCACCAGCGCCACATGCGGACCACTGGCACCACCACCGACCACCGGCGGCCAGGAGCAGCAGCCGGCGACCACCAGCTTGCCACCGTCTTCTCTCTCCTCCTTCCCTATTTTCGATTAAGTACAAAAGAAGAAGACGGAAAAAAATACCTCTTTCTCTTCCTAATTTAATTCTAGTGTTTAATTATTTTTAAAGCATGATTTTGATTATATTTTGGTATTCATTTTGGGTATTTGATGTTGTTAAATTATTCATATAAATTTCAGATTTTTATTTAATCAAGAACCCTAAATTATAGATCTTAGAATTTGGGAATTTAATGTATATGGTTAGGGTTTGATCCTAGGTTGTTGTTATTGTTTAATTTATGATTTAAACATGTTTTTAATGAGTTTAAAGCCCTCAATTTAAAGCTAGAATTTAATTATACACACTACTTTTTGATTATTGAGTTAGGGTTTGAATACCCATAAAAGGGGAAAAGGTTTTAATGATTTAAATATGATTTCCTAGTCTAAAAGTGATGTTTTATATTAAATAAGTATGCTTGAATTTTATTTAAGTCATAAAAACTCAGTCTTTTTGAAAGTATTTAAAGTACTCACTTAAAGAAAAGGTTTTATGACTTTTATGTCATTAAATGGGTTGATTAGTAAGGTTTAAAGAGCATTATAGTTGCTGGAAATTTGTGAGAATAGTGGATTAATTATATTTATGTGTTCTTATTTGTAGGAAGCTTCGAGCTAGGTGATTTCTAGCGAGTGTGGCCGAGTTTAGGCATTATTCAAGGTACGTATGTGCACAAGAATATTTGTGTATGCGTAGTATCATGCTAGAATTATGAAGTATGATTTTAGTGATGAATTATTAGTAGCATGTTTGGTTGATTATATGCTTGGAATTGATGGTTGAATATGAATAATTATGGAAGCATGTGAATATGTTATTTGAAGCATGATACAAGTTGTACATGTGTGAATCATGAAATTATTATGCAAATATACATAAGTCTTGCTTATTAAATTCATGCTTCCTTGATACTTGAAGCATGATTCATGAATTTAATTCTCACTTATTTATTATTGGTGTTGAGTCAAGGAGTTAGTTTATTTATTTACTCGCTCATGTAAGTTGAGTTTGAGTCAAGGAATTTATTAGTGCATATTATGCACCAAGGTAGTAATCGTGCAATTTTGTGCACAAAACTAGCCAAGGAACCTTAATTAAAATAAATAGTATGTGCTCACCAATTAATTCAAGAATGAATTGGAAGTATGTGTTGATTGTTGTCATGTTTATTCTTGATTGATTGGTTGGAGTCATCACAAGTTAAATTGGTAAATCACGTAAGTGTAAGAGGATACGCACTAAAACACTTAGAACGTATATACCTTGAGTATGAATATATGGGGCGAGTTATGGGGTTTTATATTTAACCATAGCTTCTACAGGGGTACATGACGATGTACTTTCTTTTATTATTATTATTATTATTATTATTATTATTATTATTATTATTATTATTATTATTATTATTATTATTATTATTATGCGCTGGAATTCTGTCACAAGGCAACACTAGTTGGTACCCGCTTAGTTAGCTCCCAAGTGAGGGGTCCCTTATTATTAAGGGATTGTTAAGGGAAGGAAACCCGTTCGATGCGTAATCCAAAGCTATTATTTAATAATTAATATTGTTAGTTATGAGTCAAATGTAAGTTGACTTGTGAATTGTATGGCGAGCATGTTTTAATTATTTTTACTGATGCTAAGATATTCATGTTAGTGTGGGGCATATGTACTCAGCTTTTGCTGATTTGTAATTTTGTGTTTATGTTTGGATTTCCTTTAGATTAGCCCTACTATGACCCATTTATATGATGAGTAGAGGGTTGAAATAAAGAGAAAGTGGCAGGTACTTGACGCCTAAAGAACATGAAGGGAATGAGTGCATAGAGTTACTTGCTATGCTTTCTTAGTTTATGTTTTGAATTATTGGTTTATTGATTATGGACTAACATTGTTATGTTTATTTTTAAGTTGGTTTTTAAAAGGGTCATGTTGAGTTGGTTCCAATTTGAGAACAATTTAATTATACTTTTGTTTTGAGGTTGTGAACTCAAGTTTTATTTTGAAAAGTTGATTTATATTTTAGACTTCCGCTATGTGACTTTGAAAAATAGCCTTAGCCGTTATCAAGGTGGTGGTAATATTTTGGTTATTTCCTAAAAAGGGTTTTATTTAGAGTAAATAAAGTATTTTAAAAGAAGGAAATTTCCAGGGTATTACATGGTCGGCGAGGGTTTGGTTCGTGATGGGTACATGGTGGTGGCTAGCTAGGGGCTAGCTTCGTAAGGGAGTTAACATGGTGGCCACCCTCTTTGGAGAAGGGTTGTGGCGATGGTGCGGTGTGAGTGGGGTTTTTGTGGCTGGTGGAGGTGAGGGTGGGGGGATGAGGTGGTGGTGACGGGACTGGTGGAGGTAAGGGATGATGTGGGGGGTTGTTCACGAAGTGGGGGTTGTTTGGGTTTTTTTTTTTAATTTAATCAATTCGATCTTTCGATTAGAAAATTGTGAAAAAATATTAAAAAAAAAATAAAGTTACCAATTACAATAGGGTCATTTTATTTTTGGAAGATCGGTCAAAGGTCATTGTATTCTTAACAATTTTTCCTTACTTTTATTAATCACCTTAGCTTCTCCTTCCATCCTAAAACACTACCTTCAAAGAATCATAATTGCAAAATTTAGGAGAACTAATTAAGGTTATGTTAGTGCATCTTATTTCAAGAACTTATTATTTATTTTTTTATTAGAAAAATAAGATGTGGTCATACTTTATGGGTTTTTGTGCAACTTTTTGTTGCTAAATATCTTTAATTTTGTAATTCAAAAAATTATGAAAATTACATATTTGGAGAATACACATTAATACAAATCTAATAAAACTCGATTTCATAAATAAAAATTCCTAATTGTTTAGTGTAATAAGATTAAAGTTTAGTCAAATCAGGTAATCAAATCAGATTAAAAAAAAAAAGGAAGTTAGATCATATTAAATAACGTGAACTAAATGTAGAGTTGCTCAGCCTAGAAGTGAAGGCAGACACAAGTCTAGGGTTGTCAATGAGGAACAATGAGTGTACGAAGTCTACAATGATCTTAAACAAAGATTTTAAGGGATGTTGATAGAGAAGCAGTGAAGTTAGATAGGGCGAAATTATAAAAGTTTGATGTAGTGTGGTACAAAAGGCATATAACCCTTGTTAGCTAAGATTGTTCTTGGCAAAGTTAGTTGATGCTATCGAGAATGAAGTTGTTGAATCTTCTAAAGGTACTTATGCTCATGAGTTTAATGGGTATGTTTTAGTGCTTTTTATAACTTCCTCAGAGGGGGGGGGGGGGGTTGGTGTTGGTGGTACTAGTGTCGCCTGTAAAACTAATAATAATCATGTGTCCATATTTTTTTTTGGAGTAAACTAGTAATCAAATATAACTTAGCCTAAAAACCAAACCCAATCAAAATCTAGATGGATGATTCATACTCATATTTGACAACTCAGGATACTAACACAATCCAACTACCCAACCAAAATAAGAGTGAACACATCATCATTTATTATCAAATCATATTTTCTTTCTTTGATTTATTTCCTTTTCTAATCGTGTTTTTATTTATTTTAATTTTATAATGAACCTAAACCAAACCAAAATCAAAATGGATAATTCATACTTAAATATGACTCAAAATACTAACCTAACTCAGTTTTCTAAAAAAAATTAGAGTGAACACAATCATAATTTATCAAATCATATCCAGCCTTTTTGATTTCTTTCCTTTTATAATCTTAATCTCTTGATTTATTTCGTATTATTATTCTTGGTTTGACTACATGATACCATATACTAATTCGTTGATTTGACATAACTTCTTATAAGAAGGATACCAAATCGAATAGGGAAAGATTGAGGAAGGGTAAAACTATTAAAAAGAAAAAAGAACTACTATAGGAAGAGTAAGTACGTAATACACTAACATACACTCAATTCTTTGTTGCTTGAAGAAGCTACTAATAGTGCTTTGGACATGTAACTATGTAATCTTAAATAAGATGTTGGTCATCAAGAAGTCTTGGACTGGGTTATGAAAGCCAAACCACCTTCATGATGGCTCACAGGCTTATTAACACCATTAAAATTCTTAACTTTATCACCTTTATCAAGGATGGAAAAATAGTGGAGCATAAGAATAACATGCAACTCAAGCACAAAAGATAGACACTTTCTTAACTTAGCTTTGCCAATCTTCAAACCTTGACAAGGCATGGAAAATAATTAGATTAGGCCAGAACCAAGTTTTTTTTTTTTTTTTTTTTCCTCCAAATAAATCATGTCCTACAATACATATTTGTATTAACAAATTTCTCTATGTATATATGAATTTTAATGGGTCTAGAAAACTTAGGAAAAAATGTAAAGGCATAATAGGTGTGTTAGTCTAGGTTAAGAAACAACAAAACTTAAAGAAAACATAGTTTCAAAAAAAAAAAAAAAAAGTCATCAAATAACTTCAATTGCAAATTTTAATTCATTCTTGTAACTTCTCATGTGAGAAGCTAGTCATATTCATATATGCAAGCCTCAATCACTTATATCGTCGTTGCTATCGACGCCTGCGACATCTACATAACTATTTGATGCCTCACATAATTAATTATTGTGAAGGCTGATAAAATAACTTCAACATAAGGTTTCAATGTGCATCTTTAAAGCAACATACCGCTTTTTAATCCTCATAAATGCACCACATAACCTATAAAAATAAAATGTATGGTAAAGAAATATAACCTTCTTCTTTATTTTGATTAAAAAGTAAGATTCAATTAAATTATAACCTATTATATCTTCTTGCTTAGAAAATGTCAAAAATCTCTCCAATAATCGCATAAACTTTTCCTCTTCGATACTGCGTTTAAGAAAGTAATTTGTTTCATAACGATAACAAACAATGGAAGAACAGTTTTCTTAATACTTTACATATAGTTTACATGTAATTAAATAGACATCCTTTATAATAAGTCTGCCTATAAATGATATAGAAAATGACTTATTATTTTGTAAGTTTGTAAAAGTCTAAAATCGTCATAGGACTAATAATTAGGAGATAGGATAATTAAAAGTTATGATTGTAATAAGACTGCATAAGTTTGTTACTTAATTAGCTATCACTTGAGTAGCACTGCCTCTCTTTAGTTTTAGAATCATGTGTTGCACATTTACAATGTCCAATGGTTTTTTTTTTCTTTGGAAACTCCAAACCATTAGACATTGTAAATGTGGAACGCGTAATTCTAAAACTGAAGGGAGACAGTGCTACGCAAGTGACAATTATTTACGTAAAAACTTATGCAGTCTTATTTTATACATAACTACTTTTAGTTATCCCATCTCCTAAATAATTGGTCCCATGACGTTTGTAGACTTTTACAAACTTGCAAAGTACACTTTCTAAATCACTTAGAGGAAAACTTATTATAAATGAAGTCTAGCTAATTAATTATATGTAACCTATATGAAAAGAGTTAAAATAATTATGTTTTCATTGTTTGTTGTCATTATAAAACAAATTACTTTCTTAAACGCAGTACCGGAGTGGCAAGGTTTAATGCGATTATTGGAGAGATGTTTGAAATTTTCAAAGCAAGAAGATATGATAAGTTATAATTTCATTGAAACTTACTTTTCAATCAAAATAATGAAGAAGGTTATATTTCTTTACCATACATTTTCATTTAATAGGTTATCTAGTGCGTATTTGAGGTTTAAGAAGGGGAATATTGCTGTAAAGATGAACCTTGAACCTTATGTTGGAAGTTATTTCATCGGCCTTCACAACATTTAATTTAATTGCATTATTTCTAATTAATTGATTATACATGATTTCTTATCAATTTATCTTTATGTATGCTTAATGTTGCATTTGTTGAGAAAATGTCCTTTAGATGAGGCATGAAATAATCATGTAGTAGTGTTTATAATAAAATAGGATTTGGTATTATACCACTAGTTAAGGATAGATGCATGAGACACATTTTCAAACTAACACTCTTTTCCTAAATTTATGCAGATATGCTTGTTTTTATGCTTAGAACCGTATTAATTCCTGTACTTTGATCTCAAATATTTGATTACCTAACAATTTAAATAAGGTATTACCCTAGTTTTTATATGGCTTGGTATTTAGAAAAGGTCTAATGTGAAGTATTAATTTTTTTTAGATTATTTTCTAAATGGCTTTTTTCTATACACATACATGATTAGGGGTGGCAAAAATTGACCCGACCTGAACCCGACCTGAAAATAACGGGTTTGGGTTGAGATTTTTGACCCGAAAACTTAAATGGGTTGACACGAACCCGACCCGAAATTAAATGGGTTAGGTTAAGGTTGAAAATTTCAACCCGAAAATTTAAAAAAAAAAAAAAAAAGAAGAAGACTACTACCAACCCAAGCCCAAATCTTTAAGCATAAACCCTAACTCATTTTCACTCTCACAAGCCATCACCTACATTTTCTCTTTCCTTCTTCTCCTTATCTCTCTTCACTCATTCTCCTCCTTCTATATCCCTCTTCATCCATTCTCTTCTCCTTATCTCTTCTCATTCGTTCTCTTCTCCTTCTCTATCTTCCTCTAGAATGCTTCAATTCATCCAGAAAATCCGAATTTGAACTTCTCTTCTCTGATTTTTGTGAATTTTGTTCTTTATATTCGAATAATCCTTAAAAGCTCCTATTTCTCTCTCTTCACGCCAGCAAGTCAACAATGTCACGTGAGTAAGCTAGCCACTGTCACTGTCACAGCAAGCCCGACCGACCACCATCACTGTCACCGTCTATTGTTGGGGTTTTTTGTACTTTAGATCTAGTTTAAATTTAGGTTAGATTGTAGATCTAGTTTTATTTTTCTCAAATTTCTGATTATAATTTTTTTTGATGAAATTATAATGTAAGTATATACATTTTGTTACTGGTAATCGCCTATCCTTCATCGATCTAGTTATTCTGATTTTTTACATATTTTTCCTGGTTTTTTTTGTTTTTTTTTTTGCGATTTGTTTGTATTGTTTTCTGGGTTTTTTGTTTGAATATTTTTCTGGGTTTTATGATTGATAGATCCAGAAGAATTCAAGGAATGTTGTGTATAATATGTTAAAAAAATTCGAACAGAAAAAAAAACAAGTCGAATCAGGTCATTTTCGGGTTGACCCGAACCTGAAAATACCAGGTTCGGGTTGGGATTTTCAACCCAAAAACTTAAATGGATCAGGTTCGGGTTGGGGGTCACCTGACCCGAAACTAGGTGACCCGACCCGACCTGATCCGTTTGCCACCCCTATACATGATACCACCTATACATGCACCCAAATTTCCTTGCTCAAATTCAATTATTAAGAATTGGATATTTATAATTAAGCTTTATAGTAGGTAATTAATCTAATCTATGCTCAGTTCATTTTTGTCAATTGTTTCAGTGATTCTTAATTGGTCACTTGAGATTTTCATATATTATCTTTTATAGCTTGATGATATGAAAACTAATAAAAACATTTGACAAACATAATTTGAACTTATTATCCACCATATTAATAATATTTATACATATTTGTAACTCATTATAAACCCCTATGAAAAGTACACTTTGATTGCAAGTTCTCTTGTTTTTTTTTTTTTTTTAATGACAATTTTACATCCTTTAATCGTGACATTAAAGTCAATCGAGATGAATAAAGATCAATTGCGTTAACAATTAATAGAGATGAGACAATTATTTTGTTAACGAGGTTATGTTTTGTTTTTACTCATTTGATTCTATGTTATGAACTTGTTAAGCGATTTTGTCTATGTACTTGTATCAAAAAAGTAATTATGTTGAATCCTAAAGATAAAGCAATAACAATTACCTTGATATATGTTTTATTTGTTGATGCATGGACTACATGGTTTATAACTAAAATTTCACAAGCAAATTGCTTAATTTATATAAGATAAACAACACCATTTATGATATACTTAATTTAAAAAAAATATTTAAAGCACTAATTCATTGCATATGCAAAGAATTAAATAAGTGGAATATAACTTGCAACAATGTGTGCATGTAGCTATAGATAATAGAATCACAAAAAAAAAAAAAAAAAAAATAATTAATCGCTTATGCATATAACTAGTTTTTTTTTTTCTTTTTTTTTTTTTGTGGGGGGGGGGGGGGGGGGGGGGTTAAGTTTGTTGTCTTAAAGCTATAAATTTGTTTTGGTGTTTTTTGGGGGTAATATAAGTGCTAAGGATTTAGACCTAGCAATCTAATTTGACAAACAAATTAAAGAATTATTAAAAAAGAAATTAATTAGGAATAACAAATGTCCTCATAATAGTCCATCATTCATGGTAAAAAAATAATGTAGAAGAAAATAGAGGTAAAGGTAGAATGGTCATAAATCATAAGCAACTAAATGATGATACCATGTTTGATGGCTATTATATTACTAATAAAACTGTGCTATTTAATTGAGTACAAGGAGCCACTTAGTTTTCTAAAATGGATTGTAAGAGCGATTATTTGCAGAGTAGAAAGCATTTCGTTAACTGCTTTTAGTGCCCGTCAAGGACATTACCAATGGTTAGTAATGCCCTTTAGCTTAAAAAATGCACCACAAATATTTCAGAGAAGAATGGATAATATCTTTAGAGAACTTAATCATTACTGTTTAATTTATATAGATGATATTTTCATCTTCTCAAAAAATTTAGAGCAACATAAGATTGACCTTAAAGCTATAACACAAAAATGTGCTATTGATGAGTGTCATTTATGGCACTCATTAGGGGTGTTTAAAAAAAAAAAATTCGACCCGATTGACCCGACCCGATGTCCCGAAAATTATCCGACAGGTAATTGGTAATTTTTTTTTCAAATTTCGTGTTGGGTACCCGACCCGCAAAAATACTCGGGTCACGGGTCGGGTCATGGGCCAAACTTTAAGTTGCTCAGGTACCCGTTGATCTGCTAGCTAGCTTTTGTATTACAGTAGCAGCCCACCATCTCTCCTCTTCAACTCCCATCCCCTCATCCTTTCTGAGCAATAATAAATCTGCTCAACAAATCTTTATCTTCTTCAAAATGGCAATCAAGCTTAAAGAGATCGCCATTATCAATCTCGAAATCACTCCTTATTAGCATATGAAAATGCGCCTCCAATTGATCCCAATATTCTCAATTGAACCCCAAATTTCCCTTTTATCAATATTATACACCTTAGTACTCTCTCTCTCTTCCTCAACAAATCCCATTCGACTCATCGTAGTTCTGCGAACTTCGACTTGATTCATGGCTATGTGGTAGACTGGCAGGGAAGCAGGTTGGAGAGAAAGAAGAGTGGGAAGACAATGGTTCTTATTACTCAATGCTCATGATGTTAAACAATCAAAAATTGGTCTAAATTGTTGTTATATTGAAGATTTTAATTGTTGGATTTGATTTTTAAAAGGTTAGTTGTATACAAATTCAAAAGCATAGCTACAAGGTCAGATGGCCTATAATGTGTGTCTGTGTTATTTTTACTTTTTAGGAAAATAATACTTCGGTTTAAGCGTAGTATATGTCTAATTATGCTTTAATTTTGATGTTCGTTTTCAAAAAAAAAAAAAAAATCGGGTAACCTGTGACATGATTTAAGCGGGTACCCGATAACCAGGTACCCAGTTTTCTCGAGTCTGGTAATGGGCCGAGTTTCAAACTACCTGAAGATCCGGGTACCAAGATCTGAACACCCCTAACACTCATAGAGTAGTATTTTAGCTTGATTTTCCTTTTTTTTTTGTAGCTTTATTCATTAATAATGGCTTAGTTTTGTTTCTTTGATCTTTAGTTTCCTTATTCTTGTTTATTTTGTGTTTTTGTTCAATTTCATTAGTAGTTACTCTCATCTTTTCTCTTTCACTTGCTTCTCTCTCATTGTTTATAGGTATAAGGCAAAGATCGGGACTTGATTTCGATGACTTTCTAGGGTTGAAGAGGCCTTTGGTGCAAAATCTTTGCACTTGGAGAGCTCAAGAGGCAAGAAAATGGCAAACTCCAAGTTCACTTTCAAGAATTTGGGTGTTAAACCCACAAAAATGACATTTAGGGACTACCATACTTAGTGACTATCACGAGGCTCGGTGCTCGGGCACACATTCCATTTAAGCGTACGAGGAGAACGCCCTGCTCTAGGCAGAGCGAGCGCACAACAAGCTTGTGCGGGCGTGCAGGTGTCTTTCAATTTGCGAGCGCGCATCTCTGGGTCTCAGTTTCTGTACCCAACATTTCACGGGCGCGAAAACTTAAACGATGGCACGCCCAAGTGGGTTTAATCCGATTTTTGTTTAGTTTTTTTTCTTAGTTGGTTATACTATAAATAGTTTTTCTTCTTTTATTTTTTAGGAGAAGATTTAGATGAAATTAGTATTAGTTTTAGACTTTAATTTTCTGCATAATTAAAGAGACAAAGTTCAGAATTCAACATTGTGATCTTCAATTACAATCAATTCAACTTCAATTTCAATTTGATCTTCAAGTTTAGTAAGATTTCTATCTCTTGCCTATAATTTTTTTGTTTGATGATATTGTTAGTTGAATCTCATTGCTTAATTAGTTGACTCAATCCTCGAATTTAAATCAAATGTTGATGATGATTGTGATTAGAATAGTTCTTGTTTTCTCTTTAATCATACTTAGTTAGTAGAATTCTTACTAGGGATTAGGGTAAAACATGTTAATTGATCAGGTTGAGCCTTATTTGGAGATGTTGCCCACAGGATTAAGTTAGGGTGGCTTAAGTGGAGAGTGGCCACGGGAGTGTTATGTGACCGAAGCATTCCCTTACAATTGAAGGGAGAATTCTACCGGACTTCCATAAGACCAATGTTACTCTATGGTACAGGATGTTGGGATTCTAAAAAGAGCACATTAACAAGATGGAGGTTACGGAAATGAGAATGTTAAGGTAAATGTGCGGGAACACTCTAAGAGATAGAATCAGAAACCTAACGAGGTTACTCGCAAGAAGGTAGGTGTGGCAGGCATTGCAGACAAACTAAGGAAAACCGTCTGCGTTGTTTTGGGCATGTAAGACGGGGACCCGAGGGTGCACCGGTACAAAGAGTGGAAGGGTGGGACCATGGAGGGCTTAAACGAGGGAGAGGGAGACCGAAAATGACTTGGTTGGCAGGAGTTAGGAAGGATATGAAGTATTTGGATTTGTATGAGGATGAGGCATTGGATTGTAAGGGATGGAGGAGGAACTTTGTCGATGATTACACTAAATAATCAATTTTGGTTCATGTAGCCGACCCCACTTATGGGATTAAGGCTTTGATTGATTGATTGGGTGTGGTGATTAAAGTGGTTAGATGAGGTTTGCATTGTGCTTGATTTGATTGGTTTGGCCACCCTTGATGTTAAGAATGTTAGCATGATTGAATTTAATTGACATGGGAATTGATGTTGAGTTCATCACAGATGGTTGAGAATTTGATCATGTTTCTTCCTATTGACTTGCTGTAGAGGGATCATGGTTAGATGATTTGAGGATGATGGATTGAAGAATTCTAATTACTCCTACTAGGGCTATTACTAGTCTGATCTTTGCTATGCTTATATCACTTGATTTCCATGCTTAGCTTGCTTGATCATGATACATGTGGATCCTGACTCCCTAGTGCCTCTTTATCGTTTGAATACCGTCTTGCTAGTTGTTGCTTGAATTAGATTAGTTTAAATTCTCAATTTCGACTTCGGAATAGCTTAATCTTAGGTTAATTGCATTGAATTATCCATTTCCTAGTGGTTCGACGCTTAACTTGCCTCTATACTTGTATGAAGGTTTGTTAAGAGATTATAAATTTGGTTGGCTTTAGGAAAATTAATCCACTAAATCACTTGAAAGAATTTTTAAAATATTGCAACACAAAACTCACCTAATGAGTCACCTAATATGTATAAGGCGACTCGACAGGTTTTCGAGTCGCACCTTATACACATGTGACTTTGAAAATATAATTTAAACCACTAAATAAGTCGGGTTATAAAGTCGCATGCATATATATGGTGCAACTTGTAAACCTATCAAGTCGCCTCATGTATATTAGGCAACTCGTTAAGTGCTTTGATGATTTTAACCCCACCATAACAAGTCGCCTAATAAGTATGAGGCAACACAATAGGTTTATAAGTCGCACCCTATATACAGGTGACACAAAAAGTTCGACTTATTAGGGGTTTTTTGTAGTTGTGTCTTGTATTGGTGAAGCTTTCCTTTGCATTAGTGCCCATTGGGTTGATGATGATTAGTTTATTCAAAACGTATAATTTCTTCTTAAGGTATGGAAGAAAAGCATACCGGTTTTTACATCAAAGTTTGTATTATGGATTGTTTAAGAGAATCACTTGAATGATAAAGTTTTTTCTTTGTCTCTTGATTAGGGGTGGCAAACGGATCAGGTCGGGTTCGTGTTTGGGTTACCTACTTTTGGGTCAGCTAACCCCCAACCCGAACCTGATCCATTTAAGTTTTTAGGTTGAAAACCTTAACCTGAACCTGATATTTTCAGGTTCGGGTCAACCCGAAAACAACCTGATTTGACCTGATTTTTTTATTTTTTTTTACCTGAATAACCTGATTTTTTAGCCTGATTTTGAGTTTTTGACTACTTAACAGTTAACAAAACCTGATTTTTTTTTTACCTAATGTTTTCAAAAACATGATTTTCAAACTTAAAGTTTTCAAGAAAACCAAATAAAGTCTAACAAGTCTAAATGTCTAATTAACTATTACATACCAAAATAAAGTCTTAACAAATTACAAACTACAATTAAAAAGAAATAAATGTTTTTAAATAAACTTCATAGTCTTCATGAGTCAAACAATGTTTGAAGAAGCATTTGGACTCTCATCTAAGTGTTCAAGTTTGGGCGAGGTATGTGGTGTGTCATCATTGTCCCCCACCTTAAGCTTCATAACTGATCCACATAACATTTCCATTTGAGGATCCATATTTGCTACAAGAAAAAATATAGCAAATTACAATCAATAATACATGACATGTACTAAAAATAAAAGTTAGAAGTATTGTATTACTTCATTACTTGTACATTAAATCATTTATTACCTTCCCCAAAGTCTCAATCCCTTAAGCAAATTATAGCCTCCGCCGTTTCCGATTTTAAAGAACTTCTATAACAATCAAGCACCCGACTTCCAGTACTAAAAGTTGATTCGGAGGCCATGGTTGATACGGGGACAGAAAGAACATCCCTAACAATTTTAGCTAATATAGGATAACGGACCGAACAAGTTCTCCAATAAGACAAAATATCAAGGTTGGTGCCTCGATGGATAAGTGGCTCCTCATAATACATATCAATTTCAGATTTGATTGCCACACTTGATTTCTCTATAGAGAGTATCAAAATCCTATATACCAAGATTAGATTACATGAGTAGCATGACACAGAAAATTAGAAATTAAAAATCAGATTATAATACAATAAATTCAGATTATATGAATAAAAGATTATTATCAAGACATGCAATAAACATCTACAACTTCTATCATTTATGATTTTCATATAATAATCTTAATTCTTAAGTACAAGGAAACAACCGAACAAGTCACAAGTGTTTACCATCATAAAATCATCACAAGGTTCATTGGAAGCATCGGAAGCATTAGTAGTGGGAATAACTTTGCTCGATGAAGAATGAGAGGATTCATAAGCCTCGTACAACTCCCATAGAGCATCCTTAACCTTAGAGAACTCAAGCTCATATTCAACACTATGCCGACCATATATCCTCATGTAACCCCAATTGACACATTGCAACTTATATCGTGGATCCAACACCACAGCAACAACCATAAATGTACTAAATTCTTACCAATATTTTCCAAATTTCTCATACATCTTACAAGCCATTCTTTGCATAAAAAGATCTGAACTTTTCATTTCATTTTGTAACAAAAACCTAACCTGCAAGACTCTATGAAAGTAGAGATTGGAAGTTGGATATTTGGTCCTGGAAAAGGCAAGTGTGACATCATGAAAACTTTCAAAAAACTTGCATATTTTCTCTACTCTACCCCATTCTTTCGTAGAAGGACAATGCACATAATTGGCATCAACTTTTTGAAAGTGAATTAAAGCTTTTTTAAAATACAAAGCACAATCAAGCATCATGTAAGTTGAATTCCATCTAGTAGGAATATCTTGTTGTAAACTTCTAGTAGATTGTATTTCAACATGTGATACACAACTTAAAAACCTTTGTTTCCTAGCTTGTGAACTCTTACAATACTTGGCACTCTCTCTAATCTTATACACAGCCTCATCAATCTCTTTTAAACCATCTTGAACAATTAAATTAAGAATGTGAGCACAACACCTTACATGAAAAAATTCCCCACTACTAATCAACTTAAGTTCCCCTTTTAGATTTTCAGCAAAAACATCATATGAAGAAGCATTATCTAATGTATTGAAAAAATATTTTTCTGAATACCTCATTCCTTTAACAAACAATACACATGATCACATAAATGAATTCCTGTATGGGGAGGACTAATGAAGAAAAGTTCAAGATCTTTTTTTGCAAACACCAAGACTTATCAACATAATGAGCTATTAATGAAATATAACCATCGGTGGTTATAAAATTCCAAAAATCAGAAGTCAATAGAATTCTACTACAAGTTGAGCCCAAAACCGCTTTTAATTTCTCTTTCTCTCTTTTATACATCTTAATTAAGCACATCAGATCTGATAGTATTTCGAGTGACAGGTTTGAAATCAGGATGCAAATAATTAAAACATCTCCTAAAACCCTTGAACTCTACAAACTGAAATGGCATATCATGCTCCACAATAGTAAGAGACAATAATTCACGGAAATAATCAGCATCAAAATTAGGCAATCTATTTCCTAAACTAGAGGATGTTTTCTCTAATATCATTTGACCAACATCCCTAAAAGACCTTCGTTTACAATTTTTCAAATGACGATGAAGATTCCCAGTTCCATTCTTACTATCACCATTAAAAAGTAAACCACATTTTTTACATTTGCAAATCAGATTACCATTTTCATCAGGCTCGTCTAAAAACTCAAAATGCACCCAAACACTAGAAGAAAGCCGACGTTGATGTTTCTTACAAGTAAGAATCACATGAGGTTTATCAGAATAAGTTTTATGGTTTTTACCCTTTCCTTTGTCTTTTATTGTAGAGTCAATCTCCTCCCCTTCCCCGGAAGAAAGCTGTTGAACATGGGTGTCCATAATTATTGCCAAAAATTATAACAAAATAAAACATTTAAAACAAGACAAAAACTGATCTAGTAGTAATTAGTAAATGACTAGTAATACAAATATACAATAATTACATTCTCACAAACTTGCAAAATATACTAAAGAAATAAAGTAATAAACTACAGAAATGAACAACATGAAGTATATGAAGTTAGGCTGTGAATCTGTGATTCGTCAACATAAAGTATATGAACAACAATATAAATTAAACCTAAAAATCAGAAATTATATGAACAAGAACAACAATATAAATTAAAAATTACATGAACAACAATATAAATCAGAATTATATGAACAACAATATAAATCAGAATTATATGAACAACAATATAAATCAGAACTAAAAATAAAAAAATAAAGACATGCAAAATACCCTTTCCCGTCAAACAACAAATTAGCAACAAATCTACCCTTTCCCATTAAAAAAAAAAAAAATCAACAATAGAAATTAACAACAAAAATTTTAGGCATATTAAGATTATTATCAAGCAAGAGCAACAACAAAAATCAAATACTTAAACTGTATTTAAAAAATAAAAAAAAAAACAAAACAAAAACAAATACAATTAACAGAAAATTACCTTTGAGCTTTGACGGCTTGAAGAAGGGGAAGATTTAAAGATGGAGAACTGGAGATCGAAAAAAAATCGAGATGGAGAATTGAGATCGAAAAAAAACCGAAACGAAAACAAAAACAATTAACTAAAAATTACCTTTGAGCTATTGAGAGCTGAGACTGAGACGTTGAGCTTGAGAGTTGAGAACTTGAGAGTTTAGATGAGAATGGAGAAATTCAGCGGCTGCGATTAGTTAAGAGTTTCACAATGAGAAACAGAGAAATTGAGAACGAAAGAATGAAAGATTTGAGGAGAGAGAAAATGTGAAAAAAATGAAAAACGGTTGTTTTAAGTTTTTAGGGTTTTAAGTTTTCAACTTTCAATTTGGGCTTGGGCCAAGTAATTTTTTTTTTAAAAGACTTTTTTCGGGTTATAAGGTCGGGTTCGGGTTGACCCGACCTGATTTTGACCCGAAAATGATTTTGGGTTACGTGGGTCATTTTCGGGTTGAAATTTTCAACCTTAACCTAACCCATTTAATTTCGGGTCGGGTTCTTGTCAACCCATTTAAGTTTTTGTGTCGAAATTCTCAACCCTAACCCGCTATTTTCGGGTCGGGTTCTGGTCGAGTTTTCGGGTCGGGTCAGTTTTTGCCACCCTTATCCTTGATGATATAACTACAAACACAAAGTGCATTGACTATTTGAAAACTGACTCCGAGTTGCATTTGTTGTTGGGTGGTAATCTCTTGCATGTTAGATGCATTTAAGCTATATATTTATATTTTGATTCAACCATTGGCCCCCGCAACTTAAAAATCCTGGCTCTACCCTTGTACTTGACCCCGTCAAAATTTATCAAATGTATTTTGACCCTGTTAAATATTTTTCTAGACTCGCCACTGCACCACAACATTTTCCTTGGCTTATATAATAGAGATACTATAGATGAAGTATTATTTTTTATACTACATACGTACTTTTTAATTTTTTTTTTTCCCCTAGAAAAGTACCTTGCGAGTATAAGGGAAAATTTGAGAATTCCACTGACTAGGGGTGAGGATCAAATCCCTCTCACGTGAGTGGAAGGAGAGAGCCTCCAACAATTAAGCCAATTTTGATTCTCATTTTGTCCCTAATTATATTCAACAATTGTGTTAGGTAATCTCACACTACTTATAATGATCCGGGATAGTGACTCATGAAGAATGACAAATGTTATTGCTTTGAAATTTTAATAAATATATAAATAGACGTCTGATATGATAGTGATTGAAGTTCAGATATAAACGATATACCTAATAATTTAAAGAACTCATTAATTATCTTTAGGGATTGGTAAAAGGCAATAATCAAAATATACATTAACAATCCCCATCTACACAATTGATTATGTTGTACTTAAATCAAAAGAGGTGGATTTGGTTTACATATATCCATTAATAATTTGAGGTGGTAAAGGACCAAAATTCATGAAATTGGCAGATATGAAAAAAATGGGATGGACATTAGCAAAACAACGTGGTACTTATTATAACCGACAACTACAACCACTGAACCACACACCAAGCATGACAACGTAGATGTGGAACTACGTAAACTCCCCATGCTATTTATTTATTATTGTTTAAATAAAATAAAATATATATAATTCTTAAAAATTACTTGTATATATGTTTCCACCGTTCTTTTAATGACACGGTTGACTGAAATTTATCAAACATTTCTTTCACGACTCTGTATATATCGTGATTTATATGCAATGAAAAATTTAGTCACATATGATCATATTAAATACGTTTTGTTATATTGTTTTAAAGTTATCAGTTTTTAAATTAATTACTTATCATTCTTCAATAATAATTTGTCGTTTTTGTAATTTCAGCTCACTTGCTAATTTATGTTTTATTGGGAATGCATAAAAAATGTGAATGAATGTAAGATAGTATTGAGGGTTTTTTTTTTTTAATTTTTTTGTTTGTTTGTTTAATTATTTATTTATTTTTTTTTTATTTTTTACGGAATTAATATTGAGTACACTACGCCAAAAGGTTTAAATGACAACACCTAATTAATAGCACTGTTTAAAAAACGCTGTTGTTTTTATAGTAGTTGAATTGAATTTGGTGGAAAAAAAAAATTACGTTATTTAACAGCAAGACGTTATTGATTGATTCGGAACAAATAATTATTTGATGGCATCAACCTTCCAGCCATTATAAGTGAATTCACAGCGCTTAGTACTGAATGCTGTTAAACTGGACAACAACAATAGCGCTTAACTTAAGTGCTAATGTGCTATTATTGTTTTAGCAGCACCTATAATCAGTAGCGTTTCAAAAGCGCTGTGTTTTAATTAAAAAAAAAAACGCTGTTAATTAAGCTTTTTGGTGTAGGGGTAGTTGATAAAATTAGTGTAAAATAGTTGTAACTTATAAGGGGGGTATGGTTCATAGCACTGATCTGATTTGAACTTATTTTTTCTGATCCGATCTGATATGATATAAAATTACTTTTTTTTCTGAAATAAGTAAAAATAAGTTGACCTAAATAAGGTCTAACATGCAATATTATATATTGACCAATGTTGGTGCTTTATATTCTACGAGTATATTATAATTAAAGATGAAACAATCATGTATTGACTTGTTAGATAGAGCCATCTTAATGTACACTCTAATTTTTAAACATCAACTTGTTATTAATTATACTTATTGATAATTAAATATATTTGTAATTAAGATTTTGCGTTGGTAGATGTGCCAATTAAAATAGGGCATTTATTTTGAAATAGAGAGAATACTTGGATGTCTAGCATCAGTAAAGCTCACTTTTCTCTTAAGGTTTCCAAAATTCATACCTTGGACTCTTGGAGGTTTAAGGTATGAAATTTATACGTATTACATTACTCTGCACCAAAATTTTGTGAATCAAACACACGTAAATAATGTTAGGGAGGTGGGAAATTAAGATAGTATAATGAATTTTCCAATAAAAAAACGTAAATAAAGTAAATGTGAGTCGAGCATTCTAAAACACCTTAAAATATAAAAACAAGGAACGTGGTCAAGATCAAATATGTTTATAGGTATATCTCAATATAATTTATATAAGATTTGAACTCATAATTTCACGTAAGAAATCCCATAAAAATCTCACATGTTAACCAACTAACTGTGAAAATTTGTTTGATAGCAAATGCAAAATTAATGTTTAAACAAAATCAAGGGGTGACCATGGCCTACCCCAGCCACCTCCTGATTCCACCCTGTTATCAAAAAAGTATTAATAATTGAATTTATACAACTGTAATGAGCAAACGTAATTAAAGAAACGTCTTAAAAAGAATAAGAAGACGTACATTTTTAGTAAAAAAAAATGACACACAGACAATAATATTAATAGAGTATAATTGCATATCACACACACACTATATCAGTGATATCACCATTAATTTAAGGCATATATCTTCCCAGAATAAATTATTTGTCTTTTCTACTTTTTACGGAGTATTTTTTTTTTTGAAATTAATTATTATCAATAATTAAATAATAAAAAGAGAAAAAGGGTGTAGACTTTGAGGATCACATCTCAAAATTTCACCAAGTACCAGCAAAAGCCCCACACTTTCTATCTGTCTACTCTTTCTCTCTCCTCAAATTTTTTGGCGGGAAGAGTTTGCGACGGCGGAAGATGGCCGACGGTACGGCGGCGTCGACGGTGGTTGTAGAAGATAAGTCGCCGCAAAGGATGTCGTCAACTGAGTCTAACTTCCGTGAGCTTGACGATGCTTACTTGCAGGTTTTTCTTTTTTATATTTTATTTTTAATTTGGGTTTTATTAGATTGATTCTATTTTTAGTGTGATATAAATTTTAAAAATTAAATATGCTATTATTTTTTTATTTTTTATTTTTTTTTATTTTTTTTTTGTTTTAGCTAATAAATATATCAAGTTGAATTACTAATTACTACTGAGGAAGTTTCAATTTTGTTGATTTTTATTTGCAAAAAAATAAATACTCATGTAAACTATTGATTTGAGAGAATAATTAAGTAGTTTTGAATGTGTAGAAATTGAATGTTTTTTAGGTGAAATGAAGCACACCATTTATTCAAACTAAAAAAATTCAGTATTATTAATAATAATTATAGAATATATATTCAATTAAAGCAGTAAAAAGTAAAACTTGGTAATAATGTAATCTAGCGTATTAAAATGAGTACAATATTTTAACACCATCACAGAATTTAAACATTAGAAATAAATGGGAGTATGTGCGTTAACACGGGTACAATCGCAATCTCATAAGTGATATTTTTAGTATAGAATTAATTAAAGTCGAGTATTTAGCAATGCTGCTATGTCAATTGTCAAATAGACAAATACCCTTAAGCTTAATTTTTGTAAAGCAATAGAAGAAGGTTAGGAATTTAGATATTTAAATGTTCATTGATTGATTTTTTTTTTGAATGCTATTTAAATAATTTATACAGTACATTACATTAGCATGGAAAAAGATTTCAGATATTATGGCATGAATTGGAAGTTTAAGCATATTACTGCTTTTTTCAAAAAAAAAAAAAAAAAAAAAAAAAAGAATTTTTTTGACTTTAGTTTAGTAGTCATTGGCTTGTAATTACTCCGTATGAAAAATGGGTTCAAGTTTTTCAACCTTTTTTGTTTTGAAAATTGAAGTAAGTACAACTGTATGTCCTTTGAATCTTTGATCATAGCTCTCTTTCTTTCTTTCTTTTTTTTTTTTTTTTTTTACTTTGTCCAATAAGTATTTATTGAATATATTAAATGTGTGTAGTGATTTGAATTTTTAGATGTGGATCTATTCCAAAAAAAAAAAACCCTAGGTGTGGATGATATGTGCTCAAATTCCATAATGAATTAGTGTTAGAGATATGAGATATTGGAAAATATACATGTGTGATATATTTTTCGTAGATATCATTAAGGGAATAGAATATTTAGGTTTATTTTATTTTAAGATATTATTTAGAGAATATATCTTTAAGATTTATGGTTAGACTAGTATATCTTTTAGGAAGATTGTTTCCTATCTTATGAGCTTAGATACTGTATAAATACTCTACCTAATGATCAATAATACACAAGTCATTCTATTTTCTCATTCACCCTAATTTGTCATGGTACCAGAGCCAGGTTTGTTGGGCCGTTCATACCTGGGCATTTGTCAATGGTTAAGGGGCCTCTATTGGATGTTCATTCCCAATGAGGATTATATTGTACCTTCTGGTGTGCTCTAAGTTCTAAGGACACTCACAAGTGAGGGAGTATTGAAACCCATTGTAACCCACTTGTGAGTGTCTCACATTGGAGAAAGAGGAAAGGTGGTTCCACTTTATAAGGTAGAGGAGTTATTCTTACTATTGCCAATTGGTTTTAGTATGGAAGCTCCCAAGCCTTATTTGTGGACCAAACTCTCCTCCTTATTTGAGTTGCCCAATCCCATTTCATAATATCTCAAAATTTAATATGGTACCAGAGCCAGGCCCACGGTTTGGGACCTTTAATGGCTTGAGTGTATTGCCAGACCCATGGTTTGGGACCTTTAATGGCATTAAGTATTCTTGGCCATATTGAATTGGATCATATGATCCTTGAGTTAAAAAAGGACCTTACATGTGAGGGGGAGTGTTGAATATATCCTACCAAATAACACATGTAAGCGTTCCACATTGATAAAAGTTGAGAGAGTAACCTCCTACTGCCATATGGTTTTGGGATGGAATCTCCCTTAGACTTGTGAAGTGGACTCTCTCTCTTGGTTTGCGGGTGCGGCTCACACTCGTATTTAACATGGTAGGACATCATACCTTGAAACGTGAGTACAATGAATAATCATATATGTTCGTATTAAAACCAAGATATGATTTAATGACTAGAAAATCCTTTATGTCCTAAATTATTAAAATCCTATTTGATAAGTTGGTTGATTTGCCTGTCATGTTACTCTTTGAATGTGACTACTGATCCTGGGTGAAAGGAGTACAACACATGGAGTCAAATATGCTCTTATTGTTAAGTACCAAGATATGATTCGACAGTTAGGAAACCCTTCAACCCCCCCCCCCTCCCCCCCTTCTCTCTGTTTTTTGGCTTATTTTGAGTTTGACCTGTAAACTTTTGAGAAACATTGCATATTACGAAGTAGTATATTACATATCAAGTTCTAATGTTTTATTGTACTTTATGCCTCAGACTCAAGCAAGAATATGGCTTGGAGAAGTGTTGCAGATAAGATTTGATGAAGAGATAGACATCTCAGATTTACTTGCAGATGGGGAGCTACTGTAAGATCTTTTTTGCACTTAATTTATTGCATTTTGTTTCCTCTAACTTGCTGTTGTTGTGTTGTACACTCTCTTAACACTACTCATAATTTCATGGAAAGCAAAGTACATTTTCTTTGGGTCAACGTAACTGAGAAGCTGAGAGAGGGGGGGGGGGGGTTCTTGTACACGTATAAAAGGCTAGAGCAGTGTATCTTACCTTTTAGCTCACAAAAAAGTTTGAGATGCCTTGCTTGTGAAATTTTTAGAAGGTTAGATGAACTTAGCTACTCATTAATTAGACGAATCATGCTCTATTAATTTGCAAAATTCTGTTATATATTATAGATTTTTAATTTAACCTTGGGGTGTTATCTTCTTACTGTAAGTTGTCCTAATAATTAGTGATTATAAGAGTTAGCTCTTATTTCTCTTAATTAACAGCAATTTGAAAGAAGTAGCAACAGTTAATTATGTGTCTCGAGAGTACAAGTAGTTCTACGTGTATTTTTTCATGTGCTCTATTTTGCTTTTGCCTTGGTCCTCAATTTGATCTTCAGTTGACGGATAATTTGCTTTCATTCTATTTGTTTTTGTAGATTTGAAGTGTCTGAGGTGATATCTAAAAGGATACCATTACTTCATGTAGATGATACTCAGAACAAAGTGTATGAATGGAAAACTCTTGCATCAAACAAGAGCACTCGGAGATATATGCCCTATTATAATGTTGATTCTTTTTTAAGGGTAGGGATTACACCAAGGACCTCTTTTTACTGATAGTCTGATACTGCACTCATGCTTCTTTTTTTTTTTTTTTCCTTGTGCTCATAATCACATCATCTTTTGTATAATTCCCTGCATTTTATTTAATTTGTGGTCATTTACTGTCCAGGCTTCATTTTATATTCATCTGCTAAGTTAAGAAATTGCAACTATGAATTTCCTCATTAGTGGATTACTGTTGAATTAAATTAATTAGGCATTAACCATCTGAAACCTGTCAGCATGAGCATTTGAGTGTAATGGTGTCTAATATTAGAAATATTAGCAATGCCTGTATGTTTTAAGGTTTTTAAGATCCTTTTCAATTTGCAGATGTGCAAAAATCTTGGCATAGATGGGATTGATCTCTTTGCTCCCTCTGATGTTGTGGAAAGGAGGAACACTCGAAAAGTTTGCATGTGTTTACGTTCTTTATCAAAAAAATCACGGTTAAGAGATTTAAATGTAAGGTCTCCAGCATCATTTGTGCATAAAGTCTTTTTTTTTATGTTTCATATTGTTTAACTGATTGTGTAGTTGTAATTGTAAACGTATGTAGGTTCCTGATTTTGATAGTGTCACTTGCACTCTAGCAATGCCGACTGACATGGTTGAAGGCATTCGGAAGAGCCTAGAGATGTCACAGTCAACCTCTTCACTCTCAGCTGAACAGGAAGTAGAAAAAGTTTCAAGGGTTAGAGTTTGGCAGGTATGTTTGTAAAGTTGGACGTGTGACAAGACTTAAGGACAAGTAATCTTACTACTCCCTTCGTCCAATTTTTTTTTTCCCCATTGAGTTGGGTTTTTTTTTTATTTTTTATTTATTTATTTTATTGTTTTTTGTTTTTTGTTTTTGGTTGGTTGAGCTCTTTGGTACCTATTTATAAGAGCAAAGGGGATGCTCAAGACTGCTCAAATTATCGAGGTAAAACTAATAAGTCACTCTATGAAATTATGGGAGAGAGTGATATATTTGAGATTGAGGAAATGTATGAGAATCTCCAAGAACCAATTTATGTTTATGCTAGGACGATCTACCATGGAAGCTATGCATTTGATAAGGAAAATGTTGGAGCATTATAAAGCGAGAAAATTGGATATACACATGATTTTATTGTCTTGGAAAAGGCTTATAGTAAGGTGCCAAGAGATGTACTTTGGTGATTACTAAGAAGGGTATTCCTTGTAAGTATGTTGACTATATCTAGATGTCAAGACATATATAAAGACTTGCAGGGGGGGTAACAAAGGATTACCCTGTTAACACCAAGAGTTGGCATTAGTCCTTTCCTCTTTGCAACAGTGGAGGATAAACTAATAATACCAATACAAGATGAGATACCTTAGTGTATGTTGTTTGCAGATGATATTGTTATTGTGTTAACGGATGAGACTAGAGTTGGGGTTAATGCCAAATTGGAGCAATGGAGGAAATCTTAGAATCTCGGGGTTCAGATTAAGTCGGAGCAAGACTAAGTACATGGAATGTAGTTTTTGCACTGCAAGGAAGTCAAGTGGGAATACAATGATGTTGGATGGTAAGGAGATTTCCATGACTGCGTATTTTAGATACCTTGGGTGGATTTTGCAGAAGATTGGAGAAATCGACCAAGATATAAACCACATGATTAAGTTAGGATGGCTCTAATGGAGAGCAGCATCTGGAATATTGTGTGACCGGAGCATACCTTTAAAGTTAAAGAAAAATTATATCGGATGGGTTTTAGGCCAATGTTGTTATCTGGGTTAGAATGTTGGGCATTCAGGAAGGATCATATTAGGAAATTGGGAATAGCGGAGATGCGTATATTGAGATGGATGTGTGGGAACACCTTAAACGATAGAATTAGAAATGAAGATATCAGAAGGAAAGAGTCGCAGACATTGAGGATGAAATAAGGAAGACTGATTGCGTTGGTTTAAGCATGTCAAGCAGAGATGGGAAGGCACACAAGTAAGGGAAGTAGAGTGTTGAGATGAGGGGAGCTTAGAAGAGGGAAAGGAGGACCAAAGATAACTTGAATGGAAGGAGTTAAGAAGAACATGAAGAAATTGGATTTGCAGGAGCATGTAACATTGGATCAAAGGAAATGGAAGGAGAGGAACATGTAGCAAACTCCATTTTTGGGGTTGAAGGTTTTGATTGATTGATTGGTGTGTGTGTGTGTCTTTTTTTTTTTTGGTTTAGTGGACTTCATAAGAGACTAATTGCTGGGACCAATGTAGTAGATGTGGGAGGAAATTGGTGATCTTTCCAGCCAATGATAATATGGGGCAAACCCAAAGGGAAGCAAACAAAAGGGGATGGGAGGAATATATTTGTTTCAGTATTAGCCGAATTGTTTTACTTCCTTTTTATAGAGAAAATGGAAAATATATTTTATTGCAATTGCTCTCAATAATTTTGCTCTATTTCCTGACAATCTGTAACTACCATTTGCAGAGGATGTCTAATTCAACCTCCGCAGTTAGTAATGGTTACTCAGACAATTGTGATGAAGCTGAAAGCAGATTTGTGGTTGCTGAATCTTCTGGATCATCAGACTATGCTTATGATGCTGAATCTCCTATTATTTCGGGTTCACCACAAGAAGTCGGAGAATATAGTTCAGAATTACAGTTAAGTATGGGAGCAGACTTCAAAAATGAGGATGATGATCAGTGTGAATACCTGTCTCCATCTAACGCTGAGTCTGTTGGTTCACCTTGTTCTCATTATTACAGTGATGGAGAGCTCAGCGTGCCATCCTCGAACGATCTTGGCTCTCATATTAGCAGTAAAGTTCCAAAACTAAATAGTGAGACTAATCATGGGTATCAATTTGGTGATGTCAGGCATGTCCCAATCAATTGGGAAGATAGTCATTTGAATCTTGGAAATGTCAAAGATGCCAACGATGATGAAGTTGATTGTGTATCCCATGATAATATAGATGTAGATACAACTTCTTCTCATGATATTTATCTGATTGGCGATGATATTTGTAACAAAAATCTTGGAACTTCAAACAACCTTTCTATAGTTGACTGTGATAAGAGCTCTGAGTTGGGTGAACCCCCTGAATGTGCTGTAACAGGTGGATTTCATGTTGTTGAGGCTCCATATTTGAGTGATACGGATGTACCATCGGAGAATAACTCAGCCAAACATGAACCATTTGTCCGTGACATAGTTCTTGATGTCGGCGAACCCTGTTTTCATGGGAAGACTGATGACAAGGTTCTTTCCAGTGAGCTTCTAATACAAGGTCCTTTTGTTTCCAAACCCTCAGAATATCCCGATTTTTTGTATGATAGTGAGAATCAAGCATCTAATACATGTACAGAAGTTTTAAATGTTGGAGAAAATTCCTGCTATGATAGGTTAATTAATGGGAATGCTACTTCAGAAGATGTGGCAGGTCAATTGAGGTGTCATGAAGAGAAGTCTCCTTGTTCTGTTGATTGTGATGGGCACAGTTGCAATTGTTCAAGTTTGCTGTCTGTTAAATCTAATGCTAATGATGATCAGTTGATTCCTGCAAGATTTGTTTCTCCAAGTAGCACTTCCCCATCACTTCTTGAAAGATACACTATTAGCTATACAGAGCTTCATTGTTCTCCGATACAAAATGACAGAATGTCATTTGATGACAAGAAGATCACACCAGATTTTAAGGATGTCAATGAAAGTAATTTGTCGGGTATGCCTCACATGAATCTAAATTCTGTACCTTATGTGGTTGTGGCTGAGAATGGCACGAAATTCTTAAATGATTGTCATGATGCCATGAAGGGATCTAAGAGTCATAATGCTCTTGTTGAAAGTGTTGATGACAAACTTATTAACACAGATAATGCAAATCTTGTTAATAGTTTTGCTTCAGCCCTTTGTGATCCTCAGTCAGGAGAATCCCCTAAAATTGTGGAAGATACAAATCATAAGCATCTTTGCCGTGTGAAAGACGCAGAAAAGGTGAATACTACATAATCAGCTGATGATCTATTTGCATGTGACCTCTTAACTCTTTGGTGTGAAATCTATGCTTCTTTTGCTGTTTACTTGGGGGAAAAAAAATACCTGCCTTTTTAAAAAAAAAAAAAAAAATTTCCCTTTGCTTTTGAAATTACTTCTATTTTTACCTCTTAACGGGTAATTTTTAGCAAGATTGCCCATAGGCATTTACGAATTTAGGATTTACTAATTGAATTCCCCATTTATTTTGCTGTTACTTTAGTAGTATATTTCTCTCCAGGAGTTCTGGTAATCTGTTAGGTTCTTTTCTCCTAACAAGTCTTTATCCCAACCTTTTTGAACTTGCTGCTCTTTGCTTAAACTTGTTGATATCATGTCTGAATTACTAAAACTCATTTTTTTTGAAAATAATAAAGCCCAAATCTTGACTGGTTAGAATTAAGGGCAAGCATGTTCTAGATCTTTACATAGACCATGCCAATCACAAAATTCATAGTGGGTGGTGTTGGCTGATTTCACATGACCTGAATAGCTATTTTCTGGTTCAGGAAGCTAATATGCTATTTCATTTGACTGACTTCATATAGGGAGAGTCTGATTTTGCAAAGCAAGAAGATACCGAAAAAGATGTACCAGTGCATAAGCCCCAAAGGAAATTGTTGAAGTCAGTTGTCAAGGGCACTGCACTAGTAGGCATTGCTGTTTTCTTGCTCCATCTCAGGTACGTATGGAAAAGTCTGTCCAAATGATTAACTTTTTGTTAAAGCTATTTCCAAGTTCTCTTGTTGAATTCATTATCTATGCATTACAGAAAGAACAGACGTGAGAATCTCTCTGAAGCAAAGAAGCGACCAATTCACTTTGTGATACAGGGTACACCTAAGCCATTGCAGAAGGGTAATAAAGGTGGAAGTACAAGCAGTGTATATCCAGCTGAGAAGCTTAAGCTTGGTATATAGACTACAATGGTAATTGAGAGTAAGGCTGATCAAGCTTGAGAATATATATAAAAATGAGGTGTAGGATATGTCCATATATGCTGTTAATGCTGATAACAATGGTCCTAGGAGCTTATTCTTATAGAAAGAAAAAAAAAATGATCATAGCGGTGAAATTTGGTGTAGAAACTCTCGTAATTGGAGCGATATTTTCTTTTGTAGATCATTGTCGTTTAACCTTCTGTTAGCTCTGCAACTGCATTTAACTTGTTGTGGTTTGAGGAAGCTGTTTTTATTCTTTGCCTCAGAAATCTTGTTTAAAGGGATCAGGAAATTTTTGATAGTCTGCCTCATTGTTGGCTTCTTGTTCATTCAAGTGAAGATGTTTTTAATTGTAGTACTTGCTGTCTAGCTGATGCAAGATCTATCAATAAAGTACAGGAACAGTAATTATGTTCATCTCCAAACATCCACCATCATCTTGTAAATTTCAATAATGAAAATTAGAATTAATTACCCCTCTTCCCCCCTCTTTGAAGGGTATTAATTTCTTGACCTAATTGTGTATTAAAACATATAATTTTGATCTTTTAGTAAATTAACCTGCATTTATGTTTGTTAAATGTAAGTGGTAATGTTGTTATTTTATATTATGGAAATTTTCTTTATGGAAAATTTGCAATGAAGGACCTTTTTACAGGGTGACTTTGTGAGGAGGACCTTTATTTAAGACAAAAATTGTGAAAAAGGGTCTTATAAGTTGAGTTTGGTTGTGAAGGGGGACACAGTGCTTTTGCGGCCAGTCAAAGTTTGACTCCAGCGTTAGACTTTCACGCGCCTAGCACGTGATACTTAAAAAAAACTGTTCCCCCCCCCCTTTTTTTTTCCAATTTTCCGATCTACTTATATAAGCGTGTAGGCCAACCCTTGAATCGGCCCTTGGACCAACCATTGCTGGTGGGCTTTACCTTAAAAAATTTAAACCCGACCCAACCCAATCCATTGGTGGTAGGCCAAGCCTAAATAACCTTAATGCCTATGAGCTTAGCCCACGAATCGACCCGACCCAACCCAAAGCCATGTTTGTGCATTAGTATTGATGTTTATATGTCAACGAAAAAATATTGTCAATCAAACTCATACTATCTACATTGTTTGGGTATCATGGCCAATTGTCTACCTTTTTCCTTTGATATTCGCCAATTAATACACTTGTATTTATTTTTGTATAATGTTGTTAAATTATTGTAATATCAGATCCTTTCAAAAAAAAATTAGATTGGATTGAGAAAATACAAGTTTATTATACTGTAAATTTTTTATTACTTTTTTTTTTTTTTTTACCATTTTGACATTTGTTTATCAAAATAATACATTGAATCGATTAGTTTTTGACGGATTATATTGGATCAGTTAATTTTTGACACCTCACGCGCCCACTCCGCCGTCTCTATTTTTTTTTTTTTTTTTGAAAAGGGGTGATATCACTAAATATTAAAAGACATGCAACACTTACAATCAGCCCTAACCAGATCTAAAAACTTGATACAAGTGGCAAACACCTCTAAACTAATGGCATCGCTTCTAAAATACTCCTTGGTATTCATAAATGACTTTGCATCTTTTTCGACAGAGCTCCATTGGTGTATAACCGCGAGAGTGATAACACTTGAAAGTGCCGTCTCTAGGGGTGTACAAAAATTGGCCCGGACCTGAAACCGGACCTGAACCGACCTGAACCGGACCGGACCTGTTGATTCAGGTCCGGTCCCGGTTCTTAAAAATCCAGGTTCCCGGTCCCGGTCCGGACCCGGTCCAAACCCGGGGTTTTCAGGTCCGGACCTGAAACCCGAGAAAATCGTAATTAAAAAAAAAAAAAAAAGAAGAAAACCAAACTCTGAAAAATTGAAACTGAGTTTTCGTGGACTTATTTGTATTTTCGGTGGACTCATTTGTATTTTTGGTGTTTGAGAATCGGGACTTTATAGACTTTATGTAGTTTTGTAATTGATAATTTTGGTTTGTATGTAATTATTAAATTATGCAACAGGTCTAAAAATCACAAAACAGGTCCATGTGCAGGTCCATATGCAGGTCCAACAGGTTTTGTATTAAAAAAAAAAAAAAAAAACGAAAAAGACACAAAACAGGTCCATTCAGGTCCAAACCCGGACCGGACCTGATTTTTCAGGTCTGGCCCGGAACCGGACCTGTTAATTCAGGTCCGGTCCCCGGTCCTCATAATTACCCAATTCAGGTCCCCGGTCCAAACAGGTCCGGTCCAAGTCCGGTCCGGTTTTGGACCGGTGTACACCCCTAGCCGTCTCTACTCACACAAGATTTTTTTTTTTTAAATTTTTTTTTTTTTCACCCATGCAAATATGGCAATGATACTCCACTCGAGACTCTGACAATTCCCACCACCTTTAAGGCTTTAATGCATGTTACATTGTTACGGAGTACATTGTTACAACCACAAACAGACAAAACTAGTAACCTGCTAAAAATAAGGACA
Organism: Chenopodium quinoa; assembly: GCF_001683475.1. Taxonomy (NCBI): domain Eukaryota; kingdom Viridiplantae; phylum Streptophyta; class Magnoliopsida; order Caryophyllales; family Amaranthaceae; genus Chenopodium; species Chenopodium quinoa. The sequence continues at coordinate 2,318,810 of NW_018742292.1, read as the reverse complement.
TCATCAAGTAACGTTTTCCATTGATCTCAAATCCTTACTCTCCTAAAATCACACATTCCCAACTCAAATTTACCCTCATTTCTTCCCTTTTTATGTGGGGTTTTCTATCCTTCATCAATTTTCATCTGGGTTTTTGATATTGATTTTTTAGTGGGTAATTTACTCTTTCCTTTTTTTTTTTTCACTTTGATTTGGGTTGATTAATATTTGATGTGTACTTTTTTTTTGTTATAATTTTTTTGTTTGATTTATGATGAATTAGGAAGGAAAATTTCTAGGGAAAAATGGAGGAAAATCCAGAGTGTAATTGTTGCAGTTCATGGGAAGAAGAGATGTATTGGAAGCATTTTAATTCCGTACATTTTTGTCTGACCTTAGCTTCAGACTTCCATGATCATCTTGTAAGTTCTTCAATTAATTTGTGTTGGGTAATTTTTTTTAGTAATTGTTTTTTTCACTTTTGATGGAAATTCACCCCATTCCCTTTTTAAAGGGTTCAACTTTCTATTTTTTTTTCCTGATATAAAAAATTAGATTTTTCTGCTCCTCGTTCCGTAATTAATAGTGTGTAATTTGAACTAGAATTGCGATTACTAAATCTGATTAATTATAGAGGGATTGGTTTTCTTTTAAAGCTGCAAAATTGTTTGTTATTGTGCCTTCATACAATGTGTGGTGTTGTTTACCCAATTCCGAGATTAGAGAATTGTTAACAGTAGAATGTTGGTCATGACATTATAATTTGATGTAAATCTATATCGTTATCTAGATTATAAAAGGAATCTGTACCAATTGTTGTTATAATTTCCTGTTCATGTGCTAAAAATTGTAAGTATTCTCATAGATTATAAAAACCCGTGTCAGGAATTACTTGATGCTGCTTATGCTGTATTTAATTATCGAAATTACGAATGGTTGTCATGGTTGTGATTACTTGAATAGAAATTACTGTGAGACGCTTATGGATGGTTGTGCCAACTTTTGTCACAGGATTTTTATGTGCTTAGATGTTGTGTATACATTTAGCCTAATTGTTAATGACTTAATGTATGCTTAAATGTTGTGTAAACATTGTAGCCTAATTGTTGTTTTTTACAAGTTTATCTTGGAAAATATTAAGATTTTCTTTGAGAGTCTTTGACTGCATATTGATCTGAATTTGATCATGACAATTATAAATAGGTACTGCCTGGGAAATTTGCTGCACACATGAATGATTTACCAGATAAAGTGTCTCTGAAAGGTCCAAGTGGTGCTTTGTGGGAGATAGAATTGCTGAAATCTGATGATCTTCTTTTTGTTGGAAATGGATGGAAAGACTTTGTTAAAGTTAATGATCTGAATGAAAATTGCATCTTGGTGTTCAATTACAAGCGGAGCTCAAATTTTGAAGTTTTAATCTTTGATGAAAGGAGTTCTTGTGAGAAGGAATCAGCCTATTTTGTTAAGAAACGTAGGCATACTGAGTCTAACCTCGAAGACCAAAAAAAGAGGACTGCTAGTGAGGCTTCCAGCGACAAGATTGAGGATAATGATGATGAAGGTCCTGCTTTTGTTGTTACAAAGAAGTCCAAGAAAGATGGTGAAGAAGTGGTTCGCTCGAGAGAAAAGTTGAACGCTCCAATTTCAAAGAAACGTGTGCTTTGTGCAGCTACTAGACCTAAAGGCAGATTAAGAAGGGTAGTACCGCCCCTCAATCCGCCAAGTGATAAAAATATCAAATCTGGTAATCATTCTAATACTTTTATGTTTGAAATGAAAACATGCTTCATCTAAGTAATGGGATTTGTTGTCTTACTTCTTGTTCATGACTTGTCAGGGAAGTCAATCAGAAATGAAAATCTCAAGGAACCGAATCAGATTTCAAACCAAGACAGGATTGCCTCTGAAAATGGAGGAATTCTCCCTGAGAAAGATCATTCTCAAAAAGTTCTGACAAAGTCTAGTAAGTATGATCTTCCTGAGACTAGAAGCTGGGTTATTTGTTAATCGGAAACATGAATTTATTTCTGTGTACTTAATATGGCAGAAAAGAAGTCAAAGGGAAAAGGCACTGTCGATGAATTGACTCAGAATGCAAAGGACCTGACCACCCCCGAAAATGGAAAAAATTCTCTAGCTGCAGATCATTCTCACATATTGAAGGCCCACTCTGGTATCTAATTTTTGAAATGATAAGCTATCTCTCATAAATTCTGTAATTTTCTGAATTACTTACACTTGTATGAACATGATATGGCAGAAAACCCAGTGCATAAAAATGTTACTGCAATTGATCCGAGTCAGACTAAAGTGAAGTACTTGTTTACCATGGAAAATGGAGATGGTTTCCGGGTCACAGACCATTCTTACTCAGAGAAAGCACCATCTGGTCAGCATTGCTCAGCAGATTGTCTTCAAGGAGCTAATTTACTTGATATGGTTAAATTGATGACTTAATTTACATGATATGGCAGAAAATAGGCTTAGCAGAAATGACACTTCCAAGGATCGAAGTCAGACTTTACAGGAGGAGCTTATCACCCCTGAAAATAGTGAGATTTCACCAGTTGCAGATTGTTCTCCTGATTTCGAGGGTCAAGCAGGTAAGCTATTGTCTACCTGCAAGTTGGAACACTAAGATGCTTGTATGTAAATATTTGAAACTTGACTCATTACCATTGATTTTATGCAATTTATGCAAGAATTGGCAGAAAAGGAGCCAAATGGAAGCAGTATAGCCAAGGATGCAATTCCGATTTCAGTATGGGGGCCACTGGTCACATCTGATTATAGAGAAAGTTCCCCTGAGAAAGATCATTCTTGCAAATCTCTTGGAAAAAGAGGGCAACCAAAGAAGCAAGTTCCTAAATCTTCAAAGAAATCAGGGCTCAAAAGAGGTAATCCTCTGATCTTAATGGGAATTTTGCTTGGTTGAGGGGCTGCTCATTATATTATTAGTTTTTGACCTTTGTATTATTTCTTACAGCTTATAAATTGTCGCTTTCTAACAGATTATTTATAAATATTTTTTTCCCTTGCATAGGGATGAATGAGGTGAATAAAGTAAGGGCCTTGCTGTGTTAGATATTATGTACTTCGTACTTGATCAAATCTTATTACTCTTGAATGAGTTGGTGGCTTTTTTAATAGATTGTAGATGATACTGGTTTTTCTGGAATTTGGCTAGCGTTCAAACTATACCTTCTTGTTGTGCTTGGAAATTTTTTCAGGTGTAAAGGGTTTCTCAAAGGAGTACATATCAAATAGAAGGCCAGTGACTGAAGAAGAAAAAAATGATGCTTTGCGAAGGGCAAATCAAAAACAGACTGAAAACAGCTTTACTGCAATAATGCGACCTACTTGTGTTTACAAGAGGTTCTTCTTGGTACTGATCATTTGCAACTTGATCTTTCCAGTTTGTAGTATATGTCAGAAACATGTTTGACAGTTCCTTTTTTTTTTTTGTTTTTTTCTTGGCAGCAAATTCCTGCTGAGTGGCAGTTCAAGAATCTATTTCACCACAAACAAGAAGTCATTCTTCGTGTGGGGGAGAATTCATGGCATGCTTCGATAGTTAATTATGGCTGCAAAAATAGAGGGATTTCTACTGGGTGGAAGAAATTTGCGCTTGAGAATTTCTTGGAGGAGTTTGATGTTTTGGTCTTTCAGCTGGGTAGCCAGAAAGACGAGGCAGTTGTTGTGATAGATGTTGACATATTTAGAGTGATCCCAAGCACCGTTCCTCCTCACCCCATTAGTTCTTAGGCTAATATTAGTTTTAGTTATTTTCTTTTTTGATCGAAAGTACAAAGTGTGTGCCTTGTCTCATGAGCGTATTTTGATATAATAAAATCGCAACTTCTTGTGAATGTAACTGTGGCTTAAAAGACTCCCTAGTGTATGTATCAGAAGAATAGATGGTAGTATGAACTTATCAACTGTCAGATTTCTTAGTTGCAATCTAAATAACCTGTTATATGCATGCCAAATCCTTCAGAAATTGTTCTTAAATACGAGTAATGCAGGTGCGTTAAGGTAATTAAGCCTTAGGGTCCAAGGATTGTATTTCGAGTATCACACAAATGAGAAATTATTTCCCCTAGTTATTTGATACTTCCTTTGCCACTGATTCACAAAGTTACACTTATACTGTAATTTGAATTAGTGATGTGACAACTGATTTCAAATAGAGGGAGTATATACTACTAAGATTCCAAAGTCTGTTTGCCTAGTCTCATTATACCTTATACTATGCCATGACAATTCCCATTTCTTGGCCTAGGCACAATATAGACCCATTAACCCGTCCCAAATGATCTAATTCATATTCGAAATTAGTTGACTTGAAATAGTAACTACCCAACATTAAGTATGACTAAATTGGCAAAATTGCTCTATTTTCATGATAAGCTAACTTGACATTCAACAATAAATTTTCAAGTACTACAACCTAAACTTACCCGACCCAAGCTAATACCGAAAACTTTTTACCCAAACATGACATGACGGTAATAAAGTCAATCGAACCGAACAACCCATATGTCACCTCATTGCTGTATTATAATGGTGGTATAATGGTCGTATGCTCATTCCCTGTCCAAAAGATGTTCAACTATCACCTTAATGCATGATACACATCCTTGGTTTTAAACCCAATTTAACACCACAATTCAGTGGGTTTTTCTTACCTGTCATCACACATTCTACATCTCTACTGGGTAATTTTTCTCTCTCTCTCCTCTTTTTCCTTTCTGTGATGGGTTTTCATGGCTGATTGTTTCTTTTTTGTGTTTAGGAACTCATTTTCTGTTGCAAAGTTTTGATCTTTGGAAAAAAAAATGGAGGAAATTTCAGGGTGTAAGACATGCAGGACATGGGAAGAGGAAATGTAGTGGAAACATTTCAACTCCATGAATTTCTATCTGACCTTACCCCCAAACTTCCATCATCATCTTGTAAGTTTATTTATTTATTTATTTGTCTATTTTTTTTTAAGGAAGTTTTTTTTTTTTTTTTTTTTTTTTAATGCTGTTTTTGCAAGTGGTTTTTGTAGTAATTAATTTTATTCATCTTTTAAATGGTATTAAAAACATATAGAAATGAAACACAATAAAAACAGAATCCATGCAATTATAATTTAGCAACTAAGGGAAAAAAGTATTGTCAAAATGGCTAGAGATTATCACGGTGAGGATGTGATATTATCAGGGTTTTCCTTTTTTTTTTTTTTTTTCTTCCCTTAAATATCACTTAGGGAATTTTTTTTATTATGAACACTTTACTAATAAAAAGAATGATAATGCTGTATTGTTGTGTTTATACATTTAGCCTATTTGTTACTTTTGTGTTGGGAACTTTTAGTTGTTATTTATCACTGTTTTACTTTTTTACGTCTTAAACTCAATTAATCTCTTTTTAAATTTCAAGTGTATTAATCTAAATCCGTCCACAAACAATCTGCAGCACATTTGACCTTAAAAATGTGTGACTCTAGGAGTTGAGGTCCTTGAGGATAATTGTGGATAATCTTCTGTGCTTGCTTAAGTATTTAAATGTTATAAGTTACCTTCAAAAATCTTGAGCTCGAACATTGTTTACCACATAGCTATCTGAATGTTATCATGAGACGAACAGGTACTGCCTCAGAAATTCGCTGTAAACATGAAAGAACAGTTGCCAGATAAAGTGCCTCTAAAAGGCCCGAGTGGTATTTTGTGGTATATAGAGCTGATGAAATCTGATAATGTTCTCTTTGTTGGGAATGAATGGAAAGATTTTGTAAAAGTTAATGATCTAAAGGAAAACAACCTCTTGATGTTCAAATATAAGAGCAACTCGACTTTTGAGGTCTTATTAATCTTTGACCAAGGGAGTTCTTGTGAGAGAGAGTCAACCTATTTTGTTAATGAATGTATGCATCCTAACTATAACCATGGAGATATAGAAAAGAAAACTACAAGAAAGGCTTCTTGCATCAAAGAAATCAAAGAAAGATGATGAAGGGGTGGTTTGCTTAGGAGAAAAGGTGAAAACTCCAACTCCATCACCAAGTGGAAATGATGCAGCATATGAATCGAGGCTGATTTCAAAGAGGGACTATATCACCTTTGAAAATGAAGAAAATTTCCGGGTCATAGATCATTCTCACAAATTAAAGGCCTTGTCTGGTCAGCTTTGTTATGCAGATTGTCTTTGAGGAACTAATTTATGCTTTTATGGTTAACATGAATATTTGTGTACATGATTTTAGCAGAAAAGGGGCTTAGTAGAAATGACACTCTTGAGGAACTAAGTCAGATTCTAAAGAAGGAGATGACAACTCCTGAAAACGGCGAACATTTCCCAGTTACAGATTGTTCTCACATATTCAAGGGTCAGGCAGGTACACAATCGTCTTCTTGAAAATACCAAAATATAATATGTAGCTATATTGAGGATTGACATATTACTATTGCCTGTGTGAATGATTTGGCAGAAATGGGTCCGAGTGGAAGCAGCGGAACTGCCAAGGAACTGAATCGAATTTCAAGGCGTGTTGTGATCAGACCTGATTATAGAGATTGTTCTCCAGAGGAAGATCAATATCACGAGTCTCATGGGAAAAGAGGCAGACCAAAGAAGCAGGTGCATCCTATATCCCCGAGTGAGCTGGTATTCCAAAGTGGTAATCTTCTATTCTTGTGGTTAATTGCCTGGCTGATGGTTAGATCTAGAAATTATTGCCTTTTTGTTTGGTATTTATCTTCACTTATAGGAATGGAGGATGATGATAGAGTGTAGAACGCTAAAACCTATTCCCAGGACTCAACCATCAGCTTAAGCTTTTGGTTGAGTTGGTCCTTTAACATGGTATCAAGGAGCTTTGGAGCTTGCGTGACAAAAAGAACATGGGTTTAAATCCTATCCACCCCTCCTTTTAAGTAGAATATATAGCGCAGGGTATGGGGAGGCCCATGCTTCATCCAAACTTCAAGCCCAACGGACTTGTTTCTAAGGGGGCGTGATAAAGTGTAAAATATATTCTTGGGCCTCAACCTTCAACTTAAGCTTTTAATAGAGTTGATCCTCTTAACAGATTAAAGTAGATATTTTGCTTGAAAATCCTTAGTCTGCTTATGATTGATTGTTTGAGAGTAATGATGCTGATATGTCTAAAAAATCTGGCTGTTTAAGCTTAACCTTCTAATTTTTCCCAAAAATATCCACACTTCAAGCCCAACGAGGAGCCGTAATAGAATGTAAAACCTGATTCTGGGCCTTAACCATCGGCTTAAGCTTTTGGTAGAGTTGGTCCGCTAACAGATAAAGTAGAATATTTTGCTTGAGAAACCTTAGTCTGCTTACGATAAACTGTTGGTGATTAATGATGCTGATATGTCTCAAAGATTTGGCTGTTTAAGCTTAACCTTCTCACTTTTCCTGAAAACAGCTTCTGATGGAAAAACACTCTGCAAGGATTACATCTTGAATAAAAGGCCAGTGACTGAAATGGAGAAACGGGGTGCTTTGCAAAGGGCGAATCAAATCCAGACTGAAAATAGTTTCATCGCAATAATGCGACCTAGTTGTGTTTACAAGAAATTTTTCTTGGTAATGATTATAATTAGCAACTCTATCTTTCCAGTACACATTAATATCACATTGAACATTATGTAGCACAAATACTCTTTTACAAAATGTTCCTGCAGAGTGACTGCACAAGCATCCCCTTTGCCATAACCAAGAAGTTGCTCTCAGTATGGGGGAGAAAACATGGCTCACTACTTATTATTTCTATAAAAGTGGTCAAGGGCTCGGTCCTGGGTGGAAAAAAATTGCCCTTGAGAATTTCTTGGAGGAGTTTGATGTGTTGGTCTTTACACTGATCAACCAGAAAGATGAGGCAGCTATTGTGATTAATGTTGACATATTCAGAGTTGACTCGACCATCATTCCTCTGCCACCCATACTTTCCTAGGCTGATAGTAGCTATATGGTGGTATAGTGGAATATAATACCTTGTTGTGAATGTTACTCTTAACGAAGTTACTATAAATTTGGTACTCTGTGGCTTTTAGTTTGAGTAGCAGAGTAACTCTTAGCTATTTAAGTCTGATTTGACTGACTAGGGGCATCTAATGCCATGTACGTTGTGTTTAGATGATGAAGAACTATAATGTGATATTAGATGCTTATATATAGCAGTGCACTGTCATAATCTGAATCCTGTAAAACCTCGCTAATGCTCTAAACCAATTGATTATCTTGTCTGCAGCAGTGTTCTTTGTCAAGGCTGTCTCTAAGGACAGCACAAATTTATGCTCATAGTCTGCTGCCTTCCTTGGTGATCCTCAGGCAGAATGCAGATTTGGGGAATGAGCATCATCAGCTGACTCGAATTTGCAGCTTGTTTGATATCTAAAATGTAATTTTACTGCAACAACAACAAAGCCTTAGTCCCAAAATGATTTGGGGTTGGCTAAAATGATTTGATATCTAAAATATAATGTTATAAATTTTGTAGATTCAGGCAGAAGTAGTTTCAGAATAAATGCCATCAATTAAGGGATAACATATGGAAATAATTTAAGCAACTGTATTTAATTTCTTGTTATTTTTCAACTTGGAAAGTTGAAATTCTAGTGACACTAAAACTTCATGGTCATAAGAACATCAGAAGGAAGTGTGTTTGTGCCGTTGTGGATTATAATATTATATATCAGTCCCAAAGACCCAAACCCATTAGGTCTGTTTATCGAACGTAAAGGGAGAGGGAAGAAGGTGTTCATCCACCCTCTCCATCGCTCCCTATTTCGACATGGTCACATATCTATGTATACTCGTTTTTTAACCATTCATAAGTTTGTTGATTTGCCTGTCAACTTTGTCTTGATGATATGGTACGGTGTAATTTTTGAACTGTTACTATTTTATAAGGTTTATTGCACTCTTCGCAACAAGCTCAAGTAAGAATACGACTTGGAAAGACATAGAAGAAAAGATTTGACTAACAAATGAGCATCTTAGATTTATATGCAGACGAAAAGCTGGGATAAGATCATTCTTTGTGCTCATGTCAGCAGTGTATAGATGTTCACCGTCAAAATTAACATGTTAACATGTATTAATGTATTATACATACTGCAGTTTGAGGCAGTTAATTGGGTATTGAGCTTAAATATGGAAAAATATAATGACTATTTAGCCCTTTGTTGTTACTATGCAAAAAACATATTTGTGGCCTATATCCCAGAAATGTTGCTCAGATGGATTTCAATAATACGAGTAGCCTTTTTTTAAGGTGTATTTTAATAACTTTAATTGTAGATGGAATAAGAGTATAAACCAAGTCTAAAAGGATCTTAGTTATTGATATGATGATCTATATAGCATGGCAATTTCGTGAATAAAGTTGGTCATATTTCTTGAGATAACAATTGGATTTTAACTTTGACGTAGGAAGTTGTCACAATTTATTTTGGACGCTAATAGGTACTCCCTCTGTCCCCGAAATTTCGACCCTTATGGCCTAATTTTAGTCCCAAAATGTTCATCTCATTTGCATTTTAATACCCTTTAATTTGCAATAATATTTGTGTAAAATTAGCTTCCCCATGCAAATTTTGCTTTTTCAATATACTTTTATTACTTTATCTCTCTACTTTTTTGCAATTCCAATGTAAATTTCCCTTTTCAATGTACTTTTCTTAGTTTCCTCATACACTCTTACACTTCCAATTTAACTTCTTAATACCCGCGAAATCAACCCAAAAGGGTCGAAGTTTCAGGGACGGAGGGAGTAGTTATTTAATTACTATGTACCTAGTAATAATAAGCCTAGTGGTAAGGATTGTGTCCTACAATCATAAGGTTGAGAGATCAATCTCCACTTATAACAACTTAAGGGTGAGGAAATCCGTATTCTTCCTTCACACTCCCAAGGAAGCCATGCATGTGATTGTTGGCCCAAACTGGATTGACTTGTATGAAATTTCGATTTGATAGAACTTTAACCTTTATCTAAAAAAAAATGGGTAATTAACTCTATAGGCAAATATAATTATTAATACGTACTTGTCTTCACTATTAATTTGACTCCTCGATTCCTCTAATAAAAAAGGTCAAATCACCTGAAAATATTAATCTCTCTAAGGCCAATTGAATATATTAATCTTGATTGCAGATGTCAACTTTCAGGATATAATACTCTAATTGTTTAATTAATTAGATTGAATTAGTCAATGGTTTGAGATGTTTTAATAAACTAGCATTTTAGCCCATGCGACGTACAACTATTAATATTAGTAGTAAAATTTGAAGAAAAAAAAAATACATAGTATATATGTTTTTGTTATTTTATTTTAGTTTATCAAATGCTTTTTTTCTTGAGAAAAATGAAGAGTTTAAAAGGAGGAGGAAGGAGTAACAATTGAAATGCACCTATAAATAGTATTTTTTATAAAGTTAAGGGATATGAAGTAAACATTAAATACATATAACGAATTAAAATACCAAACAAAGCTCGGTGGAGTTGGTGGGGAACTCACTTTGTGACTTTGAGGTCACAAGATTGAGCCCCACCAATTGTATTTGCTTGGGAGTAGGGGGATTCCCTTACCTCTCCCCTCTACTCTCAAGCGTTGACCTATGAAACTAGACTGACTATTACTACATACTCTACTCTCAAGCGTAACAGAGGGTTGTGAGCCGTTTAGTAATCTCTCGTAAGGGCAATATAGTCATTTTGGGCGTCATTTAGCTGCAATTTTAGAGACATTTTATTGGACTGTCAAATAATACCACTGAAATTTTAGTTGTACAAAATGCATTCTTAGTGGTACTTAAAAAATATTCTATTAGAGTTTCAATGGTACAAAATATACTTTCAATGGTAATAGTTCCCATGATTTTTTGTCAGTTTTGCTCGTGAATGTATGTTTGACAAGTACTAGTGGGTCCCACGCCACCTTTTTTAACTCTTCCTTTCTCTTTCTTTCTTGCACCTTTAAAAATTTCTAATAGTTGTTAGATAAGGATTGTTTGTCTGACAGAGCAAGCCCCAATTTATCTCCTTGATGAACAAAATTTGTTTATCAAGCGACAAAATCGTAAATAAATCAACAATTTTATCTAGTCAACATGACATTTTAGTAAATAAATAAAAAATTGTGGGACTCATGAGTAACGCTAGGTGCATAGCGCCTATATGTTATGTTTGCATATAGGCGGGCAAAAACGTAAATTCGCATGGTAAATAAATCATTTGACATTCAGAATGGTACTTTTTATGGTTACAATGGTACATTTTTTGTACTATTATACATGTATATTGTACCATTATGTCTTAGTAGTACTATTATATCTCACAATGGTATAATATTTTGATGTACCATTTACATACTCATTTGTATTATTAGCAAAATATTTATATCACTACAACATTTAATGGTACTATTTATCTATTAAATAGTACTTTATGCTCATGACCACCAAACAGCTTGTCCCCACCACAACTTCAACTTTATTACTACATTGTCATCATATATGCAATGTTAGTAAATAGGCGCTATGCATCAGGGGTTCTCCACAAAAAGTTATTGATTTATTTACATTTTTGCCATTTGATAAACATATTTTGTTTATCAAAGTGATTAATTTAAATTTTCTCTATCTAACAACTTGAGAGAATATGAGAATATTTGCCGTGCCTTCTCATTCATTAAACATCGTTATATATACAATGCTAGGTTAGGGCTAAGGATACATTAGTAAATTACAAATTAATTATACACAAGATTATTTACATAATCTAACACACCCCCGTAGTCGAAACGGGAGGACTGCGAATGTTGAGACTGTCCCGAAAATCATCAAATAAAACCTTAGGCAGACCTTTTGTGAAAATATCTGCGATCTGGTATCGGGAAGGCATATGTAGGACACGAACTTCGCCCCTTTGGACTTTCTCACGAACAAAGTGTATGTCCATCTCAATATATTTAGTGCGTTGATGTTGAACCAGATTACTAGAAAGGTAAATGGCACTAACATTGTCGCAATAAACTAGTGTGGCTTTAGAAATAGGACATCGGAGCTCAAGCAACAAATTACGAACCCAACAAGATTCAGAAACAACATTAGCAACGCCCCTGTACTCTGCTTCAACACTAGACTTAGACAAAGTAGGCTGACGTTTGGAAGACCAAGAGTGTAATACCCCTAATTTTTGGATATACTTTCTTAATTATTTAGTAAAATCTTCAAATTTGGAACCAAAATAAATTTTAAATTTTGGCGCCTTATTCGAACAAATTAAATATTTTCATATTTCTAAATTAAATTATGATCTTGGTTGGTCCATATTTTATTAATTAATGTTGTACGTCCTTTTGAACTTAACTATATTATTTTCCGGATTTTATCTTAATAATACTTAACAACCTTAGCTTAATTATTTTATGATTTACAACTAATTTCGATTTTGATATTATCTAAAATGTTTTATAGTTGTATTTTAATGATAAGCTTGATTTAATTATCAAATTTAACTATTTTCCTAATTAATTTATGATTTTCGTAGGAAATATTAAAAATAAAAAAAAAATAAACATATTTTGTCGTGAAGCTAGCCAAAACCATGGTTTTAATTAAGAATGATTTTATGATACTTTTTTTTTAACCTCTAGCCTTCTTCATTATCCTATTTTGCTTCATATCATCATTCTTCCAACCATATGTATAATCTAAATTTCTTCTCATCTTTTAACCTAACTACTAACCTAGACTCAATTTGATCCAAGTACTTTAACAAACCCCAAAACTTATCATATTTATCATACCCTTCAACTCTATATTTTTCTACCCTCTAAACACTATAAATAGACCCTCAATCCTTCACAAATTCCTCACACCAAAAAAATCAGAAAACTTTCTTCTCTACTCTCAAATCTCACGCCCTCCTCTTCCTCTATTTCCTTCTTGTTTGCTCAAACAAACACCGCACCGCAACCGCACTACCGTTGTTGGCGCCCAAACAACCACCACTATTGCTACCTAACTGCTGCCACACCATCCAACTGCCGCCACACCAGCCAACCGCTGCTGCCAGCCTACCGTGACCTGCTGCCGTGAGCTACTGCCTTTCTTTCACCTTCTTTCTGCAAGTCTATATAAAATAAAATGGAATGATGATTTCTAATCCTATGATTATTATTACCTATATTATTATAATGCTACTTTATTAAGAAAGCTAAAGCATTTTTATACTAACGTCAGAGCTAGTAGAACTATTTGATACTAATAGTATAAGTTGTGTTTAAAAAAAGTAAATAAGATTTAATATCTAAGTAGTTCATGTACAAGTAGAGTATTATTTTGTTTATTTTATTAACCTTATATTAATTAAGGTTATTTTAATTGTGTAGGTGGAGTCCCTCAATCGTGGTCAAGTTTAGTGATCGTACCTTAATTGTTCTTGTGATCAAGGTAAGTATAGGTGGCTAGGTCCTTGATACAAATTTGAATGTATGTTTTGATAAATGTTTATTTTAATGATTGTTTGAATAAATGTTGCGTATGAAAGATTTAAGTTAATGGTTTTCATGTTGAGTTAAAATATAATTTTACGATTTAAAGGTTTGATCTTTAAAAGTGTAGTTTAACTTAATAAAAGTTGTTTATGGATCACCGAATTTCAAGCTATTGAATTACAAGAATTAATTTAAACTTATAGCTCATTATGGGCCTGAGTATTTATTATTTTAATTGTCCCTCTACCCGGACTGGTTAAGTAAGACCATGAGCTTTGTATGATGTGGTTTTTCCTCGAGTATAGTTTAACTTGCTTGGGGGGTGTGCACACTTAAGTGAGGAAAATTGATTTTGGAAATTCGTCTAAAATTGGAAATCTATTGGTTTGGAAAGTTTCTATTAATGGACGTTACTACTTTTGGAAGGTTTAATTTTGGAAAGTCTAAATTTGGAAAGTCTAATTTTAGAAAGTGACTTTTGGCAAGTTTAAATTGGAATAATTATTTCGAAAGCATATTTGTCTAATAAAAGCATTTACATGCCTTGCACTTATATGTACTTAGCGTTTTTGCTAATCCGTTTTTTTTTTTTTTTTTTTTTTTTTTTGTTTTTTTTTGTTTTTGGTTCGCCTTGTTTACCATTATTGGTAAACATTCTTTATTTCAGGTGTGGAGTATTTTCGAACTATATATTATGGTTATTATAATATTAATAAAGTCAGTTATTTTTCGCTGCCATTTTTAGTAGTTAAGTAAGCCTTACATTTTCACGTGGCGGTAATACGCCCAAGTTTATCACGGTATTTTATACGTGTAAATATAGTATTTACGTAGAGGGAGATTTGGGGGTGTTACAAAGAGATCAGATTATCACCAAGAAAAACACAATACCTTGATGTAGAACGACGAGTATTCGGACACCCGCCCCAATCGACATCTGTGTATGACAGGATAGTAGAAACGGATGACCTATATAAATGCAAACCAAAATCAAGCGTACCTTGGAGGTAACGGAGTATACGGTATGTGCTCGACACGAGGGGCGTGCATAAACAAACAAACTTGTTGCACCGCATATGATATATCTGGTCCAGTAAAAGTCAAGTACTGCAAAACACCACACAGACGACGATAAGAAGTCGAATCATCATATGGAGCACCAAAAGTAGTACTCAACTTTCCTTTAGAGTCAACCGGAGTAGTAGAAGGTTTGCAATTAGCCATGCCTGCTTTTTCAATAATTTGCTGAGCATATTTCTTTTGAAACAAAAATAAACCATTTTTGTCCTAGGATACAACAATACCCAAAAAATAGCTCAATTTACCCAAATCCTTCATTGCAAATTCAGAGCTCAGTTGCGAAATCACATGACAACGAAGAGACTATGAAGAAGCTATGAGGACAATATCATCAACATACAAGAGAATGTCAGCAGTAGCATTACCATGGTGATAAATTAATAAAGAATTATCGGATTTGCTGTGAGCAAAACCAATAGTAGCCACAAAGTCTGCAAAACGCTAATACTAAGCTCGAGGTGCCTGTTTCAAACCATAGAGAGACTTTCGTAGAAGACATAAATGATCGGGTAGGGAAGGATCTCTTAATCATAATGGTTGATACATGTACACAATTTCATTCAGATTACCATGTAAGAAAGCGTTCTTCACATCCAATTGATGAATATGCCATCACTTAGATAGTGCAATGTTGAGAACTACCCGAGTAGTTGCCGGTTTAACTACTGGACTAAAAGTTTCATCACAATCAATACCCTTCCTTTGAGTTTTACCATCACCAACCAAACGAGCTTTATGTCGCTCAAAGGAGCCATCAGAGTTTGTTTTATGCCGAAAAATCCATAACGAACGAATAATATTCACATTAGCCGGTCATGGAACCAAGTCCCAAGTACCGTTTTCAATAAGAGCATCATATTTTTCCTGCATAGTAATTTTCCAATTATGGTCACGTAAGGCATGAACCGGGTTCTTTGGAATGGGTGATATAGAGGTAGTACTATGAAGAGAATTGTCTCGGTACTTTGGGTTAGGCTTGAAGATCCCATGGCTACTACAGGTGGCCATGGGATGTGGTGGCGGCACAAAAGAGGTGGGGGCGGAGAGTGATGTACAGCGGGAGAATGGGGTTTCTCGTTCTGACCAAGAGGGACACCATCCACACCATTTCCCGCTTGTAACCCGGCGGGGGTAGCAAGAGGTGGCATAATGCCACGCGGCTGAGCAATGGGGGAAGGGTCGCACACTTGCGAGGGAGAGCAGCGAGATAGGGGTTGTAACATGGAGGTTCTTGGCGAGAGCACTTGCGAGGAACTGGATGAGGAGTGCTGTTGCATAAGAGGGGGATGCAGTGCACTCCGGAACCTGCTTGCGGGCTGGGAGGCATCACCGCAACCCGCCTGCGGAGCAGGATATGGGGATGTGTGAGGAGATGGAGTTGAGCTCGAATGTTGGTGCCTCAACATGGGATTATCTAGTAGGCTTGATGGAGCATCTAGAAAGTCGTATGTGTGAGGACTAGGAGCATGAACCTTAAAGAAGGGAAAAATCGACTCGTCAAACCACACATGCTTGGCTATTATAATTTTTCGACTCGACATATCATAGCATTTATAACCCCTATTATTGGAAGTGATTAGGGGATTTTGCTCCCACCAATCGGAATGCGCCACGTGGGCCAATCAGGACCTGCCAAGTGTCCCATAGTTGGAACTGTCATGGCTTGCCACGTGGCACGCGCTTATTCGTCCATCTTGGACCTGTTATGTCACGACATGTGACATACTCCATGCCTAATGGAGAAACCGGCCACCCAGGCCCAACTTCCGAGGGAAGCCCAATCGGCCCTAGGTTAACCTAAACCTAGGATGGGCACGTTTTCCAAGGTTATAAATACCTCCCTTAATCCTCATTAAGGGGGAACACAGAAACATTACGGAAAAAACACATTAATTACACACAGTAATAACCGGCTGATCTCGTTAACAAAGCAGATTACCTACGTTAATCACTCTCACCTAGAGAGACCTAATCACTTTAATTTCCGCATTAATTACTACTTAATCAAGTAGTAACTTGACCGTTGGAGGCGGAGCTCCCAGGAGTCTCCGTTATTTTGCAGGTACAGGCGTCCGGTTCCAGTCTCGGAATTGTAACTCTCCCGCAGGACATCAGAAAACCCCG
The DNA here is from genome assembly GCF_001683475.1 of Chenopodium quinoa. NCBI lineage: Eukaryota > Viridiplantae > Streptophyta > Magnoliopsida > Caryophyllales > Amaranthaceae > Chenopodium > Chenopodium quinoa. The sequence goes on along the minus strand of NW_018742292.1, from coordinate 2,302,116 downwards.
AAACATTTGGCGCCGTCTGTGGGGAGAGTACTTCTGAGATGGCATCCAAGTCTGTACCGACTCTTGAAGAGAGGCGTCCCCTAGACGACCCTCAAGTTCAGTCGGACCATGATACCGAAAGTGAATTTGAAGTTGAAGCTCATACAGCTTCAGACGGGACCCTAATGGCCCGACGTACCCGTCATACCGAAAGGAGGGAACGGGAGCATCTTCAAACAGGAAGCGAGCCAGCAGGCGCACCGCCTGTTCGGCAACAGCCGACTGATGGGTCTGCTCCCATCACAAGGAACGAACTCATGACCTTCATGAGGGACTTCAAGGGAGAGATTCAAGAGTTGATCAACAAGAAGCCGCCTGCTCCAGTGAAGGAGCAGTCGGCCAAGAAACCCTCTACTTCACTGAAGAGGAAGCCAGTTTAAGGGCGAGAGGCGACTCCTCATCCTAAATCTAGGAAGCGGGAGCCACCTGCCCTTGATTTCACAAAATTCCGTTATCCTACAGGAAATAGGAAACCTGTTCGTCATATTCAGGCAGACGGGTCGAAGCAAACATTCACAGATGCTCGGCTACTGCTAGAGCAGAAGAAGAGTGACCGATTGTCAAAGTCGGCCTCTACTTCAAACTTTCAAGACAGTTTGCGAAATGCTTCGATGAGGCATACTCAGTCGTATCATGAGAGTCAGTCAGGCGGCACCTCCCGTCAGTCCGGCTTTCATAGCGACCAGGCGGTACCAAACTTACCATTTGTGCCGCAACAACAGTATTTTTTGCAGCCACCTCCGTTTGGTGGACCTGCAGCAAAAAACGTCCAACCTATGGACTGGCAGCTACGGTTGCTTAGACTTGGTGAACAGCCGTCGGCCTTCTCCAAGGAAATTACTGAAGCCGCTCAGCCGGCCAAAGTGAAAAATGTACTAGTAGGCGCCTATGACGGTACTACTAACCCAGAAGACCATCTGATGGCATTCACCAACCTGATGTACCTTCAAGGGTTGGATGATCCTACTTGGTGCAAGTGTTTCCCAGCGACTCTCAAAGGAATCGCACAGCAATGGTTCGGCAACCTGCCGACTGGTTGTGTAAATAGCTTCAGGACGCTTGCTTACTTATTTGCCTCCAACTTCGCCATGAACATCCCTGCGAAGAAAACGACCCTTGATTTGGGAACAATTCAGCAGGGCGAGAAGGAGGGGCTTCGTTCTTACATCAGGCGGTTTAACCTGATGAGAATACAGATTCAAGGGTTACCGAATGAGGTAGCTTATACTGACTTTTTCAGAGGTCTCAAAGACGGGTCTACCTTCAAATTTGATTTGGTTCGAAAAAGGGTGGCGACTCTTCAAGAGGCCTTGATTGAAGCAGAAGCCTATATACAGGCGACTGATCTTTGTACGATAAAACAGTCGGATGGGAAAAGGTTCGACAAAAGAGAAGGACGACAGAAACAGTCGTCTAACAAAGATGAGAAAAGAAAAGAGGTCTGGGCGGCTGATTCCTCTAAACAGCCGGCCTAGAAAAAGAAAAAAGAATTCAAACCATACTCCCCAAAGTATGCGTTTAACAAGGATAACCAGTTTATCCTAAAAGAAATCAAGGGACGGATCTCAATTGAGAAGCCGGTCCCCATGAAGGGTTCTGCAAACAACCGGAACCAAGATAAATTCTGTGCTTATCATGATGATGTTGGTCATCACACCAATGACTGCATCAGTCTCATGCGGTACCTAGACCGCCTGGCTGAGCAAGGTGATCTTGACACTTATGTCAAGAAATCTACGGGGAACACTTCCTCAAAAAAGCAGTCGGCCAAAAAGAATCAGCAGGCCGACAGCTCTGATACAGATGATGCAGTCGTCTACACCATTGCAGGCGGCTTCTCAGGAGGCGGCCCCACTATTAGGGGCAACAAAGACAATATCAGGCAGTTAGATATAAATTCCGTTCACCAAGAACGGTCGTCCAAATATTCATTTCCTGAGATTGTCATCACTGAAGAAGATCTAGGAGGGGTAAGGGGGCCGCATGACGACCCTCTCGTTATTGAATGTAAAGTGGCCAACCAGAGAGTTGGCCGAATCCTCATAGATACCGGAAGCTCCTCAGATCTCATCAGTAGCAAATGTCTGTCGAAACTAAAATATCAGACTGATTGCATACATCCGGCCTCCCACCCTTTAGTAGGGTTTGGAGGAGGAGTCGTCCACCCACTGGGACGAGTAGATTTACCCATCCGCCTAGGCGAAAAAGGGGAAGGACGACACATGGTAGTCCGGTTCTTGGTAGTAGAGGAACTCTCGGCCTACAACATGATTCTGGGTCGACCTACCCTGAATAATTCCAAGGCTGTTATAATCCCATCTCTTATGTTGCTCAAGTTTGAGAGGGATAATGGAACAGTCGGCTCCCTAAGGGGAGATCAGAGGATGGCCCGAGAGTGCTACCTCTCGGATGTCAAGCCCACTGTTATGGCTACTGGGTCAAGCGGTGAAAAAACAGACCTTGACAAGGAGAGTGCGCCTGTTCAAGAAGCAGGCGGCAAAAAGAGAAAGGCATCCCAGACAGGGGCCGCAAGAAAATAGCAATCATTGGCAGAGGAGTGGCCGGATGAGTTCCGCCCACAGCCGGCTGGTGAGCATGCGGACCTTATCTTAGACGACTCACGTCCTGACCGAACAGTCAAAGTTGGGACGACTGCTCTGAGAAACCTTGGTGACGACTTTCACAACCTATTGAAAGAATACAAGGACATCTTTGCATTCGAAGTCCATGAAATGCCAGACATTAGTCCTGATCTGGCGGTACATAAACTGGTCGTGGATCCGAAAAAGAAGCCGGTACGGCAAAAGAAGCGGAACCATGGCGAAGAAAGAAGTCAGGCGGCAGCCGCCGAAGTTAAAAAATTACTTGATGCAGGGTTCATTCGGCAATGTTACTTCCCAGACTGGGTTGCAAATGTGGTGCTTGTTAAAAAGCCGAATGGCACCTGGCGAATGTGTGTAGACTACACAGACTTAAACAAGGCGTGCCCCAAAGACAGTTACCCTCTGCCTAAAATTGATAACCTGGTCGACTCAACAGCCGGCCATGCTTTGATGAGTTTTATGGACGCCTATTCTGGTTTCCATCAAATTCCTTTATGGAAGAAAGATCAGGAGAAGACGGCCTTCGTCACTGATCAGGGGTTATACTGTTACACGGTCATGCCGTTTGGTCTTAAGAATGCCCCGGCTACCTTCCAACGAATGATAAACACTATGTTCTTTGATCAGATTGGGAGAAACGTCGAGGCATACATTGATGATATGATTGTCAAGACTAAACTTCAGAAAGATCATCTGTCGGACCTCCGAGAAACTTTCGCCACACTCAGGCGGCACCATGTCATGCTCAATCCCAAGAAATGTGTCTTTGGAGTTGAGTCTGGGATATTTCTCGGATTTCTTATCAATCAGAGAGGAATAGAGGCGAACCCTGAGAAGGTGCAGGCGGTCATTGACATGCAGTTGCCTCGTACCATCCGAGAGGTTCAGAAGTTAACAGGTTGTCTGGCGGCCTTGGGGAGATTCCTAAGCCGATCAGGCGACAAATGCCTATATTTTTTTCAGGCAATTACGAAAAAGGCAAGGTTTGAATGGGGGCCGGATGCTGAGGCCGCCTTCCAGAAATTGAAAGTTCACTTGCATTCCTTGCCGAGGCTGGTCAGCCCTTTGCCCAAAGAAGTACTCTACATGTACCTGGCCGTCTCTGATCATGCGTTAAGCGCTGTTCTCCTTGCTGAAAGAGACGGTTGTCAGCTCCCGGTCTACTTTGTCAGTCACGTACTGAAAAATGCCGAGTTGAGGTATCCCCTAGTGGAGAAATTTGGTCTTGCACTCTTCATGGCTGTTAAAAAATTGAAGCCCTACTTTTTGGCACATACAGTCGTCGTGTATACAGACCAACCTATCAAGCGGCCACTTACCATCATGGAGTCGTCAGGCCAAATGATCAAATGGGCCATAGAAATACAGAGCCTCGAAGTTACATTCGAGCCTAGAAAAGCAGTGAAGGGGCAAGCCTTTGCTGATTTTATTGTAGAGATGACTCGTCCTCCTGACTCTCAAGTTCCAGACCAAGTATGGAAGGTATATGTGGAGGGAAGCTCTACTTCAAATGGTTGTGGAGCAGGCGTCATATGTCAGTCGCCAGAGGGCGACAGGTACGAGTATGCTCTACGCTTCAGTTTTCAGGCTTCAAACAATGAGGCAGAATATGAAGCTTTACTAGCCGGGATCCGCATGTGTAAGGCGGCAGGGGCAAGAAAAATAGACGCATGTTCCGATTCACAATTGATAGTGAGTCAGTACAATGGCGAATACGAAACAACCCATCCGGCCATGATCAAGTATTTACAGGCGGTCCGACAAGCAGTCGGCTCCCTTGAGGATTTCCATCTAATCCAAGTGCCGAGATCAGAAAACAACCAGGCGGATGCACTGTCAAAATTAGCATCATCCGCCTCCTCTGATACTCCTCGAACTGTTTTTTGGGAAGTATTGGAGAAGAGAAGCATCGAGGAAAACCCTATTGGAATCCTAGACAGAAGCTCAACCTGGATGGATTCAATCAGGGCATATCTGACAAACGGTACACTGCCGGATGATCCTCAACAGGCGGCAGCACTGAAAAAACGAGCCACCTGTTTTGAAATGATAAAGGGAGAACTTCACAAGAGGGGGTACCTTCAACCCTTCTTAAAGTGTGTTACTCCAGAAAAGGGACGAGAGATACTAGATGATCTTCACTCTGGTTACTGTGCTTCTCATATAGGCGGTAGGACGCTTGCTCAAAGGGCAAGGCGGCAGGGCTACTTTTGGCCTACTTTGGAAGCAGATGCAATGGAGATGGTGAAAAAATGTGACAAGTGCCAAAGGTTTGGCAAACTAATTCACCGTCCGGCTACTGACCTCACTACCATTCACAGCCCACTACCGTTTGCTTAGTGGGGCATGGACATTCTGGGTCCATATACGCCTGCTACAGGCGGCAGGAGGTACATACTTGTTGCCGTCGACTACTTCACTAAATGGGTAGAGGCGGAGGCTGTAAAGGGAATCAAGACAAAAGATGTAATTTCATTCATTTGGAAAAATGTCATCACTCGGTTCGGGGTTCCCATGTCTATGGTTTTTTGATAATGGTCCCCAATTTGAGACGCCTGTTCTCAAAAGCTGGTTGGGTGATCAAGGAATTGCAAACTACTTTGCATCTGTCGGCCGTCCACAAGCAAACGGTCAGGTAGAAGCCTTTAATAAAATCATCTCAGACGGTCTCAAGAAAAAGATTGAACGAGCAGGCGGCCTATGGGCGGATGAACTACCACATGTTCTCTGGGCCATTAGGACGACTGAAAAAGGGGCAACTGGAGAAACTCCATTCCTCCTAACTTACGGTGCGGAAGCTGTTCTTCCAATAGAACACTACGAGCCGACTCTTCGAGTAATGCTATATGACGAAGAGGCAAACTGGGAAGCCATGCGCCTGGCATTAGACTCACTTCCTGAAAAGAGGGGCAATGCTGTCTTGCGCCATGAGATCTATCGCCTGAGAATGACTAGATCATACAACAAAAAAGTACACAGGCGTCCACTCAAAGTAGGGGACTTTGTACTTAGAAAAATGGAAGCAGTTGGTAGGGCTAATGAGTCTGGCAAACTAACTCCCAACTGGGAAGGACCCTACCGAATCTATGAGGAAGTCAGGGACGGTACCTACCGTCTGGAAACACCAGACGGACAACTGTTGCCTCGAACTTGGAATGTATATAATCTTAAAAAATATTTCTTTTGAATGATGTAAAGTAAAGAGCTACTTAATAAAAGTTTGCACTTACTATTCAATTTTGTACTACGAGGGGCATGCCGTCTGTACCTTTACAGTCGGCTACTCTCCATTGAGTTTTTCACTCTATCTTCAGAGGGGCATGCCGTCTGTACCTTTACAGTCGGCTACTCTCCATTGAGTTTTTCACTCTATCTTCAGAGGGGCATGCCGTCTGTACCTTTACAGTCGGCTACTCTCCATTGAGTTTTTCACTCTATCTTCAGAGGGGCATGCCGTCTGTACCTTTACAGTCGGCTACTCTCCATTGAGTTTTTCACTCTATCTTCAGAGGGGCATGCCGTCTGTACCTTTACAGTCGGCTACTCTCCATTGAGTATTTCACTCACAATAGGGGCATGTCGTCTGGGCATATAGTCGGCTACTCTCCATAAGAAGATGGCCGACTGGTTCCAAACACATAGCCACCCCCCTAATACTTAGCTAAAAAGATTAGGGCCTGGCCGACCCTGTGTCTAACAGGCGGCTACCCTCCTTTTACTTAGCACCTACGTTCACCAAGAACTTACCAAGGCCACAGGCCGAATGATCAGACCAGGCGCCAAGCCAACTGATCAAATCTACAAAACTAATACGACCTGTCCCAACATCATAGCAGGCGTCCGACGGCATCCCTCCAGATGAAATTCGTCGCAGAGAGCAGCTCCCTTTTGGGTGGAACATTGTTCTATAAACTAATTACACGGCACCTATACGACTGTCCCCAAGGGCACCCACGTAGCCGTTTTTGAGACAAGGATAACTCTATCACTAACCAAACCAGTGGTAGCAGTTGACATCTGAGTCAGATGACCGCCTGTATTAATTGGGATAAATGCAGGGGGTACCTATTGAGTTAATAGCCAACAAACATTGGCGAATCAAGGGGTCTAGCCGGCCTACGCCGCCTGGTACCTCTACTTCTCAAGCAAAAGTGACGGCGACTGAGTAACTCCAACGTTAACTCATAGTCACTCCCTCAAATTTGGTATGGAACCTAAAAGGTTTGAGTAGACCACCTGTTTTTTGGCTAACAGGGGCACTCAAACCCCTATTCCTACTAGGTAACCTATTGAGTTAATAGCCCACAAACATTGGCAAATCAAGGGGATCAGCCGGCATCCGCCGCCTGGTACCTCTACTACTCAATCTAGATTGTGACGAAGACTAAGTAACTCCTATGTTAACTTAATAGTCACTCAACTTAGTTAAGGCCTAAAAGGTATGAGTCGTCCGCCTGTTTTTAACAAACAGGGGCTCTCAACCACTACTCTTGCTAGGTTAACAAATTATGAGTTAAAAGCCAACAAACATTGGCAATAAAGGGAAACAACCGGTACCCGCCGCTTGTTATCTCTACTACTCAGTTCCTTGGCGACTAGGTAATACTCTATTTACTTGGTCAGACCACTTTCCTACTTGGTTAAATTTACAAATGACAGGACCGCCTGCCTAAAAAGGATCCAGACAAAATAGTTCGAATACTGATTGGATAAATGGCCGACTGATCGTCTATCCTGGAAACAGACAACCAGTCGTCCAGGGGCATAGGCGGCGTACTAACTCTCCGTACCTGTCTGCAACGTTCGGCCATGTAAAACAGTCGGTCTAGTGAACTATTGGGTATTAGATATGGAATACTTAGACAAATTTGAAGCAAAACAAAAATTCATTAAAAATAAGCCGGTCATTAAAGACCAGCAAAATATTCAAAGCCCCGGCCCCCTGGCCAGGTAAATACAAAGCAAACGGCACGCAGGCCGTGGAAAGAATACATAAAGCTTAAGAAGGGGGCAGTTCAGTATTAGCAGCTGCCGCCTGGTCAGCACTCTTCTTGCTGGACTCGGCTTCAGCTGCATCCTTTTTTGATGCCTTACCCCCAAGCGGCACAAGCGCCACTACCGGCTCCTCCTCCTCCAACGCTTCCCCCAACGCCTCTTTTTCAGCAGCTGCCAGGATCTCTTGATTATATGTATCCGAACACTGGCGGTACGTTCTTTCCCAAGAGGCAAAGTCGGCACTGGGGAAGAGGCGGCCCCAGGTCATGCGCTGGATTTGAGCGGAGTCTTCCATCATCTCCCGGACCAGCTCTTTCTTCTCTTGCTCGGCCTTTTCCGAGAGCTCTTGGGTAACACTCTTCTCCTGGGTCACCAGGCGTTCCTTTACGCTGGCCAAGGATTTCTCCATGGCTTCGTAAAAGTACATTTTCAGGCAAAGAGGTTTCAGCTCGGCCTTGAGATTTGTGATGGTCGCCTCCAGCTCGTCATTCTTCTTCTGGGCCGCCTCTAACTGAGCCCGAACAGCGGCGGTAGCCTGCGCCTGATAATAAAGAATATCAATGGTCAGTACTTCATTTTGGGCAATTTGAAACATTGCCTTATCACAGTCAGAGGCGGCCATAGCTTTTGCAGCCTTTACCTCTTTGTTCTTCCGATCAAGCGGCTTGCGAAGGCCGTTAACTCGGAGCAGGGCCTAAGTACAAAAAAACAGGCGTCAGTTTCCAAACAAAAAAGAAAACAGGCGTCCAGAAATTCAAATACTCAAAAATATGCTAAGTATACCTCAGCAAGGACCCCTGCAATCCCGTCAAGGTCAAGGGTGCCGACACCCCTGACCGCCTCCCTTTCAGCTGGAGGAACTGCCCTGATCATAGACTTGGCCATCTCTACCAAGTCAGGCTCCTGGGGGCCGGCTGCATCAAGCATAAACAAACGGATTAGACTTAGTAAAAAAGGAGCAAGTCTAAAATTTACAAGGACAACTTCATACCTCTAGGCGGCCCAGTTGGAGTTTTAGAAGAAGTGGCCGGCTGTTTCTCAGCCGCCACCTGTTTCCTGGCAGAACCAGGAGAGCTCCCAACAGTCGTCTTTCGGGCCTTGGGGTCCGGCTGTTGGGAAGATGAAGCTCTTGGAGCACCCGTCTAAAACAGAAGAAAAAAGTCAGTATATGCATAAACACTCCAAAAAGAGGGTGAAAGGTTTGGAGCTCACCAAGGGTGCCCCCTTTTTGGGGGAGTCGGTTGAAGCTTGTTGCATAATAGAGGCCCGCAACATGGCCGCCGCAGTCTTAGAGGCGGTGATTTTGCTCATGGCGTCAGCTGCAAAAACAAACAGCAAAGTTAATAAAAGATAAACAACAAATGTATGGAACAACAGAGTATTCGACAGGCCGACTACCTCTTGAGCACCGACTGCTGAGGCCGCAGGCGGCCAAAAAGTACTCGTCATAGAGCCACTTGAAGCTCGGGACGCAGTGCAGGGGTACTTGCTCTCGTACCCCTGAAGTAGAGTCGACCCTCGACTCTACTTTAAAGAGTCCTTTATCAAGGATCTCTTTCTTAGCCTTAGGGGGAACAGGCGGCATGCTACGGCCGCCTGCAAGAAGGGGCGGATTCCTGTTCCACCTATTGAAGCGCTTGTTCTGCTCAATGTCTGAACTCTCAATGATGAGGAAGGTGCTCCGCCAGTCCTTCCACTTGTTTGCTTTACCTCTTGTCATGAGGTAGCCCCTGTGGCTTGTCAATTGATACCAGCCGGTACCGCCTGTCTTAGGGGTCCGGCTGAGATAGTTCATATGGGCGAAAGCCTCGAAGCTCGGCTCCACCCCGTGCAGTTCGCACCCGGCCACATAGCCGAGTACGTTGACCCAGGAGTTTGGGGCTAACTGCCATAACCCCAACTCATACCCATCCAAAATCCGCTGAACAGCCGGATGTAATGGGAAGCGAAGCCCTGCCTTGATGGCCGCCTCGTAGCAGCCAAAGCAGGCGCTTTCATAACTGGAACCAGCCGGCCAGACGACTGTGTCTTCTGGATCCGGCACAAACACTAGAAAGTCGGGGCCCATGGTGTGGTTTGCAATAAAGCTCTCCACTTTCTCTTGCATGGCTGTGATTCGGCCCCGAGGTACCGTGCAGTAGTAGGGGGTATTTAGCTCTCGGTAAGAGGCGGATGGTTCCGCCCAATTGTCCCCCTTCTCAACTGCGTGAGAAAGTCTCGCCTCTTGCAGGCGGCTGTTTTTCTCTTCTGTACCCAAAGAAGCATGGCCAGAAGAGCTTGACTCGGAATCGTCCTCCGACGAGTCTGAAGAGGACGACTCCTCCCCTCTCCCGGAGGGGCCCGCCTCCTCTCTTTGAAAAGGAGCAGATTTGTTAACTGTTAAATGGGAAGGGGTCACTATGACTCCCCCCACAGAATTGCCGGCATCCAGGCCGCCTTGTTTCATTTCCACATCTGGCGCCTGGTCAGATGTTTCACTAAGCGGCACCCTGTGGGAGGAGCCGTCTGAATTTGAGATCCTAGCTGTCTTTTTCGTTCTGGCCATCCTGCTCTGTATAGACACAGATACAGTCGGACTTTGTATAAAGGGAAAAGATGGGTCCGGAAAAGGGCAGGCGGCACTCCTAGTCCTAAATTCAGCCGTCCCCGGTGACCGGCTGATCACTAACCTAGGTCGTGTCGTGTGCTTCTGTGGTGCCATTTCAGAAAATAAAAAGAAAATTAAGAGTAAGAGAACTGAGTTACCTGAACGAGTGACGGTTGATGAAGTTCTGGAAATCCGGTGCAGTCGGCTTGTCAGAATCGGCGGTAGGCAGAAAAGGTCCAAAATGTCAGAGCAAGTTCAGGGGTCCGAATGTTCTCAAAAATTTCTCAAAGTGTGAAAATGACTCAAGACAACTCTCCCTTATATAGGCGAAGGGTCACTTTCAGAATTCAAAATTTGGGCGGGAAAACCTCTCGTCCTTTCGCCGACTGACACCTGTAGCAGGCCGTCGCGTGTTACAGTGCGACACCTGTCACAGGTAACACGTGACCAATCACGTGCCACCTGTGAGGGGCAAATGATTAGGGGATTTTGCTCCCACCAATCGGAATGCGCCACGTGGGCCAATCAGGACCTGCCAAGTGTCCCCTAGTTGGAACTGTCAGGGCTTGCCACGTGGCACGTGCTTATTCGTCCACCTTGGACCTGTTATGTCACGACATGTGGCATACTCCATGCCTAATGGAGAAACCGGCCACCCAGGCCCAACTTCCGAGGGAAGCCCAATCGGCCCTAGGTTAACCTAAACCTAGGATGGGCACGTTTTCCAAGGTTATAAATACCTCCCTTAATCCTCATTAAGGGGGAACACAGAAACATTACGAAAAAAACACATTAATTACACACAGTAATAACCGGCTGATCTCGCTAACAAAGCAGATTACCTACGTTAATCACTCTCACCTAGAGAGACCTAATCACTTTAATTTCCGCATTAATTACTCCTTAATCAAGTACTAACTTGACCGTTGGAGGCGGAGTTCCCAGGAGTCTCCGTTATTTTGCAGGTACAGGCGTCCGGTTCCAGTCTCGGAATTGTAACTCTCCCGCAGGACATCAGAAAACCCCGAAACAGGAAGGATATCCAAGAAAAACACATGGAGTAGACTGAGATTGAAGCTTGTGTATTTTCGATGAAGGAAAAAGAGGGTAACACAAGCAATCGAACACCCTTAGGTGAGAATAATTGGGATGCTTTTCATAAAGGATTTGAGTAGGAGATTTATAGCCAAGAATTTTTGTAGGTAAGACATTGTGAAGATATTTAGTCATTTCTAAGGCATGATGCCAGAAATATGGCGGCATAGAAGCATGACAAAGGAGCGTACGAACAATGTTATTGATCGTTTTTATTTCTCGTTCCGATTTACCATTTTGGGGAGAAGTGTATGGACATGAGAAGCGAAATACCATCCCATTTTTGTGACAAAAATCTTTAAAAGGTTCATTGTCAAATTCACGACCATTGTCACATTGGAAAGCTTTTACTTCTCGCCCAAATTGAGTACGAATATATGTCTAATATGAATAAATAGATTATAGACCTGAGAATTTAGAGAAATGGGAAAAGTCCATAAAAAATTCGTATAATTGTCAAGAAATAGAACATAATATTTATGACCAAGAGAGCTAACAACCGGAGATGTCCATAAATCACTGTGAATAATATCAAAGGGCATAGTAGTATGAGACATAGAATCATAAAAGGCAATTTTATTAATTTACCCAAGGGGTAAGAATGACAAGAATGTTTCAAAGCTTTAGTACAATTTATAAGATTACTACTACGCAAGGAACTAAGAATTGCATTTCCCGGATGACCTAAACGGGATTGCTACACACTAGGAGAAACAACTGCAAAAGCTGACGGAATGGAAGTGGAAATGACTTGACGATCCGTGAAGAAAGGATAGAGATCGCCACTGCTATTACATCTCACTATTTTGCTCCCCGTCCGCAAATCCTTCACAGAAAACCCAAAAGCATCAAACTCAATAGAAACATTGTTATCAATTGTGAATTTTCTAACAGAAATAAGATTTTTGACAAATTTTGGGACATGAAGGACATTTTTTAGTTGAAGTGTGTTTTGGTTTAAGGAAGTGTGACCATAACCTTTAATCGGAACTGTGCTACCATCACCAACAATAATTGCATTACTATTATTTTTGCTCAAATGAAAGTATGACGACAATTTACCTTGGGAATTCGTCATGTGTGATGTAGCACCGATATCCATGTAGTAGTTTGGGTCGGCCAAAGACATGGTGTGCATAGCCTGCTTGATGTTGGTTGGCATGTAACCCGAAGAAGAGGAAGGAGGGCCATCCATATAGTAGGCTTGCTGTGATCGAGGCCCTAAAAGACCGGGCTGCTGTTGTGAGGGTTGTTGAGGCCAGCCACCCCACTGTATTGGGCCTAACCCATGCGAAGGATACGGACAAGGTGGAGTGGCCCAAGGTGCCTGATTCTAGTATGCCCAAGGATGAGGGAACATCCACCTTTGCGGACCTGTGGGGAATATTTTAAACATCAACTTTGGGCCCCACTATGATCATGCACTTAAGCATGGTGGCGTCCAAAGGGAAAGAAGCTAGAGCAAAAAAGTCACCAACAAGATTTAGGAACTTGTAAACCGTTCACGGGTGTGAAGGTTACACCCCATTCACGATCACGGAGATCGCTAACTCCATAGTGGTCTGAAACCATGACTAGATATTGGGGATGATGGTACGAATCCAACCTAAAAGAGATTGAACCCGCCATAAATTGGTCTCTACTTAGTTCTTCTCATATTCATGTGTGCTTTTCGATCAACATACAAACAAGTTAGCCCTAAACCTGTTTATCTATGTTGGTTGATTATTAATGCACAAATAAATCTATTATTGGCGATCACTTGAATTAAAATCATATTAGCCTACAATCAAATTATTAATTATCTTATTAGGCGTGATTTCAAGTACAAATTCCCTTTAAACCTGCAAGAAAGGCGTGAGCAAGCAATAACAATCAAGAATAATCAAGCAATGTAATAATTAATGACACAACAATCATCATAATGAAGCAATATCTCCAAAATAATATTAGCAAGATCCTAGGCATGATAAAAAAATAGATTAGTAACAAATCCTAGCATGTCACTAAATAATAAAGATTAAAGCTTTATCCTAAACATGATACTAGAAAGCAACATGATATTAGAAATATTAAAATAACACCCTAACATGATATTAGACATCATAAAGACATCCTAACATGATACTAGGAATTAAAATAATATTCTAAGCTTGATTTCTATATCAAAGCAAGGAATAAAGATAGTAGATCTACTCACTTTGATGCCTCGTACCTCTTTCTATTAAAACAACACACACATTAGTATCTTCAAGAAAGATTAAATTAAAAAATCAAATAATAATTGAAATAAGGATTTGGGACCAAACCCTCAGAAATATCAACCTTTCACGTCGAGGGCGAAAGCAACTTCGAGCTTGGCTAGATGTATTAGGGTCTTGCAAAGGACGTTTGGTGTGTGTTTGTAAAAAGGGTTTAGAAAGAGATTTAGAAAATCAAGAGGGAAAAAGAAAGAATAAGCTTTAGCTTAGATTGAGAGATGATGATTGTTGGTGAATGAAAACGGAGGAAATTGGCCCTGTTTATAGAGAAAAACGACCAAAAAGATTAGAAAACGAGTTAGAATTCCATCCGGAATAAAACAGGATTCATCGCGACGTGACAGATTTATCGCGATGCGATGACTCCATCGCGTCCCGATAAATCCATTGCTGCACGACGGATCCGACGCGATGCGATAATTCTGTACGATAAGATTTCGTACGGAATCCGACTTCCAATCAAATTGGACTAGTTGAATATCCGTACTTATCCTTATTAAATCAGATTTAAATTTTTTAAAAACACTTATATATCCGATGTAGAATTTTTAATAATTATCTTTTCAAAATATGATAAATTAGAACCTTCTAGAAGATAATAATCAATCCTAATGTCTTTAGAACTTAAAGCAACCTTCTAAAAAATTCTAGAAGCTTAAGATAAATCCTAATGGTTTTAAAAATACGATTAATATTAATGGACCCTCCACATGATCATTGGGTCCGCATATAAAGCTCATTTGGGCCCAGTTTAGCCAAAACTTCCTCATTATAACTCGGAATTGGGCTTATAATATATCGTTGAAAAGCATTTTTCAAGCCCCATCCAACTACACAATTATTGGACCCAAATTGTGGACCAAAATCAACTGGATTGGTCGTTATTCATAAATAGGACACGAAATGAATGATTTTAAGGACATGAAATGAATTATTTAAACATTTTTAGAAAAAGGAAAATTCACGAGACTCTTCAACATTTCACCTTGCTCGATAACCAATGAGGTGAAAGGTACTCATCACTAGGTTTTTGGGGAGACACAATCAGCTGTCTATAGGACCAGATTGCTGTTGCGCCGAGAATTGTAATTAAAGCTTTACATTAGATTACAACTCAATTCCGGAACAAAAAGAACATTAAGATATTCTCAAAAGATAAGATCAAATCAAATGATGCACACAATAATATCAATACCTAATCAATCCTAAAATTAAGGAAACAATATCTCCTCAAAAATATCTCTAATTATCCTAACACTATCCCCCCTCAAGTTGGAGCATATGGAGTGAAGATGCCCAACTTGTGAATTAAATTATCAAACTGATTTTTGCCGAGAGCCTTAGTGAACACGTCGACTAGTTGTGCATGCGTAGGGACATAAGAGGGATCAATCAAACCATCCTTTATAGCATAACGAATGAAATGACAATCAACTTCTATGTGTTTCGTTCGTTCATGGAAAACTGGATTCTTTGCAATATGAAGAGCCGAATAACTATCACAGAAGAGTTTAATTGCCTTTGGATGATGCCCACCCAAACTCAGTAAGAGACCTTTCAACCATTTCAGTTCACAAGTTATAGCAGCCATGGAGCGATATTCTACTTCTGCTAAAGAACGATAAAATGTATTTTGTTTCTTGGTTTTCCATGAAATAGGGAAATGACCAAGGAAAACTAACCATCCTGTCAAAGATCTACGAGTTATAGGACACGCGGCCCAATCAGAATCACACCAACCCTGCAGGGTTAAATCACTATCAAATCGTAACAAAATTCCTTGACCAAGAGTACTTTTCAAATATCGCATAACCGTTAAGGCTACTTCCCAGTGCTCGGTTCTTGGTTCTTGCATAAACTGAGATAAGACATGAACAAGTATGCCAAATCTGGTCGTGTGACTGCCCGATAAATCAACCTGCCCACAAGTCTTCGATAGGTTTCAGGATCAGAAAGTACTTCATCACTAGCTAAGCCAAGCTTGTGGTTTTGTTCAATTAGGAAGCCAACAGGTTTAGAACCCAACAAACCAACTTCAGAGATGATATCAAGAGTATACTTCCTTTGGTTAAGGAACAAACCTGAAGAACTATGAGCAACTTCAATGCCCAAAAAATATTTTAAGCGGCCAAGATCTTTCATATGAAAACAATCACTGAGATAAGCTTTGAAAACCCTTAAAGTAGTGGAATCATTCCCATAAATAATGAGATTATCAACATACAAAAGAATATTTGTTTGAATTTTGCCACTAGTGTATGTAAATAACGAGTAATCTGAATAAGATTGCAATAAACCATATGCTTTCAAAGCCGATACAAGTTTAGAAAACTAACATCGTGGTGCTTGTTTGAGGCCATATAGAGATTTGCGAAGATGGCATACCTTATTAGGATGGGAAGACTCAAAACCAAGAAGGAGTTTCATGTACACCTCCTCATCAAGATCTCCATGGAAAAAAGCATTATGAACATCCATATGATGTAACTCCCAATTTTTAGAAGCTACAATTGCAAGAAAAGCCCAACCAGTAACCATTTTAGCCACGGGTGCAAGTGTTTCAGTGTAGTCAATGTCTTCTTTTTGATGATTGCTAAAGATTACTAATCTGGATTTCAGACGTTCAATACTCCCATCAGAGTTGTATTTGATCCGATACACCCATTGACTACCAAGAGCTCGTTTTCTAGGAGGAAGATTTTCCATTGTCCACGTACCATTATCTTCCAATATTTGAATTTCCCTTTTCATGGATTCTCGCCAACCAGCATCTTTCATGGCCTCCTTAAAAGATCGGGGTTCGATAATGCAAAGAAAAATTGTGACAACTTATATAATGTGCTATAGGATAAGGAGTACCTGAGGGATGCTTTGGAGACGATGTGTTAGGACATGATGAAGATGGACTATTTGTGAGAATTGTGTGAATTACATAATCTCGAAGCTTGACTGGCTCGTATTTTTCTCGCATGCCACGACCCATTTATGTGCCTTGAGACTCATCAGAATGTTGATTAGAAGCTGCTTGAAGTTCGGCATTTGCTGCGGGATCTGCTGTATTGCTTGCAGATGTAGCCTGTGGCTGGGTAGTGAGCTCCACACCCCCCTGTGGCCACCAGGCATTTGTCGCGGGGTACCTGACTGTTGTTGCCCAGCAGGCTCTTCGGTGTGAGATGCACCAACATCTTGCAGTTGGGCAATGAGGTCGATTCCAGCGCCCATGCCCAACTCTTCCTTCTCAAGTACATCATTGAAACTCTCAACTTCCTCACCAACATGTTGAGGATCATCATTTTCCACAAGATATTCCGCGAAGTGATAATATACATCAATATTCATGGGAGCAATATTTTGCGGGATAATATTCGAAGAATCTGGATCAAGAAACGAAAACACATCTTCAAAAAACTTAACATCACGGGAGACAAAAAATTCTTTTGAATCAAGACCAAATAGATTCCACCCATTCTTTCCAAATGGATATCCGACAAAAACACATTTTCTTCTACTTGCACACTTGTCCCCATTTGTCTTTTGATTATGAGCAAAGCAAAAACAACCAAACATGCGAAGGGTGTTGTAACTAGGGGTGCACCAAATAAAATTTCATATGGCGTTTTATTTTGCAGCAAGGGAGAAGGGGTACGATTAATTAAATGAACAGTTACTATAACACTCTCCCCCCAAAATAAATCGGCAAATTAGCCTGAAATCTTAATGCTCTCACTACATTTAAAATATGTTTATGTTTTCTCTCAACTTTCCCATTTTGTTGTGGAGTCTCTACACATGAGGTTTGAAAAACAATGTACCCGTAGCAGAAAAAAAAAAACATGTAAATAATTAAATTCAGTCCCATTATCACTAGTAGAAAAATACAATTCAAAAGCGGTTCAAAACCCCTAATGGGAAGCAAATTTGAACCGCTTGGGCTTGGGGGGCATCCCATTACCCCTTTAAATGGAAAGCGGTTCAAACCGCTCCCCATTATGCCTTTAAAAAATAAAATAAAAAAAAAAGAAGAAATTTTGCTTTCTTCATAGAAATTGAAACAAAAAACAAAAAACATATGTATAAAAATTTATATTTCCATTAATAAGTTGTTGTAATATAACAATTTAATTCAATAAAAAAAAAATTTATACTACTAAAGCCACTAGCCCACCACCACGCATCTGCTATTTTTCCACCACCGGAATTGATGCTACCACCGAATCTAACGCCACCACCGCAATCTGAAGCCAACACCGCATTTGAAACATAAAAAAAAAATTAAAAAAAAAGCTCTAAAAATTTACTCATTATGCAAATAAATTGAAGCAGAATTGAAACAAATTCCTTAACCCATCAATAAATTTACGAACCCTAACCAAATTTTAACTCAGAAACTGCAAATAAACCATTAATGTAATCGATTCAAAGCAATCAAACATAAGCTAACCGTTCAGAAATGCATATAGAAGATGAAATTTGAAAAAAAAAAAAACTAGATCTAAATTCTTACCTAAATTATTATTAGATCTGAAAACGGTGGTGGTGCTCGGTGGGTGTCGCATCGTTGGTGTTGTTGTTGGTGATTGTTGCTCGGTGGGTGTCGCATCGTTGGTATTGTTTCTCGGTGGTGCTCGGTCACGATGTTGATGGAGGTATTGGTCGGTGATAAGAGGAGAGAGAAAGAAAGGGAGGCTTTGAGAGGAGAGAAGAAAGCAAATGGGAGGAGAGAGCAGAGAGGGAAGGAGATGGAGAGAGGACGTGAGAATGGAGAGAGAAGAGAGAAGGAGATGGAGAGAGGAGAGCGTGAGAATGAAAGCGTGAGAAATGAGGGGAAAGAGGAGAGAGAAGAAGGAGGGGGGAGAGAAGAAGAAGGAGGTGTGAGAAATGAGGGAAGAGGCGTGAGAAATGAATTAGTTGTTAGGGTTTTTAGCAAATGGGGAGCGGTTCAATGTTCAAACCACTTCCAGTTGCAATATATGGGAGCAGTTCACCCATAATTGCTCCCTATTTGTATGCTTCATGTTTTTTTTTTTTTTTTTTTTGGGTGGGTTTTTGTAGGTTTTTGGAAGCGGAATTCAATAACCGCTTTTCATTTGGGGCAGTCCAATTGTTTTTTTCTACTAGTGTATCACTTTGAACCACTTTAATTGTTTGACTAGTGTATCACTTTGAACCACTTTAATAGTTTGAAAAAACTGTCGATCAACCATTGCAACAAAAGACATAAACATACTAAACACCTCGGTTTTATCAATGAGCAAGTAGACCCAAAGGGCTCGGGAAAAATAATCTACAATAGTAAAAAAATATTGAGCCCCACAAGAAGAAGGATGTCTATAAGATCCCCACAAATCACAGTGTATTTTCTCAAATATCTGAGATGCATTATTCTCACTTAAAGTGAATTTATCTGTAGGGTGTTTAGCACAAAAACAAACCTCACATACTTTAATTAAATTACCCGTACAATTATCAACGAGAGGGAGAAGTTTTACCACTTTTCCCGACGGGTGACCCATTCTTTTGTGCCACAACTCTAAAGTAGAAGAAGAACCCTGTGCCGAAACATGTTGTACTGAAGCAAAGCCGTCAAAGTAGTATAGTCCAACATGCCTAACACTCGTTCCAATTAGCTCCCTCAACTGGTTCTGTATAACACACATAGAAGAATTAAATTGGACAGTACATTGCATTTCATCAATCAATCGATTGACCCTTTGTTTATACTTCCTCATCAAGTGACCGAAAATTAGGAATCAACCCCTTAACTATCTTCTTGTTCCACCAAGGCACCAAGTTTCAAGTTTTATTACTAGACTAGACTAGAATTGTAATTAAAGCTTTACATTAATAAGTGCAAGATTATAAGTTCAAATATTAATACTAGCATTCGTACTTGAGAGAAGGGCTTCGTAATTGTACTATTATTTTATCTTATAAAAATAATTATCAAATCATTTATGATATTAAACTAATGATCAAACTCAAAAGAACAAAGAAATAGCCCAAATAAGACATGATGTGCTCAATATACTACTCAAGGTAGGAGTAGGACATATTTTATGTCAAAGTGATAAGTGTCCATATAACAAACACATTTTTTTTAATGTATCTAATACGTATTTAGGTGTTTCTATTACAAACACTGTTCAATACATATATAGAAGTTGAATGTCGTGTCCGTGCTTTATAATTGTAAACAATAAGTTGACGGAAAAGTAATAAAAAATTAAGTGAGTAAAAAAATTTATCAATGGACATATAATCTGTATTTATAGTGGACTAGAAGTCTAGAACTAGAAGTCATGGAGAGGTCTAAGACCCAACCGGTCACATCATTTCATGCAAAATAAATAGAAAAATGTACAGTACAAGAGTTATTACTTGTACAATATTACATATTGCAGTCACATTTTTGATGAGATTACTCAAATTTTATTAATAAAAGTACACTGCATTAAGAAGAGGATCCTATTGGTTACCTCGGTAAGGAACTCTCACCTCTCTCATAAACTGACACCTCTGTACACTTCTCATTTATTCATGGTAGCATTTGGTAATTGCCAAATTGCTCATTCTCCCAAAAATTCATACATTTTCCTCAATTTCACTCTCATTTTTCTTCACCTTTTTTTTAAGTGGGTATTCTCTTCCTTGCATTTGGGTTAATTTATCTGTTTTATCTTAATTAATTTGTTAATCTCTTCTCTGAATTATGTTAGGGACTTGCAGCAGATTCTTTGTACTACAAAAGTTTTGATCTTCGGAAAAAAATGAACATTTTCTAAATTCTTGTTTGAATTATGAATAGGACTTGAAGCAGATTTTTTTGTACGTACAAAAAAGTTTTAATCTTTGGGGGAAAAATGGTGGAAATTTTATCATTTTTTTTTTATCTTTTGTTTGATTGATGTTTGGGAATTGTAGCAGATTATCTGTTCTTCAGAAAGTTTTGATCTTTGAGGTTACAATGGTGGAGAATTTTCTAATTTCTTGTTTAATTTGTGTTTAGGAGTTGAATTGAAGAAGATTTTCTGCACTACTAAAGTTTTGATCTTTGGGAAGGAAAATGGTGGAACATTTAGAGTGTAAACATTGCAAGACATGGGAAGAAGAAATGTACTGGAAACATTTCAACTCCATGCATTTCTTCCAGACCTTAACCCCAAACTTCCATGATCATCTTGTAAGTTTTCTTAATTTTTTCTTACTTTTAGAAAAATTTAACCAAGTGGGTTTAGGTTTATGTAATTGTTTATGTTAGTACTCAGTACAAATTAATAGTCCGTTGATAGTGTTATTTTTCTCCGCTATACTCTGAACAGTGGAAATGCACCAACTCCGTCAAAATTAGTAGTCACGTTGATAGCGTAATTTGATATTTTGATCTAGTGGTACCAGGACGGAGATATTTTTTTTTTTTTTCTTGTTTCTAGAACCTGAAATAATGTTTGTTATGGCGACTTTAATACAAGTGTGGTGAATTATCCCACTTTCTTGAGGTTAAAGAATTGTTAAATGTAGGATAATGCAATTTTAATCATCTTTAATGAATTTTTTTATATTTTTTTTTTTCTTTTTTCCTCTTACAAGATCTCTTAAAAAAAAAATTGATCTGTTTTTCTGGCATAAACAAGTTTTTTTTTTTTGTTGTTGTGTTTGGTAATAGTAGCTTTTTTTACTTCTGATTTTATGAATTAAGGCACATTATTTTAGGAGTTAGTTTGTAATGTGTTGGAACTGCTTATAACTAATCATACTACTGTAAAGAATTGCCAGTTAGAGTAATAGAGATAAACATAGATGTGGGTAGAATTAATGGGTTATTTCAAATGTAAAGATGGCCATGTATGACATTGCTTGATGCAGCTTACTCTCATGAGAAAGTTTTGAGATTTGATGATCAGATCAATTCTCGTGGTTGTGAATTACTCGGATAGAGATTATTAATGAGATAGGTATGATGGTTGTGCTATGTTACCTTGAGGAATATATGTACTTAATATTAGTTACCTAGTTGAAAAATATGTAGTTTGTAATACTCTTAGCCTATTTATGATTGTTAGATTTATTACTGTGATGTGGGTATGATGGTTGTGCCCTGTGCTATGTTTTTTGGGGTTTATATGTGCTTAACTGAAAAACATATGTATAGTACTTTGTAATGCCTTTTAGCCTAGTTTCATTGTTATTGTATGATGTGTGTGTGGTACATTTACTCGTTTACCTTTGAAAAATCTTGAAGTCTTGAGCCTCTTTAAGTGTTTTCTTTTTATTACATATCAATCTTAATTTGAGCACGAACAATCAGGTACTGCCTGAGAAATTCACTGCACACATGAGATCTCAGTTGCCAGATAAAGTATTTCTTAAAAGCCCGAGTGGGGTGTGTGGGACATAGAGCTGCTTAAATCCGATGATCTTCTGTTTGTTGGAAATGGATGGAAAGACTTTGTGAAAGTCAATGAATTGAATGTAAACTGTGTCTTGATGTTCAAATTTAAGAGAAACTCGAGTTTTGAGGTGTTAATCTTTGATCAAGGGAGTTCTTGTGAGAAGGAGTCAACCTACTTTGTTAAGAAATGTAAGCATACTAAGTCTGAGCATGAAGATAAAAAAAAGAGGACTGCAAGAGAGGCATCCAACACTGAAATTATTGAGGATGGTGGTGAAGAAGATTCTGCTTTTTTTGTATCAAAGAAGTCCAAGAAAGATGATGAAGCATTGATTTCCTCCGGAGGAAAGGTGAACACTCAAGCTTCAAGAAAAGGTGCGCTGAATGCAGCCGCAAAAGCTAGAGGAGGAACAAGAAGGATACTGCCATGCCGATTGCCAATCAAACGAAAAGTTCAATCTGGTAAGCATCCTAAATTTCTAAAAACTTTTTCTTAATACTTTGTAATCTTGAAATGAAAACATTCTGTAAATGCGGGAGCTTGTTCATTTACTTCTTTTATATGATTTCGTAGAAAAAAAGTCTTTCAGAAATGAAACAGACAAGGAACTGAGTGAAATATCGCAGAGAGATGTGATCACAGCTGAAAATAGAGAAAGTTCCCCTGAGAAAGTTGATTCTGACAAGCTAGAGTCCCATTCTAGTAAGCATTGTTATTTATAGTGTTTTTGTGATTTGAGAAGTTGAATTTTTAAAAAATTGCATACATATGTTGATACTGTGTACTTAATTTGGCAGAAAAGAGCTTGAACAAAAATGATGCTGCTAAGGAACAAAGTCAGATTTCAAGGAGGGAATTGATCAGCCCGGAAAATGGTGAAAATTCTCCAACTGCAGAACGTTCTGAGAAATTGAAGGGCCAACCTGGTACCTTACTTTTGAACTGGCAAAAGTGCTTTGTGTGAATTCTGGAATTTGTAAGAATTTCTGACAGTTATGCATACTGTAGCAGAAGAGCAGCCAAGTGCAAATCATGTTGAAAATGAACCGATGCTGAATTCTGAGATGGACATAACCACTGAAAATGAAGAAAGGGAGTTGGTTGTGGACCGTGCTCCTAAACCGAAGCCCCAATCTGGTCAGTTTAGTTATGCAGATTGTCTTTTAGGAGCTGATTATGAATATATGATAAAGGTGATGTCTTTGTCTACATAATTTGGCAGAAAAGAGGCCTAGTAGTAATGGAACTCCTAAGGAACCAACTCAGATACTAGTGAAGGATC
This sequence comes from Chenopodium quinoa, assembly GCF_001683475.1. NCBI lineage: Eukaryota > Viridiplantae > Streptophyta > Magnoliopsida > Caryophyllales > Amaranthaceae > Chenopodium > Chenopodium quinoa. The sequence continues at coordinate 2,278,864 of NW_018742292.1, read as the reverse complement.
TGATCACCCCGGAAAATGGCAAAAATTTCCCAGTTAAAGGTTCTTCTAACGGATACAACGGTGAAGCAGGTATGCTAATTTCTTCTTGAAACACCAAGATGTTTTATGCAAGTATTCTGAAATTTATTAGCTTACTATTGGTTGTATGTATGATCTGGCAGAAAAGGAATCAAGTAGAAGAAGAGAAATTGTTAAGGAACGGAGTCCGATTTCTGGGCGGGAGGTGATTAGACCTAATTACAAAGAAACTTCCTCAGAGGAGAATCGTTCTCGTAAATCTTGTGGAAAAAGGCACAGACTGAAAAAGCAAGAGCCTCCTAGTTCATCTAAAAAGCTGGTATTCAAAAGTGGTAATCCTCTATTCTTGTAGTTTGGTTGCCTAGTTGATGGGGTTGCTCTAGGAATTATTTTTGTCTTTTCATTTATTACATTAGGGGTGAAAGTACTGTGTCTTCTTACTGATGCAAAGTCGATCTTGATATATGATACTGGTGAAGTGGTGATCATAATATATTTTGTGAACAAAATGATATTAAATGGGTTCATTTGATTGTTAAGTGTGGAAAGAATTTATGGGTTTCCAAATTTTATTTTATTTTAAAACTAATGTGTAAGTAAAACCTGGGACTTCTCTGCTCTCACCCCTCCTCAAATCATCCAACTTTTCTCATCTTCACCGATGCTTCTTTTTCCATCTTTACCCTCTTTCAACATCTCCAATGGATCAGAGTCCTGGTCATAAGGCTAAGCCACCTCGTTTCCGTAGTCTGGGTGAGCTTATAGCCATTCTCATCCCAATGACGGGCAGGACTTCGCATTCTTATCAGATTCTATGGCTACTGTCCTAGGAGTAACAAGGAACTTAAAAATTGCTGATCAATAGTTCAACGTGTATATTCTTTTCAGGCCAGGGCACAAGAGGCTAGGATTGGAAGCACTCAACAGTGTGTCAGCCATCCCATGGTGGATGCAGCGGATCATCTAGCTAAGCTAGCTAGAAAGGAACTTCCAATTTCTTATGTTGCTTTCTCCTTAGGGACTAACCCATTTATCAATAATGTTGTAATAAATCTAGTCTCCTAATCCTAGCTGCTATTTCAAACAAGTTTGTGTTGACTGTAATAACTCTAATATTCTATCCTAATGACTGTATCTTTTGATACTCCAAGTGCGCCTTTAGCACATGCTTAATATAATTTTCTCCTTTAACCAAAATGAAAAGGGCGGATCCGTTACAGGATTTATTTAATATTCTGGAACTGGGTTTTGATTTCAGTAAATATCAGTAATTTCAGGATTATACTTATTTTTTAATTTTTGCTCAAAATAGTTTCGGAAGAAAGAAAGTCTGTGGTGAAGGAGTACATGTCAAACAGAAGGCCAGTGACTGAAGTGGAGAAAGAGGATGCTTTGCTAAGGGCTAATCCGAAACAAAGTGAAGATAGCTTCATTGCAGTAATGCAGCCTACTAGTGTTTACAAAAGATTTTTCTTGGTAATTATATTCGGAAACACTTCTTTTCTTGTTTCGGTGTTTCTACTTTCCAGTATATTTCGGAAATGAGTTTTGAACTTTTGACTGTTCTTTTGAAGGACATTCCTGCAAAGTGGATGCAACAGCATCTCCCCTGCCGAAACCAAGAAGTTATTCTTCGTGTGGGCAAGAAAATATGGCATACTTCTCTAATTACTCACGGCAAGAAAGATGCAAGTATCTCTACTGGATGGAAGAAATTTGCCCTTGACAATTCCTTGGAAGAGTCCGATGTGTTAGTCTTTAATTTGGTTAGTCAGAAAGACAAGGCCAGTGCTGTGATGGATGTTGACATATTCAGAGTCGTCGAGAAAATCACTCCTCTTTCTGTAGTGTCTTAGACTATTAGAAGGCTTTTAGTGGTCTGGCTAAGAAAGTAGACTGTGATTTGCCTAATCTTTGGCTGTGTTTTGATATACTAACCGTCATCGACTTATTGTAAATGTAACTGACAGACTTAACCTATAAAAGTACTTGGTGTATGTATGATATGGTATTAAGAATGCATCAGCTTCCTTAGATGTGGCAATTTCTTCTGAAGTATTTGTTAGACTTCTGTTTTAAACTTTGTTTACTTGATATGTTTCTGAAACAATATTACTGATTGTTGAAACGTTGCTAGTGATCTGCAATAGTCATCTCGCGTTAGCAGCTAAGCTAATGCTTATGTTCTTGTTTTAGGTTGGGAGTTTTATGTTTGTAAAATGCTACACTATGCAGGACAACGGAAACTTATTGTTAACTCTTCTTGTTTATTGGTGTTACATGAAAGCATATACTGTTAATCAGACTTTCCTTTTGATTTAATACAGACTTTGAAATTTAATGGCTCCTTCTATGTGGCACGTACAGACGTAACCATGAGCTTTTCATTTTGATTTTGGCACAAGTTTTAAAAATGTACTAGCTAAAATCCCGTGCCATGTATGGTTATCTTAAATTTTATATTGAATTATTATTTTTTATATAATGTATTAACAAAAAAAATTATTTTTTAGCAATGCAAATAACTTAAATTAAATCTATATCCAATACCATAGACATCAAAGTTATTACCCTTCGTGTTTTTTTTATACATACTTCATATATGTTATCAAAATAATTTTTTTAATGAAATGAATTCTATAGCCAAAAAATAAAGTTTGAGAAAAAAGAATGATAATATAACTTAGGTAAATTCTAATTATAAAATAGTATACATAAAAATTTACCTAGTATATTATTGAAGATATGTACAAAAATTCTAGTTAACTATACAGATTGAATATGATTACCAAAATGAGAAGAAAATAATATAGATTATAAATTGAGATTTTTAATTTAATATACACTTTTGTAGATCTTATTATTATTTTTATTTTGTTTTTGGTGTTCCACCCGATTCACCCTTTGGGCTAATCCGGATTCAGGGATCAGTTCAGGGTGGTTAGGTTCCAGTTCCTTCCCGATTGTTGTTGCGGGGATCGAACACAGGTCCTCCCTACCAAATACAGTCTCAATCACCACTGCACCAATAACCAATTGCTAAGTCTTATTATTGTAATATACATTATTTGTATAAGTGAATCAATTGTAATTATTTAAAATTATTTTGTTTAATAGATTTTCCTTAATAACATATTGCGTTTATTTTTTTTTAGAAAATACAGTATCCGATGACCTAATTATATAGTATGTACTCGTATAATGTTAGTCTATGGTTTTCTGATTTGGTAAATATATATATATGGTAAATGATTAGGGGATTTTTATCCACCAAGCGCCGTTTGACAAGTGGACCAACCAGGTTCCGCCACGCGTCCTCCACGGACCACTTAAGACACGCCACGTGTCCACCCATGCCAAATGGGACAACCGGCCATCAAGGCCCATTTCAGTCTAGAAGCCCGTTCGGCCCTAGGTTTACCTTAAACCTAGAGAGTTGCACGCTTCCCAAGGCTATAAATACTCGATTAATCCTCATTAATCAGGGGACCGAATAATTTACAGAACACACTAATAACCGGCTGATCTCGCTAGCAAAGCAGATTACCTACATTAAATACTCTCACCTAGAGAGACCTTATTACTTTAATTTCTGTATTAATTACTCCTTAATCAGGTACTAACTTGACCGTTGGAGGCGGAGCTCTCAGGAGTCTCCGTTATTTTGCAGGTACAGGCGTCCGGTTCCAGTCTCGGAATTGTAACTCTCCCGCAGGACATCAGAAAACCCCGAAACATTTGGCGCCGTCTGTGGGGAGAGTACTTCAGAGATGGCATCCAAGTCTGTACCGACCCCAGAAGAGAGGCGTCCCCTAGACGACCCTCAAGTTCAGTCGGACCATGATACCGAAAGTGAATTTGAAGTTGAAACTCATACAGCTCCAGACGGGACCCTAAGGGCCCGCCGTACCCGTCATACTGAAATAAGGGAACGGGAGTATCTTCAAACAGGAAGTGAGCCAGCAGGCGCACCGCTTGCTCGGCAACAGCCGACTGATGGGTCTGCTCCGATCACAAGAAACGAACTCATGACCTTCATGAGGGGATTCAAGGGAGAGATCCAAGAGTTGATCAACAAAAAACCGCCTGCTTCAGTCAAAGAGCAGGCGGCCAAAAAACCTTCCACTTCACTCAAGAGGAAGCCAGTTCAAGGGCGAGAGGCGACTCCCCATCCTAAATCTAAGAAGCGGGAGCCGTCTGCTCTTGATTTCACAAAACTCCGTTATCCTACGGGAAATAGGAAACCGGTTCGTCATATTCAGGCGGACGGGTCAAAGCAAACGTTCACAGATGCTCGGCACCTGCTAGAGCAGAAGAGGAGTGACCGATTATCAGAGTCGGCTTCTACTTCAAATTTTCAGGACAGTTTGCGAAATGCCTCGATGAGGCCAACTCAGTCGTACCATGAGAGTCAGTCAGGCGGCACCTCCCGACAGTCTGGCTTTCATAGTGCGCAGGCGGTACCAAATTTGCCATTTGTGCCGCAACAACAATATTTTATGCAGCCACCTCCATTTGGTGGACCTGCAGCAAAAAACGTCCAACCTATGGACTGGCAGCTACGGCTGCTTAGACTTGGTGAACAGCCGTCGGCCTTCTCCAAGGAAATTACTGAAGCCGCTCAGCCGGCCAGAGTAAAAAATGTTTTAGTAGGCGCCTATGATGGCACTACTAACCCGGAAGACCATCTGATGGCATTCACCAACCTGATGTACCTTCAAGGGTTGGATGATCCCACTTGGTGCAAGTGTTTCCCAGCAACTCTCAAGGGAATTGCACAGCAATGGTTCGGCAACCTGCCGACTGGTTGTGTAAACAGTTTCAGGACGCTTGCTTACTTATTTGCCTCCAACTTTGCAATGAACATCCCTGCGAAGAAAACGACCCTTGATTTGGGAACAATTCAGCAGGGTGAAAAGGAGGGGCTTCGTTCCTACATCAGGCGGTTCAACCTGATGAGAATACAGATTCAAGGGTTACCGGATGAGGTAGCTTATACTGACTTTTTTAGAGGTCTCAAAGACGGGTCTACCTTCAAATTTGATTTAGTTCGAAAAAGGGTGGCGACTCTTCAAGAGGCCTTGATTGAAGCAGAAGCCTATATACAGGCGACTGATCTGTGTACAATGAAACAGTCGGACGGGAGGAGGTTCGACAATAGAGAAGGACGACAGAAACAGTCGTCCAACAAAGATGAAAAAAGAAAAGGGGTCTGGGCGGCTGATTCCTCTAAACAGCCGGCCAAGAAGAAAAAGGAATTCAAACCATACTCCCCAAAGTATGTGTTTAACAAGGATAACCAGTTTATCCTAAAAGAAATAAAGGGACGGCTCTCAATTGAGAAACCGCTCCCCATGAAGGGTTCTGCGAGCAACCGGAACCAAGACAAAATCTGTGCTTATCATGATGACATTGGTCATCACACCAACGACTGCATTAGTCTCATGCGGTACCTAGACCGCTTGGCTGATCAAGGTGATCTTGACACTTATGTCAAGAAATCTACGGGGAATACTTCCTCAAAAAAGCAGTCGGCCAAAAAGAATCAACAGGCCGACAGTTCCGATACTGATGATGCAGTCGTCTACACCATTGCAGGCGGCTTCTCAGGAGGCGGCCCCACTATTAGGGGCAACAAAGATAATATAAGGCGGTTAGATGTAAATTCCGTTCACCAAGAACGACCGTCCAAATATACATTTCCTGAGATTGTCATCACTGAAGAGGATCTAGGAGGAATAAGGGGGCCGCATGACGACCCTCTCGTTATTGAATGTAAAGTGGCCAACCAGAGAGTTGGTCGAATCCTCATAGATACTGGGAGCTCTTCAGATCTCATCAGCAGCAAATGTCTGTCAAAACTGAAATATCAGACGGACTGCATACATCCGGCCTCCCACCCTTTAATAGGGTTTGGAGGAGGAGTCGTCCACCCACTGGGACGAGTTGATCTACCAGTCCGCCTGGGCGAAAAAGGGGAAGGACGACACATGGTAGTCCGATTCCTAGTTGTAGAGGAACTCTCTGCCTACAACATGATTCTGGGTCGCCCAACCCTGAATAGTGCCAAGGCTGTTATAATCCCGTCACTTATGCTGCTTAAGTTTGAAAGGGACAATGGAACAGTCGGCTCCCTAAGGGGAGATCAGAGGATGGCCCGAGAGTGCTATCTCTCGGATGTCAAACCCACTGCTAAGGCCACTGGGTCAAGTGGAGAAAAAACAGACCTTGACAATGTCAAGGAAAGTGCGCCTGTTCAAGAAACAGGCGACAGAAAAAGAAAGGCGTCCCAGACAGAGTCCGCCAGAAAGGCAAGAAAATAGCAATCATTGGCAGAGGACCGGCCGGATGAGTTCCGCCCTCAGCCGGCTGGTGAGCATACGGACCTGATATTAGACGACTCCCGCCCTGACCGAACAGTCAAAGTTGGGACGACTGCTCTGAGAAACCTTGGTGATGACTTTCACAACCTGTTGAAAGAATACAAGGACATCTTTGCATTTGAAGTCCATGAAATGCCAGGCATTAGTCCTGATCTGGCAGTACACAAACTCGCTGTGGATCCGAAAAAGAAGCCGGTACGGCAAAAGAAGCGGAACCATGGTGAAGAAAGAGGTCAGGCGGCCGCCGCCGAAGTCAAAAAATTACTTGATGCAGGGTTCATTCGGCAATGTTACTTCCCAGATTGGGTTGCAAATGTGGTACTTGTTAAAAAGCCGAATGGCACCTGGCGAATGTGTGTAGACTACACAGACTTGAACAAGGCGTGCCCCAAAGACAGTTACCCTCTGCCCAAAATTGATAACCTGGTCGACTCAACAGCCGGCCATGCCTTGATGAGTTTTATGGACGCCTATTCTGGTTTTCATCAAATTCCTTTGTGGAAGAAAGATCAGGAGAAGACGGCCTTCGTCACTGATCAGGGATTATACTGCTATACGGTCATGCCGTTTGGTCTTAAGAATGCCCCGGCTACATTCCAACGAATGATAAACACAGTGTTCTTTGATCAGATTGGGAGAAACGTCGAGGCATACATTGATGATATGATTGTTAAGACTAAACTTCAGAAAGATCATCTGACGGACCTCCGAGAAACTTTCGCCACACTCAGGCGGCACCATGTCATGCTCAATCCCAAGAAATGTGTATTTGGAGTTGAGTCTGGGAAATTTCTCGGATTCCTTATCAACCAGAGAGGAATAGAGGCGAACCCTGAGAAGGTACAGGCGGTCATTGACATGCAGTCGCCTCGTACCGTCCGAGAGGTTCAGAAGTTAACAGGTTGTCTGGCGGCCTTGGGAAGATTTCTAAGCCGATCAGGCGACAACAGGCGACAAATGCCTATACTTTTTCCAGGCAATTAAGAAAAAGGCAAGGTTTGAATGGGGGCCGGATGCTGAGGCCGCCTTCCAGAAATTAAAGGTTCACTTGCATTCCTTGCCAAGGCTGGTCAGCCCTTTGCCCAAAGAAAATCTCTACATGTACCTGGCCGTCTCTGATCATGCGTTAAGCGCGGTGCTCCTTGCTGAAAGGGACGGCTGTCAACTTCCGGTCTACTTTGTCAGTCACGTACTGAAAAATGCCGAGTTGAGGTATCCCCTAGTGGAGAAATTTGGTCTTGCACTCTTCATGGCTGTTAAAAAATTGAAGCCCTACTTTCTGGCACATGCAGTCGTCGTGTATACCGACCAACCGATCAAGCGGCCCCTTACCACCATGGAGTCCTCCGGACGAATGATCAAATGGGCCATAGAAATGCAGAGTCTCGAAGTTACTTTCGAGCCTAGAAAAGCAGTGAAGGGGCAAGCCTTTGCTGACTTTATTGTAGAGATGACTCGTCCTCCTGACTCTCAAGTTCCAGACCAAGTCTGGAAGGTATATGTGGACGGAAGCTCTACTTCAAACGGTTGTGGAGCAGGCGTCGTATGTCAATCTCCAGAGGGCGACAGGTTCGAGTATGCTCTACGCTTCAGTTTCCAGGCTTCAAACAATGAGGCAGAATATGAAGCTTTACTAGCCGGGATCCGCATGTGTAAGGCGGCCGGGGCAAGGAAAATAGACGCCTGTTCTGATTCACAACTGATAGTGAGTCAGTACAATGGCGAATACGAAGCAACACATCCGGCCATGATCAAATATTTACAGGCGGTCCGACAAGCAGTCGGCTCCCTTGAGGATTTCCATCTGATCCAAGTACCGAGATCAGAAAACAACCAGGCAGATGCACTCTCGAAATTAGCATCATCCGCCTCCTCCGATACTCCTCGAACTGTGTTTTGGGAAGTAATGGAGAAGAGAAGCATCGAGGAAAATCCTATTGGAATTCTAGACAGAAGCTCAACCTGGATGGATTCAATCAGGGCATATCTGACAAACGGTACACTGCCGGATGATCCTCAACAGGCGGCATCACTGAAAAAACGAGCCTCCTGTTTTGAAATGATACAGGGGGAACTGCACAAGAGGGGGCACCTTCAACCTTTCTTAAAGTGTGTTACTCCTGAAAAGGGACGAGAGATACTAGATGATCTTCACTCTGGTTTCTGTGCTTCCCATATAGGTGGTAGGATGCTTGCTCAAAGGGCAAGGCGGCAGGGCTACTTTTGGCCTACTTTGGAAGCAGATGCAATGGAGATGGTGAAAAAATGTGACAAGTGCCAAAGGTTTGGCAAATTAATTCACCGTCCGGCTACTGACCTCACTACCATTCACAGCCCACTACCGTTTGCTAAGTGGGGCATGGACATTCTGGGTCCATATACGCCTGCTACAGGCGGCAGAAGGTATATACTTGTTGCCGTTGACTACTTCACTAAATGGGTAGAGGCGGAGGCTGTAAAGGGAATCAAGACGAAAGATGTAATTTCATTCATTTGGAAAAACGTCATCACTCGGTTCGGGGTTCCCATGTCTATGGTTTTTGATAATGGTCCCCAATTTGAGACGCCTGTTCTCAAAAGCTGGTTGGGAGACCAAGGAATTGGACATTACTTTGCATCTGTCGGCCGTCCACAAGCAAACGGCCAGGTAGAAGCCTTTAATAAAATCATCTCAGACGGTCTCAAGAAAAAAATTGAACGAGCAGGCGGCCTATGGGCAGATGAACTACCACATGTTCTTTGGGCCATTAGGACGACTGAAAAAGGGGCGACTGGAGAAACTCCATTCCTCCTAACTTATGGTGCAGAAGCTGTTCTTCCAATAGAACACTACGAGCCGACTCTTCGAGTAATGCTATATGACGAAGAGGCAAACTGGGAAGCTATGCGCCTGGCATTAGATTCACTTCCTGAAAAGAGGGGCAATGCTGTTTTGCGCCATGAAATCTACCGCCTGAGAATGACTAGATCATACAACAAGAAAGTGCACAGGCGTCCACTCAAAGTAGGGGACTTTGTACTTAGAAAAATGGAAGCAGTTGGTAGGGCTAACGAGTCTGGCAAACTAACTCCCAACTGGGAAGGACCCTACCGAATCTATGCGGAAGTCAGGGACGGTACCTACCGTCTGGAAACACCAGACGGACAACCGTTGCCTCGAACTTGGAATGTAGATAACCTTAAGAAATATTTCTTTTGAATGATGTAAAGTAAAGAGCTACTTAATAAAGTTGGCACTTACTATTCAATTTTGTATTACGAGGGGCATGCCGTCTGTACCTTTACAGTCGGCTACTCTCCATTGAGTTTTTTCACTCTATCTTCAGAGGGGCATGCCGTCTGTACCTTTACAGTCGGCTACTCTCCATTGAGTTTTTTCACTCTATCATCAGAGGGGCATGCCGTCTGTACCTTTACAGTCGGCTACTCTCCATTGAGTATTTTACTCACAATACTTAGCTAAAAAGATTAGGGCCTGGCCGACCCTGTGCCTAACAGGCGGCTACCCTTCTTTGACTTAGCACCTACGTTCACCAAGAACTTACCAAGGCCACCGGCCGAATGATCAGACCAGGCGCCTAGTCAACTGATCTAACTTTTAAAAACTAATCCGACCTGTCCCAACATTATAGCAGGCGTCCGGCGGCATCCATTCGGATGAAATTCGTCGCAGAGAGCAGCTCCCTTTTGGGTGGAACATTGTTCTATAAACTAATTACACGGCACCTATACGACTGTCCCAAAGGGCAACCACGTAGCCGTTTTTGAGACAAGGATAACTCTATCACTAACCAAACCAGTGGTAGCAGTTGACATCTGAGTCAGATGACCGCCTGTATTACTTGGGATAAATGCAGGGGGTACCTATTGAGATAATAGCCAACAAACATTGGCGAATAAAGGGGTCTAGCCGGCCTACGCCGCCTGGTACCTCTACTTCTCAAACAAAAGTGACGGCGACTGAGTAACTCCAAAGTTAACTCATAGTCACTCCTTCAAATTTGGTATGGAACCTAAAAAGTTTGAGTCGTCCGCCTGTTTTATACAAACAAGGGCACTCGAACCCCTATTCCTACTGGATAACCTATTGAGTAAATAGCCAACAAACATTGGTAAATCAAGGGGTCTAGCCGGCCTACGCCGCCTGATACCTTTACTACTCAATCAAGATTGTGACGAAGACTAAGTAACTCCTATGTTAACTTAATAGTCACTCAAACTTAGTACTGAGCCTAAAAGGTACGAGTCGTCCACTTGTTTTTATAAACAAAGGCTCTCAACCAATACTCTTGCTAGGTTAACAAATAACAAATTAGAGGCCAACATTGGCAATAAAGGGAAACAACCGGTACCCGCCGCTTGTTTTCCTACTTAAATTCCTTGGCTACTTGGTAATTCTATTTACTTGGTCAAATTGAATAAAGAGTTCGAATACCGATTGATTAAATGGCCGACTGATTATCTATCCTGGAAACAGACAACCAGTCGTCCAGGGGCATAGGCGGCATACTTACTATTTGTACCTGTCTTAACGTTCGGCCATACACAACAGTCTGTCTAGTGAGCAAATTTCAAATACTTAGACAAATTTGAACAAAAACAAAAAATTTGATTAAAATGAGCCGGCCATAAAAGACCAGCAGAATATTCAAAACCCCGGCCCCCTGGCCGGGTAATTACAAAGCAAACGGCACGCAGGCCGTGAAAAGAAAAAATATACTTAAAGCTTAAGAAGGGGGCAGTTCAGTATCAGCAGCAGCCGCCTGGTCAGCACTCTTCTTGCTGGACTCGGCCTTAGCTGCATCATCTTTTGATGCCTTACCCCCAAGTGGCACAAGCGCCACAACAGCCTCTTCCTCCTCCAACGCAACGTCCATCGCCTCTTCTTCAGCAGCCGCCAGGATCTGTTGATTATATATTTCCGAACACTGGCGGTACGTTCTTTCCCATGAGGCAAAGTCGGCACTGGGGAACAGTCGTTCCCAGGTCATGCGTTGGATTTGGGCGGAGTCTTCCACCATCTCCCGGACGAGCTCTTGTTTCTCTTGCTCGGCCTTGTCCGAGAGCTCTTGGGTAAGACTCTTCTCCTGGTTCACCAGGCGTTCTTTTACGTTAGCCAAAGATTTCTCCATGGCTTCGTAAGAGTGCATTTTCTGACGAAGGGGCTTCAGCTCGGCTTTAAGTTTGGTGACGGTCCCCTCCAGCTCGTCAACCTTCTTTTGGGCCGCCTCTAGCTGAGCCCGAACAGCGGCGGTCGCCTGCGCCTGATAATAAAGAAGATCAATGGTCAGTACTTCATTTTGGGCAATTTGAAACATTGCTTTATCACAGCTGGAGGCGGCCATAGCCTTTGCGGCCTTTACCTCTTTGTTTTTCCGATCAATCGGCTTGCGAAGGCTGTTGACTCGGAGCAGGGCCTAAGTACAAAGAAAAACAGGCGTCAGTTTCCAATCATAAGGGTTAACAGGCGTCCTGGAACTTCAAAAGGGTATACCTCAGCTAGGATCCCCGAAATTCCATCGAGGTCAAGGGTGCCGGCACCCTTGACCGCCTCCCTGTCAGAGGGAGGAACTACTTTAACCATTGACTTGGCTACCTCAACCAAGTCAAGTCCCTGGGGGCCGGCTGCATTAAGCAAAAGGAAAAACAAGTTAGACCTAATCAAGAAGGAAGCAAGAGTGAGTTTTTACAAGCAAGTGTCCATACATCTAGGCGGCCCCGCCTGGGTTTTTGAAGAAGTGGCCGGCTGCTTCTCAGCCGCCACTGTTTTCCTGGAAGACCCAGGAGAGCTTGCAACAGTCGTCCTCCGGGCCTTGGGGTCCGGCTGTTGCGAGGAAGAAGCCCTTGGAGTGCCAGACTGAAAACAAAAAGAGTTAGTATATGCATAATACAACTAAAAGGAGAAGAGTTTTCAAGGCTTACCAAGGGTGCCTCCTTGCTGGGGGAGTCGGCATACGACTGCTTCATTAGCGAGACCCGCAGCATGGCCGCCGCAGTTTTAGACGCTGTTATTTTACTCATGGCGTCGGCTGAAAGAATTAAACAGCAAAGTTAGTAAAAATCCCAAGTAAACAAGGCGTGAAAAAACAGAGTATTCGTCAGGCCGGCTACCTCTAGAGCACCGACTGCCGAGGCCACAGGCGGCCAAGAAGTACTCATCATAGAGCCACTTGAAGCTCGGGACGCAGTGTAGGGGTACTTGCTCTCGTACCCCTGAAGTAGAGTTCACCCTAGTCTCTACTTTGAAGAGTCCTTTGTCTAGGATCTCTCTTTTAGCCTTTGGGGGAACAGGCGGCATGCTGCGGCCGCCTGCAAGAAGAGGCGGATCCCTGTTCCACTTGTTAAATCGTTTGTTCAGCTCCGTGTCTGAACTCTCGATAATAAGGAAGGTGTTCCGCCAATCCTTCCATTTGTTTGCCTTACCTCTCGTCATGAGGTAACCCCTGTGGCTTGTTAGTTGATACCAGCCGGTACCTCCCGACTTAGGGGTCCGGCTGAGATAGTTCATGTGGGCGAAAGCCTCAAAACTTGGCTCCACCCCGTTCAGTTCGCACCCGGCCACATAGCCGAGTACGTTTACCCAAGAGTTGGGGGCTAACTGCCATAACCCCAGATCATACCCATCTAAAATCCGCTGAACAGCCGGATGTAATGGGAAGCGCAGACCAGCTTTGATGGCCGCCACATAGCAGCCAAAACAGCCGTCACCATAGCTGGTACCAGCCGGCCAGACGACAGTATCTTCTGGATCCGGCACAAACAGTAAATACTCCGGGCCCATTTTGTGGTTAGCAATAAAGCTCGCCACGTTGTCTCGCATGGTTGCGATCCGGCCCCGGGGCACCCTGCAGTAGTAGGGGGTGTTTTCCTCTCTGTAAGAGGCGGACGGCTCTGCCCAATTATCCCCCTTCTCCACTGCATGGGAACTTCTCGCCTCTTGTAGGCGGTTATGTTTTTCTTCTGAGTCAGAAGAACTATGGTCAGAAGAGCTGGAATCGGACTCGTCCCCTGACGAGTCCGAAGAGGACGACTCCTCCCCTCTCCTAGAGGGGCCCGCCTCCTCTCCCTTAGAAGGAGCAGAAGGTAAATTGGACATGTCCACGGTTAGATGAGAAGGGAACACCTTGGTCCCTCTCTCAGAACTGTCAGCTTGACAGTCGCCTCGTTCCACATCTGGCGCCTGGTCAGATGTTTCGCTAAGGAGTACCCTTTGGGAGGAGCCGTCTGAGTTTGATATTCTAGCAGTCTTTTTTGTTCTGGCCATCACGTTCTGCATAGACACAGATTCAGTCGGACTTTGTATAAAGGGCAAAGATGGGTCCAGAAAAGGGCAGGCGGCACTCCTAGTCCTAGATTCAGCCGTCCCCGGTGACCGGCTGATCACTAACTTAGGGCGTGTCGTGTGCTTCCATGGTGCCATTTCAAAAAATAAAAAGAAAATTAAGAGTAAGAGAACTGAGTTACCTGAACGGATGACAGTTGATGAAGTCCTGGAAGTTCGGGTCAGTCGGCTTGTCAGAACAGGCGGTAGGCAGAAAAAGTCCGAAAATGTCAGAGCAAGTTCAGGGGTCCGAATGTTCTCGCAAAAATTCTCAAATGTGAAAATGACCGAAGTCAGCACTTCCTTTTATAGGCAAAATGAGAAGGCGAAGGGTCGCTTCCGAATTCAAATTTGGGCGGGAGAATCTCCCGGCCGTCTGCAAGGTGACACCTGTAACGGGCCGTCGCCTGTCACCGTGCGACACCTGTCACAGGCGACACGTGACCAGTCGCGTGCCACCTGTGAGGGGCAAATGATTAGGGGATTTTTATCCACCAAGCGCCGTTTGACAAGTGGACCAACCAGGTTCCGCCACGCGTCCTCCACGGACCACTTAAGACACGCCACGTGTCCACCCATGCCAAATGGGACAACCGGCCATCAAGGCCCATTTCAGTCTAGAAGCCCGTTCGGCCCTAGGTTTACCTTAAACCTAGAGAGTTGCACGCTTCCCAAGGCTATAAATACTCGATTAATCCTCATTAATCAGGGGACCGAATAATTTACAGAACACACTAATAACCGGCTGATCTCGCTAGCAAAGCAGATTACCTACATTAAATACTCTCACCTAGAGAGACCTTATTACTTTAATTTCTGTATTAATTACTCCTTAATCAGGTACTAACTTGACCGTTGGAGGCGGAGCTCTCAGGAGTCTCCGTTATTTTGCAGGTACAGGCGTCCGGTTCCAGTCTCGGAATTGTAACTCTCCCGCAGGACATCAGAAAACCCCGAAACAGTAAATATTATTTTTTTTTGAATAAATATATGGGAAATCTTGTGTATCAATGGTTAATTAAAAAAAATTAGATTCGTGTCAATTCCTGGTGTCTGTTTTAGTATTATGTTATGTTATTGATTGTAGAAATTTTATTAAAATTATACTTCGTATATGTATTGATAGATTTACACCAAAAAAAGTGGTTTATAAGAATACTTCCTTCATTTTTACTTAGTATATTAATAGATTCGTAATTTGCATAAATCACAAGTTTTATTTTGATTAAGGAGGGTTGAGAGCCGAACTGCGTTATGCCTCGTGACAAGCTTGCGTGCCATGACCTTGGCTAAAAATATCAATAGTCTTGAGTGTGTGTACACATACATGTATTTTTCTCGTGCCTGATACGGACCACCATTTGAAGCCAATAAGCTGTTACAATTTGTCAATTTGTATAGTTCTATTATCTAGGGAAGGTAAAGAATATGTCAAATTCCAAAGATTTTGTCTTTAAAATAAATTGCATTTCTACTGTATCATGCAAAAAACACATTAAACATCCCATTGGCAAATTTCACACCCTATAATCTTTGTCACAAATCACTAATCTCGAGGTACAAACACTTCAAAGTTTCTGAAAAAGTGTGTTTTTCTTCAATCTAGCTTCTGGGTCGTCACTTGTGAGTAAAATCTTCTCTTCTACTCCAGATTGTTTTTTTAAAAAAATATTTTTTATTTTTTGGGTGTTTGATTATTTTTATGTTTGATTTTTTGTAGGTGATTAATTTGAGCAACAATGGAGGAGAAATCAGATTGTGAGAATTGCAGGACATGGGAAGAAGAGATGTATTGGAAACATTTCAATTCCATGCATTTTTATCAAATTCTACCCCAAAACTTCCATGATCATCTTGTTAGGTTTTTTTTTTTTTTTTTTTTTTTTTTTTTTTTTTTTTTATATTAGTTTTTTAATTTTTCAGAATTTTGCTGTCAATTTCATGTTAACTATTTTTAATTAATACAAGTATTATAAAATCCAGAATTCCATATCTTAAATTGTGCCGAAAATTTTAGCCATTTAATGTGCAAAAATGTTTGTTGATATGCCTTTATAATATGCAACATGTTAGGTTTTGAGTTGTTTGGGAATTATAGTTATTTGCTCTTGAAAACATGCATTTTTGCATTTGATTTGATTTCAGTGGGAAAGACTGTCTTAAATTGGTACTGAATGTAAAGTGTTAATGATTGTTGTTAGGCTAATAAATTAAATGTGCTTGTACATATTATGGACTCAATAGTGAGTAGGAGTGATGGGTTGATAAGTATTTTTATTTTTCGAATGAATCACTAGGGCATTACAAATTACAAAAGAGGAATAGGGAAGGGGCTGGGGGGATTCAAACAGGTGACCTATCGTATAAATGCCCTTAGTGAAGTTTGCATAGGTATTAAGGTGATTTGGGAAGGACATGTAAAGAATGATGAAAGGTGAAACAAAGCCTAACTACGTACAGCTTGAATTTTGTTTGATAGAGATTTGCTTGATAGAATCTGTGTACATGGGGTGAGTTATTTAGTTCACTGCATGATGGGAATTTGTTGATTGTATACATTTACTCCAATTGAGTGGCTGTGTGAGGGTTAAAATTTCAGTGTACTTGAAGAATTTACTATGTATTGAGTACACCTTTGGCCTGTTTGTTATGCTTTATGAAAGTTTGTGGTACCCGTTCATGAATTATCTTCATAATTCCAAACTTGGCCATCTTTATTGAACGGCGATTATTATACTTTTTATTTGTATAGAAGATGGCCTTGTTGATACATTTTCCTGTGTAATATGAACTTGATCATGAACAAACAGGTATTGCCTGAGAAATTTGCTATGCATATGAAAACCCATTTACCAGACAAATTGTCTCTCAAAGGCCCCAGTGGTAATGTATGGCATGTGGTCATGTGGATATTCAGACAACTGATAATGTGCTGCTTGTCGGGAATGAGTGGAAGGACTTTGTGAAAACTTATGAACTTAGAGAAAATTGTCTCTTGATGTTTAAGTATAAGCGTAACTCAAGTTTTGAGGTCTTAATTTTTGACCAAGAGAGTTTCTGTGAAGAGGAAGCATCCTATTTTATAAAGAAATGCAGCCACCCCAAGCCTGTACATGAAAATCATAAGAAGAGAATTGTGAGAGAAGGTTCAAACACCAATGTAATTGGAGACAATATAGATGATGATTCTGCATATGTTGTATCGAAGAAGTCTAAGAATAATGTTGATGGGGAGGTAAACTGTTTGGGACGAGAGAACACTCAAAATCCTAGGAATCAGACGTCCAATTTGGTTATAAAAAAAAATGGCAGAGGCAGACCAAGAAAGATAAAAGAACCATGCAATTCTTGGAGTAAATCAAAGGCCCAATCTAGTAAGAACCTTATATTTTGTGTTTCGTGTTTCTTGAAAGAAGTTTCTACTTATCATAAAATAAAGAGTGTGTTGAATATCCTTGTGTACATCTTTTTGCAGAGGAAAAGCCCGGCATAAATGAAGCTACCCATGAAGTGAGTCAGGTTTCACTACGAGACCTGAACACCCCTGAAAATGGAGAAAGTTCCCCCGAGAAAGATCATTCTAACAAGTTGAAGGACCAAATCGGTAACTGTTAGTTATATCATATTATCCTGAAATGAGTAGCTATTTAACTATTTTGTGTAATACTGTGAAGTTATGGTACTTGGCTCTTATTTATCTTGAATAACTGTGCTGGACCCTCAGCACTCCAACGAGAGTGTGGTCCTTATACATGTGATTTGTATTCAAAATTGGACTTGAGATACGAATTTTAATCAAAAGTAGGTACAAGTAAATCTAAATTATGTCACGATTTATGTATTTTATCAGAAGTATTCTATTATCATAATTATGCTTAATTGCTTGATCTTTGGACCCATAATTTTGAACTGAGGGTATATTAAACTTCCTTGTGCCTGTGTAATTGTGTATCATAGTTAAGAAGTTATGAATTCATCCTTTTTTTCTTTTTCTTTTTTTTTTTTTGGATATTTTTAGCAGACAAGAATCCTAGCGGAAGTGACACTGCCCAAAAACCAGGTACAAATTCAGGCAGAGACTGGAGCACCCCTGAGGATAGAGAAGGTTCCTTAGAGATGAATAATCACCACAAATCTAAAACATTATCTGGTAAGCATTGTGATGTATTATTACATACTTGTAGATATTAGAAAGTTACTACATCACTATTGACTATGCACGAAATTTGGCAGGAAAGGAGCCAAGTGAAAATGGTACAGCAGAAAAAATAAGTCAAGTTTTGGGTAGCAAGCCAATAGTTCTAAATTTTGAAGAATGTTCCCCGACGGCAGATGATTCTCACAGTCATAGAAGGAAAAGAGGCAGACCAAAGAAGCAGGCAGTTCCCATGTCGTCAATGAAACAGGTGTCCAGAAGTGGTAATTCTCTTATCTAATGAACTTATGTCACCTCAATGTTACTGAAAAATCATTTCTATTTTAAAGTTTTGTTATTACTACAATAAAAATTATGGTACCAGGTAAAACATATACAAGTAAATGTTAATCTCGATTTTTGGTGAAAATTTTGTGTCTTGTTGTTCTGGTGTTGATACATCATTGTAGGCTTAACCTGCTTTTTGTGCCCTGAAATAGTTTCATCTGAAAAGGGGTACCCCGAGTATGTGTCCAATAGAAGGGCAGTGACTGAGATGGAGAAAGAGGATGCTTTGCGAAGGGCTACCCAAGAACGAACTGAAAAAAGTTTCACTGTTGTGATGCGACCTAGTAGTGTTTACAGGAGGTTTTACTTGGTATTGATCCCTTACCAATTCTATCAATTCGTTCATATAAATCCCTCCGTTACTACTCCATATAAGCTTTGCTGCAGTGTATCTAGGTTCAATTTTGAGCGTATTGATAAAATTATGTTGCTGTATTTCATATATAAACTTACATTCATAATATATCTTGTTATAAACCTACAACCATAGTTCAATCATGAAAACAACAGCTATTTAGTAACAAAGGGAGTAATGAATTTTAACATCATAACTGTGAAAATTTCTTTTGTGATGTTCTCTTTGCCAGAGCATTCCTGCAGAATGGATGAACAAGCACCTTGCTCTCCAAAACCAGGACATCGTTCTCCGAGTGGAAGATAATATATGGCACACCAAGTTTTATTATAATGGGAAAAGATGTGTGGGAGGACTCTGTGGTGGGTGGAAGAAATTTGCCTTCGAAAACTCCTTGGAAGAATTTGACGTCCTACTCTTCAAGCTTGCTAACCCGAAGGATGATGCAACTGTCTTTGACGTTGAAATATTCAGAGTGATCCCGAAGATCCTCCCTCCCCTCCAAGTGAATTCTTCCATTTTGACATGAAGATCTTTTATAGGCTGCATTAGCTTGTTGATCTTTAACTGCACTGTAATGGGTTTGCAGGCATATTTTAGATCATCTAATATTGTATGTAGTATTTAGGGCGGTTTAACTTGGTCATAATTATTATTAGTTATTTAGACTTCTTATGAATGTTGGAGTCAAATATTTACTCTTCAACTCTTTTAATAAAAATTGACATAATCATGTAACATTGGTCTAGTGACATTGAAGGGGCTTTTGGTTCAAATCAGTTGAATGGAACGGATTGAGAACCCATAAAAAGGAGGTATGGATTGAGAATCCCATATTGATTGTATTGGTGTCTTAAATCTATGGAAATTTTGTCAATTACTACCCCTAAAAATGTCATTTGTGAATTAATACCCCTAAAAAAAAAGTTGTTAATTACTACCCCTAAAATTGATTAATTCTAGAAACTACTACTTTTTTTTCCTAATCAACCTACTTAATGACATCATTATTTGGTCGAATTGTAATTAGTACTCCCTCTGTCCCATAATTTTTGCCCCAATTTCCTTTTAAGGGTGTCCCTTTAATTTTGCTTCATTCTGTTTTTGGACATATGGGTCTACATTTCTACTCTCACAACCCCACCATTTTTTTTCTCTCATCACTTTTTTCCAACCAAAACTTAATAAAATAACATTACACTATGGAGCAAAATACAAGGGACGGAGGGAGTAACTTTTAACCCTTAATTAATTAGCTTGCACGACCTCCACACCACCTGTGGCAGCCCCCCTTACCACCTCCGGCAGCTCCCCCACCACGATATCCACCCCCTCTTGCTCATCCACCGCGAAACCCACCCCCTCCCGTTCCCCCACCACGAAACCCACCTCCCTCCCGCTCCCACACCGTGAAACTGACCCCTTCCCATCTCCCCACCAAGAAATCCACCCCCATTCTACTCCCCCACCACAATTACCACCCCACCCCTTGCCCCAAACCTCAAAGCCCATCGCCTCTGTTTTCCCCAACCCCGATTACCGCCCCTCCCCTTCCCCCAACTCCCAGAAACAGCCCAGCCACGTTAAGGGAGCCGCTGGAGGTGGTAGGGGTGGGTTTCGTGGTGGGGGATCGAGAAGGAAGTGTGTTTCACGGTAGGGGAGCTGCCGGAGGTGGTAGGGTGGCTTTTGGAGGTGGTGTGGAGGTGGTGGAAGGGTTAGTTAATTAATCAAGGTTTAAAAGGGTTACAATTTGGTCGGATAATAATGTCATTAAGTGGTTAAGTAGATAGATTAGGGAAAAGGGTAGGATGGGACCAACTCCACCTTTTACTTTACATGTTATGGCTAAAAGTTAACGTGTGTGCAATTATGTAAAATCTTTACTCTCCCTCCTTTTTATTGGTTTGTGTACCAACTCTCAAGAATACATCAATGGAGGATGTATATCTCAATGAAAATGAGTCTAATTCACTGAGAAATTCTAAGGCTCTCAACATGAGAAACAAACATGTTTCTCTAATGGCATAGTTGTGTAAATAAATGCATTTTTTTTTAGTGTTCATCGGCAAAAACACTATTTAAAATAGGGATTTTGCCTATAATTTTCCAAATTTAATCTCTTGAGAAACAAATTTTGTTTCTCATGTTGAGAAACTGGGACTGCCTTCTAATTAACCATTTATCAAGAGGAAATACAAGTTTATCTCCGTGTTTATCATGGAAAAATAGCGTAATTTTTGCGGTGAAAATGGGTAAAACCGCTACCTTAAGGCAAAACTGCAAAACCTCAAGTAGCGGTTTACTCCGTGATAAACGAAATTTGTTTATCGCGGAGATTAAGTGGGGCAGCCTCATTTATTAATCTAACAAAACTTAAGTAAGAAAAGTTTTTTTTTTTTTTTTTTTTTTTTTTTTTTTTTTTTTTGAAACCCAAAAAATAGGATCCGTAAAAATAGGTTGGGTAGATCAAAGCCTCTGAAATTCGAGTTAAAAAAAATTAAGTTGGTCAAGGTCAAAGTAGATTAGGATATTAGTCATCTATGAAGTGTAAAGTTAATCATAATCACATCACTGAAAAATATAAAGGAAGAAAAAGCACATAAGACAGAGCATGAGAATTGTAATTGTCTTTTGTAATGAGCATGATTATTCTACTTAAAGTAGGACACCAAGCAAATCGTTATGGCAGTAACTAAATCTTTTAAAATTAGCACTGGCATGTGATCACAGTTTCAATACTACTGGATTATGAAAAGAGCAAGTTATACCATTTCATGCTTTAGATCCCTTGCTTTTTAGGTCATGTTCTCTTATGTTATTTTAGATTAAATTAAATTAAATTAAATCTCATTTTACGTGATTGTGGAATAATTAGACTAGGTTAGTGTCTTAGTGTGACCTAACAAAGTTTATTCTATCCCGTAAGGGATTTGGAATAAACCCAAACAGAAAACCATAGTCAAAACGACTACAACATTAGATTGAGGGTGATGTTTTCGAACCCCTATGCTAGGTCATTCGTTATCAATATACACAACAATAACTAGTCGAACCCATAGGAAGGGAATTTTGTTTAATACTCCCTCCATTTTTAAAGTGTCTCATAGGTTGTGTATCTGTGGGATGGAATAACTAATTTACCAACTAATTCAATCATCATAATACCAAAGTCTTCATTGCAGAAGCTACGACGCTCCACAAAGGATTTTCATAGTTCTTCAACAAGGTATTCGCAATATTCAAATTGAGGGCGACAACCTTATAGTTATCGACGCAGTCCAAGGTATCTGGTCCATCTAGGGGTGAAAGTTCGGTTTGCGGTGTGGTTTATAGCCCAAACCGAAACCAAACCATATTAATACGGATTTGAGATTTTTCAAACCACATCGCACCATATTACTATTGAACCGAACCAAACCACACTGTTTTAAATTTGGTTTTTTTTAAAAAAAAACCGAACCACAGCGCAATTTTTGGGCTTAGTGATTTGGGCCTTAATTTGCAACTTTTTATGGGCCTAATTACTCAAAATCTGTTTTTTAGGTTTGATTATCAAAAAGTAAAGCCAACAAATGTCAAATCGCAAATAATGAAATAACATGTTCTAACTTCTAATGAAGTAATGATAGTGACTAAGTCTTACAAGACCTATAATTTGGATATGGGACATATTTCCGTTTGGAATTTGGTTTTTCGGTTTTTCAAATCCTAAAACCGAAACCAAACTGCAAACCGCAATTTTTTTTTCTCAAACCAAACGGAACCATATTAGATAAAAAAAAAAAAACCGCACCGCATTTCTAATTCGATTCGATTTGCGGTTTGGTTCGGTTTAAAACTGCATTAGTTTCACCCCGTCCATCCCTTGGGAGATCGAGTACATTATCTTCGATATTAGAGCTCTTCTTTCTCAGTTTCACAGTTGGATCATTCACCATATCTACCGAGAGACGAATAGAGCAGCAGATTGGATAACAAATGCGGGTCATTTAGTTAGCGATAATATGGATATTATCCCTTGTAATAACTCTAGTTTAATTCTCATTCTTTCCTCAGATGCATTATAAATTCCCGTCGTGAGGAGGGTTTCCTAATATTTTTTCTTTTCTTACCTTTATTATTATTAATAATAATATAATAATAATGATTAAAAAAAAAGCCTAATTCAATCATGAGTTGGTTGTTATTGATTATAGCAGTAATGGTAAAAAAAAAAATTGTACCAGTACGTAGTAATCTTATTTAAATCTGTATATTTAATGATAAAACAATAAGTTCATGATAAATGTGAACAATCATAACATTATGGTAATTTTTTTTTTTTTTTTTTTTTTGAACTGTATAAGTGAGGTGTTAAAAAGTAGTTAAGCTATACGGAGTTTTTATTGGGCTGCGATGCCCCATTCATACCCGAATACTCATTATTTCACATTTTAGATTTCAAAGGTTTTCATGTCACCAATCTCATACTTCTACTTCTACATTTAATCATCTTGAACTTGAACATATTTGTACCTTTAAGTGAATAATGAATATCATATGAGTAGCTACTTTAGATGACAAAAACAATGAATATTAAGTTTTTATTTATCTTATGTCGTAATAAACTAATGAAATATTCTCTCTAAAACTCTAGCCTCTATTACAAGATATAAAATGCTTATTAACGGTCGGAAATGAAAAGTAAAGTATTTATTAAACACAGTGGCAAATGTGCCTAAAGAAAATGTGTCAACTATAATGAAACGAAGAAAGTATATCTTATTCAAATTCACTTCACATGTCGCTTGTAGATCTCAAAGCCCTTCTCCGTCAACTATATGGCTTGGGATCTGCTTCGTTAGCCAAAAACCGTGGAAGTCCTTGATAGCAGCCACGGGCGATAATTTTAATTATTACTCAGATTTGGAGCACCACTACCCTAGATAGTTATCAGTCTTGTTGCAACTTGTAATGCTCTAATATATTTGTCGCCATCACTTTCAGGGCATGCTTGGATTGAGAGAGATGTATTAGTAGGGTAATAAAAGTCAAACTAAGCAAAATAAAAGTGAATGAAGGGAAGGAGGAGATAGTGATGGTGTGATTATAAGGAAAATTATGTAGTGATGGTGAAGAAAGAGGAACTAATACCCTCATTTTGGGGGTAATAGTTACACTAGGGAGAGTGTTGGTAACTATTACCCTCATTATGAGGATAATAATTCCTCCATCTCTCTCTTTTCCTCGTGGCACGACTATCTTTCTCATTTATAAATACCTTGTCTCCTACAACAACACTTTTAATTACTTATGTTTTTTCAAGTTTGACTTTTATTATCCTCTTAATATATTACCTCCAATCCAAGCATGTCCAGAATGTAGGAGGGTGATAGATCGCTACTCTTGAGCAAGCTAAAGACGGCCGGGTAAAGTCATCATCTTACAAATATTTCATAAAGATAGGGTGAAAGCGGCATAAAGTGGGTGAAGTTTTCAAAAAATCATAGTGAAAGCTACTTAAAATAGTGGGCCGTAATGGACTAATAGCGAGAGAAAGAGTAACAAATGATTCACAAACACTATTTCATGAACGCTATTTCTATATTACTTCCTTCATTATTTACGATCGTTTCTTATTTTCTCTAACATCACCCCTAAAATAGACGCAAATAATCTTTAAAATAAACCAACACTAATGAACGTTCTTGTAATAGTGACACAAGCTCTTGACATCTCTTCAATATGTCAACTTCGTCAAAAAAAAACAAAAAAAAAATGTCAAAAAGATTCAAGTACTAGGTTAAACATAAAGACAAAATGTCCTAATGTCTCATCTTAGTGAAAAATCCAAATAAATCATTAAATAGAGTATCAAAAATACACCAAAATTAGAAAATAAAAAAATTATCCAAATAATTTATGAAGATCTCCAGGCTCCAGCAATGTAGAATTGTTTCTTTCAAATTTAAGAGGGGACAAGAATAGAAAATGGGGGGTCCGTATCCCCACTTCTTTAATATTATGCTTTTGTTGCTCTTCTTTTAATAACCCAACCTCACTGCATAAAGCAAACCAACCACATTTTTTGAATTAATGTTGCTTTTTTTGGTCAGCAAAATCAAAGTTCTATGTTAAAAAATTACACATTACAATTAAAAAATTACAAAAAAAAAATATGAAAATAATTTCACTATGTTATCCAAACTTTCCCTTTCCTTTTTTTAACTGTACAGTTATTTTGAATTTTCCTATTTCCTTCTTTTTACTCCTGGCAAAATAATCCAGGGAAGGGAAAACACAAAAATAAAATTTAAAAAAATTCCAAAAAAACCAAAAAAAAAAAAAAAAAAAAGATACAAAAAATAAATACAAAATTTATGCTCCCCAACCCAAATGCATTATTGTTTCCTACAATGTACAAAATGTATTCACCCCTCTTTGATTAATCTCTCTCTTCAGTATAATGGCTGATCCCAAAAAATTCAGCCGCCATAAAAAATTGTATTAGTAGTTTAGTACGATATGATTCAACGAGCTATTGATGGTTTAGATAAAGATCGTTGAAGCCGTGTTTTAGGAGCCCCGAGAGCTGTGCTTCTAGGGGGTCCGAGGCCAGGGCCAGGGTCGGGTTCACAGAAACAATCAACAGTGTGTTAATGGTGATCTGATGATAGGTTTAGTGAGTGATTGTCCTTGGTTCTTATGCTTACTCATCTTCCACAAAGACGCGATGCATGAAATCCCGGAACCTTTTGGAGTAGAGCTTTGGATCCACAGCTGAAATGGAGGTGGGATCCACTTGCAAGGACTTGTAAGCATGTTCGAATTTTTTGATGAAATCATAATCTTGGAGGATGTCAATGATACCAAAATAAAGAATTACTTCGAATACCTCCCCACCACCACCAGTTACACTTCGTGGAGTTCCATTCCCTTCGAATTCTGTCCGTGATACTCGCTCTGCTCGTGCAGGCATGTTTGCTCCTAGCCGGATGAAAGGTCTCCTGTGATTTAACAAATCACAATAGCACGGATTAGAATAATACTGGTAGAGACACTACGTGATTACTGTATTATATTATCAGGATTAACATCAAACGAATTTCTAACTACTAACTACTACATTAAACATAAGTCACGTAGTTTGACTCGTGATGATCATGACAGCAACGCTCACAATCTGACTATTTCACGAGTAAAACTCTTGACGTATTCGTTCATTCTTATTATTTTATTTTTAAGTCCAGCTTGTACCTAATCACATAATTTACATATTAAGTTCTGTGATATGCCAGTCATGTTCTGCGGTCATTAACACAAGTCCTAATCATCTACATTATTGTAAGCATACTAGATTTTCTATTTTTGAAAGTATTCGACAAACTCCAACTTCCACCTATTAGAGATTACTACACATAACTGAAGATAATAACAGCTATTACACCGGCCAAAAGCATAAATTGCATAAACTACTTGTATTACTGCAAGGACCGCTAAAATTATTCAGATTCGTAAGAACGATTTACTGCCACATCACAACTTAAAGGTTCCAACAATATATTAATCAATTTGAGCAAATCAAAGGGCTAAGTAAGCAGTATATAGCATTTCCAGCCTGTCAGCTACCAAATTATGAACCATTCCAAAAAAAATTTGACAGTTCAATTTATTGGACCATATCCAACAGGTCATATATATAAACAAAGAAAATGACAAACAAACAAGTTCCTTTCATTTTAAGACAATTCATTCAAGGCTTAAGGGAAAACTACTACGTCAGGAGACCAAAATCTATCAATGCTAAAAATAAATGAGATTAAACAGAGACATTCCAATGGTCTGTCTTACAGAACAGCATAAACAGCAGTAAATGCAATGTCGACGACTGAGGGCAGAAATGTAGACAAATCAAGGGTAGGAATGTTGGACCAGTACACTAATTATACACTTACACCATAATGTTTAATCACTGCCACCACTTAAGAAATATGCGGGATTGGATGATTTCCCATCCCAATATATCTTACAATCGTAGCAAATCAGATTTAAGGAAATTGATATTCTGGTTGCAATATTTGCACTGAATGGACAATGAAAAAACAATGGTAAGAAGACTTACGTTCCCTCCATTATGCAGTTTGAGTCCTGCATAAATATCTCGTACCCTAGAGGCGAACTTTTATCATGATTTGTACCCCCTCTGCCTGGAAAGAGCCAAAGAAACAGTTCAGTAAATATCACTAGTTCAGAGAGGCTACTTATGTGAATTCAACCCAAAGAGAAATATTGGAAGTAATAGTATTAGAAATGAAAATACAAAAATATGTAAGAATGGCAAGAGTATACCAGTAGGTGACAGTCCTTGCTCATTACTGGAACAATCCTCGCGGAAATGAAGACCGATCAACAGACTATAATCCATGATTTTCTCTGCCTCTAAGAATTCGCAATCTCTATCAACCTGACTGCTTTTTTAAAATGTAAACCATCAGATAAATGCAAAACTGAATGAAACTGTAGTTTTGAACAGTTGAAACAAATTTTGAATGAAGCTGACCTCATGAGCTCTTGGAACCAAGATTGCTGCAAGCGAAACACAAATTTTAGGTCAAGGTCCTTAAGGGTGGTAGTCTCATCAATTTCACCTTCAGGCTTGTCAATTGACCGACCATGAGAAGAACCTTTTAGATCAAATCTTTTATGAATCCGGTACTCAGAGTGAAACAAATTTCCCATAACAATGAAGCGAGTCTATTGGCCATCCAAAAAAGAGTAACAATTAGTTTTTCAGCACACCAACAAATTTGTAAGTTTACTCGATTAAGGGCAAGATAGTACCTTTTGACCACCCACTGCTTTGAGTTTGACACAATGCACACCAAAGAACTTTGTCACCAACGTATTCTTGTATTTGGCAACATGGTCATAATACTTAGGCAGCATTTTGATGAGTACCTGACATAAATTCCCGAAATAACCAATTATGAGAATCCATTTTCAGAAATATTATGATGACTCTCTCATTCTAGTATATTAATCAACCATTATGAGTTGTAGTATTCGCTCTTTTTTAATCTACTACATGAATGAATGTCTTAATAACTAAACCTAATAGACAAGTGCAAACTGACCTTAACCTCAGCCTTCTTGACAGTTTTAATCATATACCGATCATCTTGAGTTAGATAGAAGCAACTTCCACTCTTTCCAGGGGACGAAAACTCTCTCAACGCGTCACTTCCACAAATAGCTAACATATACTCAGCTGGATCAATCCCAAATAGTTCTCTCAAATGTCTTGACATCCATATCAGCACATATGGCAACAATGAACAAAGTCAGCAGATTACACAAGCAAACTGAAGTTCGGTCATGACATCAAACTAGTACAATTCATTCACCTGAACACCATGGGACAATAATCTTTCCATCTGAAATCAGCTGATTGATGTGGTGGTGTATGCTTTGATCCTTCAGGAGGGAACCTAGTCCAAAATTTCTCCTTAGGCTCAAAATCAGAACCCTTAAGATCCCGAGTTTTCGAGGCATGCTTCCCAACAGAATGCCTGTACATTTATCAAATTTAAAATGCAACCCACCATACAAAATCAGCATAATTACCTAAAAACAATGCATTCATGCTAATCAAACTCAAAATATAACAATCACAAACCAACAAAACAACCACATTACCAGAAAAAAAACCAATGCTGATAATGTTATTACCTGACACCTAACTGCAAATTAAGCATAAGCTCATAATTCTTATGACCTTTCGAAATCGGTTGTCCAGGCTTCTTAATCTCATCACATCCACCACCATACCAATACGGAGTCGAAGGCGTTGAACCAACATTTGGATTATTATGATTACATACAACAACATTCATATCCCTAGGACTTTGACTCCTACTCAAAGCACCCTTAGGACTATTCCTAGCACAATTACTAGCAACCCTATACAACTTAGAAGCCTCAGAATTATCAATAATATCACAAGTAATATCCCCAGCATCCTCATCCGCTTCCCATATACATATCCTAGGAAAATTCACCCCTCTATCAGAAACACTCATCCTCCCCCCATCCTCCCTCTTGGCATTCGTCGTAACGAAACCATCATGATTAGTCCCACTCCCATTCCCCCAATTCCCAGCATAGGTACTCCCATCAGGGCGGGTAAAAACTCCAGCCCCTTTCGGAACACCATTCTCCCAATGCCCTTGATACCTATTCCCATTGGCCCAAATCAATACCCCCTTCCCAAAGATCACCCCATTCCTCCACTCCCCAACATAAACATTCCCATTACTCCAAACATACCTTCCTTCACCATTTTGCACATTCTCCTTCCATTCACCCTCATACAAATCCCCATTAGCATACAACTTCTCCCCTTTACCACTCTTCTTATCACACACCCACATTCCTCTATATGTATCCCCTTCCGTCCCTGTAAACGTCCCTAACCCCTCCATTCTCCCGGATTTGAATTCCCCCTCATACGTCGCACCCGACGGCCACGAAAACCTCCCCTGCCCCGTCGCCTTCCCTCGCCGCCATTCTCCCTCGTACATACACCCATCTGACCACAAATACTTGCCGTTTCCATGTGGTACATTCCCCACAAATGTGCCCGTGTAATAATCCCCATTTGCCAAATTCCTCTCCACCACCTCCGGCACCTCCAACTCCGGCGACACTCGCCGGAGACTCGCCGGAGACCGGTTTCTCATCTCGGCCGTCGGTATTACAATCTGGGGTGGTTTCTCTTCTTCTGAAGATGAAATCTCTTCCTCTTCTTCCTCTTCCTCCTCCTCCTCCGCTTCTTCGTCCGAAGACTGCGTCGATTCGGAATACTTTGTTGTTGCTGAAGCGCGTGAGCATAAACTGTAAGATCTTCTGAGTGTTTTCAGCTTAACGGTGTCCTGCATTTTGTGCACCGGAGAAAGTTTTGCTGTTTTAGACAACGGTTGTTGTTGCTGTGCTGTTGTCATGATGATATCAAGTAATGGGTAGTCGGAGATTTAAGCATTCTTTGATTATTTGATTTTGAATTTTGTTTTGTTTTGTGAGTTAATTAGTGAGCTAAAAATGGTTGGTTTTTGAGGTGGGATTTTTGGAGAAATTGGTTGGATTTTTGTTGGGATGATGATGAAGAAGAAGGAAGTAGTGTGTTGTTTTTGGTTTGAAGAAAGAAGGAGAATCAAGAGACAGAGAAGACAACACAGGAAGAAAATGGGAAAGTGTAAGAATGAAAGAAATTTAGGAGAGAGAAACAGAAAGAGAAAGAGAAAGAGAAAGGCCGGCTATACGTTTGAGAGACTACTTCAAATTTTATTTTATTTTTTTATAAATAATTTTTAATACTAAAAAATAAATTGGAAGAATTGTTGTTATTATTTGTATTTTATTTTTATACTCTTAAAATAAGTTATTAAAAAAAAAAAAAGAATCATTGTTATTATTTTTTTTGAAGAAAAAATATTATTATTATTGATAATAATAATAATTATTATTTATTTCAAAAATAATAATAATAATTTATTTTGTTCGGTTTAATTAAAAAAATATTTGATTTTTTTTTTAATATAGAATAAGTGTTATTTTTGGTGATTTAATAATTAATGGGGGTGTTAATAATTTGGTTTGGTGAATCTAAGTGACTAATAAGTGACCTCTCAAAATTAAAAAAGAAAAAAAAGAGGGGCTAATAAATGTGATTTGTTATGCCAACAACTTAATTTAATTGAGGTTATTATAATGAAAGAGAATTTTGGGAGTAGTGACATAGCATTATAGTAGCATCATTTATAAGGTTGCTGTTTTCTGATTTTGGTTTAGTTCTGTGCTTCATTTTGGGAGGAGTGACTACTTTATGACTTTTGATTTACTAGCATTATTTTATTATTTCAAATTTGTTTTAATTCATGAATTAATAATGCAAGTCTTTGATTCTCGTTAAGTTGTGCTGCTAAAATGGGTTCGGTTTTTTTAGTTTTTACAAAGAGCCTTAGAGGTCTAACTATATTATGTACTTCGTAGTATGTAATCGGGGTGCTAACACGAGTTTTTACTGTTTATTCACTCCGTCTTAAAATAATTGACACAGTTAATTATTGTATTAATTTTAAACATCTTTTATTGCTATTATACTATTTCTACCTCCACGTGAACGAAGCAAAAAACACTTCTGCTCTCAACTACCTATGTAAGCTTTAAGTTAAACGGTTAAGCCTAGTTTATTTCTCTTTTTATCATTTGTTGTTTTAATTTATTCATACAGAGTATTTTATAAAAACAAACGTTAGAAAAATAATCCTCACCAAGGGATTTCAGATGTAGGCATAATGTTGTCCTCAAAAAAAAAAAATGTAGGCATAATGTTAATATAGTACAATAAAATAGTTTTAAGTGCTCATTTGGTTAGATGTGAGAAGTAATTCCCTTGAAACAAGTTGCAATTCTCATGAAAATTTACTTCTTAGAAATTGTCAAACCTTTTGTGTTAGTGGCTACACTAGCGATCGACTTCCTCCACCTTTACGTGTTAGTGATAATCAAATAAATGTACGTATATTCAGTTTCATGGAAAATCATCTTTTCATGTATTTACATGTTAATACCAATCAACTACTTGACGAGAAAGATCAGACAAGTATACTAAACTCCATTACTGTAATCGGAGAGAGATTTCAGTCATTACAGTTCTGATGCCATGGAATTAAACAGATTGAAAAAATTCTAGAGTGAGACATTTCAATGATTACAGTTTAGGTGCCATGTAATGAAACAGATTTAATAAATTCTTGAGTGAGACTACAACTCAGAGTATATAAATCTATATAAGCCTAATTAATAAATAACATAACAATCACCTAACAAACTGTGTTGACATTGCATCAGAAATAATAAACCCATCAAACTAAACTCCCGCCGATGACTTTATGATCCCCTGGTTGCTATTCCACAGAATATCACTAGATCATCAACAAGCAATCTTATTGGACTTGCCGACTCGGACTTATTGCATTCTTAGGCTGATTGCATAGTCCAACAAAAGCATAAAGCTAAGGCTTGTGTCGAATGCCTACCTTGGACTTAAGCACATTGAACTGAGGTGATGGAAGTACCTTTGTTATACATCAGCCAGCTGAGAACCTATAGGTAGATAAGTGTCTTTCAAGTACCTTGTCTCGTGTAAAATGACAGTCATTATCTATGTATTTATAATTTAAGGTATTGAACACAGAAATCTTGGCTAGAGATTTGCGAGCCCTATCTCTTCAAGTAAATGCACCACCTATGTAAGTTCAATTGTTCAAATATGCTACAACCGCCATTGCTCTGCACTCGACTTCTAAAAAAACAAGGAAATCGTGCTCTACTTCTTTGATTTCAGCTGATCCAAGCCAAGAAGAATTTGGAATTAGGAGATGATTTCTATCAGGACTTACTTGAGAAGGCTAATACTCTGAGTTGATCAGTTGCCATCAGTCGATGCCTTCTCATGCTGCTGTTGCTACATTATTGAGAACATGCACTAAATTGTTATAATGTGGTTTCCTTGGTTGATGCATATACTGACTTCAGGGTATATATGAAACCTATAAGCAAGATTAAGGCCTTGTTTAGTTCAACGTATTTTTACTTATTTCAGAAAAAATAAGTTCAGATCAGATCATCGTTTTATGTACAATTTTTTATCTCTAAATACCTTTAATTTCGTAATGAAAAAAATTATGAAAATTGCATATCAATAAAATACACATTATTTCGAATCTAACAAGACCCCACTTGATATATTTTTTCCTTATAGATTATCGTACACTTAAGGTCAATGTTTGGTCAAATCTGACAACCAGACAAGATCATATCAGATTAAACCAGACCAGATAAGATAAGTTCAGATAAGCAAAAATAAGGTGAACTAAACAAGCCCTAAGCCAATAAAATTGAGGAAATTCAACTTCCAAACTAGGTTCCTATATAACTTGCTCTAAGGTAAAGGTGTAGCTATTGGTTTAAAATATTGATTCCATTATCTTTAAGAATTTTCTTAGTAAACTTACCCTAAGTGTATAGTCCGTACCAATCTACCACATAATTAAACTCGATACCTAGAAGATAGTTTAACTGTTGAAGTATCCCAACTATCCAAGGCTTCAATGTTGAATGCATTTTGCAGATGAGCCTTGAGATTCTGAATTTCAGCTATAGTCCTCTTAGAACTACATAATCTACATATACTGCATTGAAGGTGATATTCCCTTTTCAAGTAAGGAATTGTCATCCTAGGATCATAGTCTCACATCTCTAAGCCTTAAATTAATTTGGCAAACCATTGTCTACTTGCTTGTTTCAAATCATAAAGCTGGTGGATTGTGAAGTCTAGCTGACTTCCTAGGTTCAATGCTTAAGGTTTTAGCGTTAACTGTGATCTCATGAATTGGCAATAAAATGTCAGTGAAATGTTTATTGTATAAGATGTAAATATGATAATTTGAGGAATTATGTGGTATTATTTGCACTGTTGATAAAGGAACTTGAGGGGTGTAACATCTGAAATAAGTTGAGAAAGTGAACTGATATGGAAAAATGAAGGTTGAGGTTTGTAGTATTAAGATGTTTTAGAATGTTGATCATGGAATTAAAAGTGTTCTTCAGGAGATGGCACATCTCTAGGGGTGATTGATCTCGAGTGTCGAGGTGCAACATTGAAGCTCTGATTTTTGTGCACTCTTTATCAGTTAATCCAATAATTTCCCATAACTTCCAATGTTGTTATCTTTGCAAGTTTGTTATGCATTCTACTCTTATATATTATGGAGTAATAGAGTATGCTTTTCACCAAATCTCTCAAAATCTTAATGGTGAATGTAAGTGCAATCCTTCCAATAACTCCCACACAGTAACTTACGTTGGAGATTAAAAAAAAAAAACTTCTAATATGTTCTATAACTTGTGCATTAGCACGGTACACTGTAGTAGATTAAAAAAAAGCCAAATACATATAGCCTTGAGGTGATTCAAACAACTGTAGATAATAAAGGTGTAAGTGTAAGCATAACAAAGTGTCCAAATGGAGAACACATACCAAATCAATGTGTAATTTAGATAGCCTTGGAGCATGATTGAGCTACGAATC
Source organism: Chenopodium quinoa (assembly GCF_001683475.1). NCBI lineage: Eukaryota > Viridiplantae > Streptophyta > Magnoliopsida > Caryophyllales > Amaranthaceae > Chenopodium > Chenopodium quinoa. The sequence continues at coordinate 2,245,174 of NW_018742292.1, read as the reverse complement.
AAAGCACTACCATCCTGTGGATCACAATATGGATTAACTCATTCATTGATGTCCTTGTCTTGTAGACTGTATTGAGGAAGAACTGATGCAATGGCAATGGCAGGAATATCTACGAGAAACCACTGACTAGACGCAGGATTAATTCCTGGGCAGAGAAATGATTGGCTTCTCACTCTCACAAACCACACCAACTACTTTACACTTTCACAGGAGTAACAGACAAAGTTGGCTCCTGCACTTAAAGAACAGGGGAAATTGGATCAACACTAAACATATTTACTAATGTAGCTTAAATAACAAAAAATAGTGCAAAGTTAAAAAGCTCAATCATTTGGGGATTTATTTAGACCAAAATCTCCAGAAAGAAAGAATTTCACCAGATGCTGCACTGGGTAAAATTTTAAATTCTTCGAGATCGTAATAAAACTTCAGTTACTTGTCATATCCAAATACTGCAACCAATCCCAAATCAGTGAAACTAGGGACTGAACATTAATATTTGAACCATCATAAATAAGAAAACAAAAACCAAATCATACTTCGTATTTATTAAACATAAAGGCATTATACATGCAGAGAATTTCAGCAAAGGCAATTGGTATTCAGAGCTTTTTACAAAAAATACTCACCCCATTTTCCTTTTCAGGTAACTCGAATACTTGCCCCATCCTTATATGGTCAACTTTTCCTCTAAAATATCAGTGAAGTTAGGCCCTTCCCTCTCTACCTTTTTCTCTCTATTTTTTCACTCATTGAATAATACCAACTCTGCCAACTGCATGCGGAGCAAGTAATTTGAGAGATTGAGACTAAAGAGTAGATATTTCAGCAAGAAGTATTCCATAAATACTAATGTGACTTTATTTGCAATCTGACCGGATTTTACCAATCAAAACCTCTTCTCTGACTTCTCTCAGCTAAACATTCTCTCACTCTTTCCTCCTACAACGATCTCTCTCCTCACCATCAATCTAACCATTGGGAAAAGGAAAGATTAAAAAAAAGAGAGAGAAAAGAAAAGGCATACATCCAACTTTAGGTCTCAAATGATAAGCTTTAAAGTTCAGATCCCAAATGTTAAAATCTCTAAAAATCCGTTCCCAGAAGTACAGGTAACAAAATGATGACACAGCACCGTATTTTATTGACTGCTTTTCCTGAAAAATGATCAGCATCAAACCTAAGTTTGTGAAGCAGATAAGCTAATAGCAATATGCAGCTAAATGCTAAGAAATTCGTGAACTATCTATGGTAAACCATGATCAAAATGAAACATGTAGAAGACAAGATCAATTCTGAAAGAACAAAGCGAGACAGATAAAATCTACATAGAGTAAAATGGATCACATTGTATCTTTATGCAGCTGACAATCAACACTAGAACATGAAACAAACTGCAGGTACAAATTCACAAACACGATCATTCATCTGCTCACCTATCAACATTGTCATATATAAGCGCAAGAGGTGTGATAGGTCAGTATCCAATTTCTGCAAGTCTTGATATACTTCTGGATTGTTGGGCCACAACTATTGAATTCTACTCTTCAAAAGCTCCTCTGCAAATCACTCTCTGAAACTCCCAAGTGATGGAATTTTCACTAGGAGCTGTAGCAAAAACTTGAATAGGCTTCATTGCCAACCTTTGGTTTTCAGTAATCCAACATTTTGATCTGCAGCAGCATGCATCAACAGTTAAACAAAACAGTATAAAAAGTAACACAAATGGTACTTGAATTCAAGTATTTCCTAAACATACAAAGCATTTACCACAGAACAAAACCATACAGTTCAAGTTCCCTTCAACTTTATGAGGGAATATACAATCTAACAGTCCCTCCAAAATTTCCCCCGTCCCCAAATTTAGGGTGGAAATGATCCGACTTATATATCCCTCAAAATTTCATTTGCCTGAATTCATACAACTATTAACGAAAAAATCCCACTGAAAAAGCAGCATTTCAAAAATAGGATATACATGCTCTGATTTGGAAAATATATACTTGTATTACTAGATAAATAAGTGATCACGTATACTCTTCTAGAGTATTAAGTAACCAGTTCTAATCATCCTTCTACATTCGTTCCAAAATCAATCATACATGTCTCTAAGTAATATACTAAAAAAATTGTGCAGACATTACTTAAGTAACCAATTTGAAATGATGATATATTAATACCTCAAAATAAATATACATCTGATAAGGATGTGAAATTGATGCCGTAATAAATGAATCATAAACTCACAAAGCTATAATATGCATCACAGATTGCATTAAATCTCAGAAGGTAGAAAGCTGGAATAGTTACAAAGTGAAACAATATGGTTTTTGATGAAACGCTGCAAAGTGAAATGTAATCTGCTATAGATAAGGTGATCTCTCCATACCAATATCAGTCAAGCAGTTTAACAAAAAGAGACAGTAAAAAGTTTATCAGATTGAGATCAAATTTTAATCAACAATAGTTGTTTTGGATTAGAATGATCAGAAAGATGGAAACAGATGAGCATGTACCCACCATCATAGCTCTGATATCATTGATCTCTGTCAGTATTGTCTAAAACTGAAGGGACAGAAATCTGTCTAACGTCTTTGTCTTGCACATCATGTTTCTCATTGACTGACTCTTGAGTCATAGTTAACATTCCACGGCATTCCATCATAATAAGATAAAGAAGCTTCATCCTGGCCTCATAAACAGGATTTGGGTTGATCAATCGTCCCCTTTCATAAGCTTCTCTCAAGAAAACTGTATGCATCTTCCCTTTGTTAGACAAATAAAATATCCCAGGGTGATCCAAAAATAACTCCCTGATATTCAAATCAATCCCAAACCACTTCCTAAAATGACTAATCTTCTCCACCTCCAACATCCTCTCAATAGTCAAACTCATGAATTCATGAAAAATGGCAACCGCTCGTTTCTCCAAACCCTTTAAACCAATCTTTGCTCTCTTCTTCTCTCCTACAACCTCATACGGCCCAACATACGGCAACTTCTGCCATTCCCGAACCTTTGTCCTAAAAGTCTTCTTCAACTTCATTCCAGGTGGAAACCCTTGCTTAAAACTATATTGCAACTCCGTCCTAGCAACCTTCGAATCCTCCTTACAACACTCCAAAACCCGCCAATCCTCCACCGCAGCAGTAAAATGATCACTAGGGTAACTACCAACAAGCTTCAAAACATGGGTATTAGGCTCATTCCCATCACAAAGCAAGAACAACTGAGGATTCCTTGCAATCACAGACTGCTCAAAATCATCAGGAAGACCCAACTCCCTCCACACTTTAAAAACCGCCCTCAACGGCACTGACCTAGACACCGACATCAACAACACTCGAACCAATCGTTTCACAACCAACGACAAAGACTCATTAATTGCACCAGCCTCCAACCGAGAAATCTCAACCACTTTATCAGTCAATTTACAATAAGGCATAGACTTAGTATGATCATAGAAAATCTCAAAAAAATGAGGGTACCGACGAAGAAAAGACGGTGCACCCCGGTTAAGGTGAAGTCTTTGAGACAACATAGACAAGAAATCAACTGAAACTGAAGGTGGGTTTTTGTTAGGGTTTGCCAAGATTAAGTCTTGAATAGCAATTACTTTAACAAGCTTCTTGTAATGATCCATATACTTCTCAAATGTTGGGTCTCTTGCCCTAGATGCTACATATTGCACTGAAGAAATTGTTCTTATTGTTGAATTTGAACTAAATGAAACAGAATTTGAGAATTTTAACATGAATTTCACTAATTGAATTACCATTACATTAAATTCAGCTTAAATTCAAGGCTACTGTACCCCATAATCTGGGGAAAAACTTGTAAAAATTGAACAAATTGATGTGAATTTGAATGAAATTAAGAGAAACATTGATTTACCTGAGTGAGAGCGAGAAAGTCTTGAAATCAATTTTCTGGAAATGTTTAACAACTCATGAAAACATGAAATCCCTTCCTTTGTGTTAATTTGATTGCTATAAATATATTTGATTGTAAATATGGATTACTAAAAGCTGCAGTAGCACACTAGCTAAATCTTATGAATAAAGATCCAGGTTCGAACCCTGGCTGCAGCAAATTTTTTTAATTTTTGCTTTATTTCATCGCTTCTTATATTAATATGATATAAAATATTTTGTTTGTAAGAAGATATTTTAAATGCTGCAGTAGCACATTGGCTAAATCTTATGTTGAAGATTCAGGTTCGAATCCTGGCTGCAGCAAGTTTTTAATAATTTTTTTTTTAATTTTAACGCTTTAGACCATGTTAGGGGTTGTGGATTGGAGACTTGGAGGTACTAATGTGGCATAAACATCTTTTTTAAATTCAGTCTACATTCATTTTATCTTTTTTTTAAGTACGTGATAATTAGGCGCCATTTCAGCTATTCTTGACTTATTTCAGGCTTAGGGTTTTATTATTTATTAATCGGGCTTAATTAAAAAACCAACGAAATGAATTAAAAAGGGTTTGGGCTGAAATGTGAGTTGGATTGAGTTTGAATAAATGCTTGGATTGATTTGTAGATTGAATATGTTTGATTGAATAAGGGTTTTAAGCACTCCCAAGATTAAATACTTGACCCGACCAATAATTACGATGAAAGGTTGTTCATCATCGGGTTTGGTTTTGGGGAGACATTTTTAGGTGTCTATAAAAGCCCCCACTTTGACTGAGTTTGCAGAAACGTAAGTTTCGAAAACAATAGTCAAAGTAGTAGATTGGGACGAAGAATGATTTAAGACGTTCTGCGATCCTAAATCACTCTGTATACGCCAATACTTGCAGAAAAAACGTTAGTTCTACAGATAAAAGAGTAAAAGGATGGAATGCGTATCTCCACCAATGGCCAGCAGCAAATATGTTTGGTAGTTTTCTGCGCCTCGAGAAATCTATTGGATGAGAGTCTTTCGCGCCTTGAGAATTCTATCGTGAACCGATATGCCTCGAGAGATCCAACGAATAAAAGGTGACAAGCTTCTGCGCCTCAGGAAACATGTCGTAGACTCCTACGCCTCGAGCAGCCTACTGTAAGACGATCTTTTGCGGCCTCGGGATGAACACTGAGTGTTTGATGAATGATGATGGTTCGTTTGTCCCCGAACGTGGTCTGTAGATGTTTATGGTTCGATTGTCTCCAAACGTGGGTTATAGATGGTTCGATTGTCCTCGAACGTGGGTTGTGGATGGTTTAATTGTCCCCGAACGTGGGCTGTAGATAGTTCGACTGTTCCCGAACGTAGGTTGTTGATGGTTCGATTGTCCCCGAACGTGGGATGTTGATGGTTCGATTGTCCCCGAACGTGGGCTGTTGATGGTTCGATTGTCCCCGAACGTGGGCTGTTGATGGTTCGATTGTCCCCGAACGTGGGCTGTTGATGGTTCGATTGTCTCCGAACGTGGGCTGTACCTGAGACCTGCAAAACGGGATTTGACAAAGGACTCGTATGAACTGCAATTGACTTGACCAAGCTTGACTTGACACGACATGACATGTGTATGACATGTGACTGTGTGTGTATATGTATAGTTTGAGTGTGTGCGCAAACGCAAACAACTAAAAATGCAAATAATTTCCATCATTTTTTGTCATGAGTGGAGGGTACCGACTTTCTCTCGAAAAAGAAAGACGCGAAAAATGAAGTAAGAGTTTTCGAACTTCCCTCGATAAAAGTTTTGAAAAAGTTTTTGAACTTCCCCAAAAGAAAAAAAAAGATGAAAAATAGAAGAAGTTTTGTACTTCCTCGCTAAGAAAATTTTGAAAAAGTTTTTGAACTTCCCCAAAAGAAAAGACATGAAAAAAAGGACTCGATGGGCAAAGCGAAATGAACCGCATGGGTTTTCTTCTTATCAAATTGAATTGCTCGTCTTTGAAAATAATGTATGCATGATGAATGTTCATAAGCCAGGAGGCTAAGGACAATTACATCATGTGACACGATCAATTAATGAACTTAGGTCATGAAGCTAAGCATAGTATAATCGTAGTTTATTTTCGCTGTATGTTGCTTAGGTCAGGGAGCTAAGCATCGTACATAGTGTATGAAAAAACAATCTTGAACGTCTCTTAGGTCTGGAAGCTAACACGTATACAATGGTGATTGTTGAGTAATGCATGAAATAATTCATGTATGTAATAGTGAATGTTACTTAAGTCAGGGAGCTAAGCACGTCTTGCATGAATCTTGATAAATGTACCAAGGTCAGGAAGCTAAGTACATTTGTGATAATGCTATCGAATGATGATGACTTTGCTAGATGCTGTCGTGAAGCATGCGTGGTGTGGGAACAAGCTTTCATGATAAGGGGTTCCTAAGGGAAAGAGAATATGGCCATGAATATGTGAATGAAGTGTGTAAAAGTGATACTAAGGTTATACAAACATGGAGACTAATGTGAGAAGGAAAAAAAAAAAAAAAAGCAAACCAATCTTAAAGCGACTATCATGTTTAACCGATTTAATAGGTTATACAAACATGGAGACTAATGTGAGAAGGGTAAGTTAATAGTTAGGATTATCTCGAGTTAAAGTATTGTTCAGATTAAAATGAGAAGGTGGTTAATAATTGGATTATTTATGTTAATTTTTCCTAAAACTAATGTACTTTATACAATAATAATATCTTTTGTAATAAATAAGGTAATAAAGTAGAAAAAGGAAACCCATTAGGAAACCCTAATATAAAACTACTAATAATATGGAGTCACATATAATACAAGTATAATGATGGTGTATTCTACAGGAATGAAAAATTTCCAAGCATCACAATGGTATTTTTAGAATCGGAAACCCAATAAAAAGAACATTTTTTGTTGATCTCCAAAGTAAGTGACTTCATGAGTACATGTCAAAAGACATTGATTAGACAACTCACTATAAGTCTAGAAAGACGTGAGTATATAGATAGACGAGATAATGGTACAGTTAATAAATTTTATTTTGTAATATCATAAATCTTTTTTTAAATAATTTCATGGATTTTTCTTTTGGTTTTCTATTTAATTTATATTATGTGTGTTTATCTGTATCTATAGTAATATATAAAGTGAAAGTGGTTTTGAGTGATAAATTATATTTTTCCAATTTACCTCTTTCACATTTTAATTTCTTTAGAATAAGATAGATAATATTTCAGGAACAAGAGGATAATTGAGCCGTATATAGAAATTATATAAGATACACGCAATGAGCGTGTGTTTCCTAGCTCGTAATTTTTAAAAAAAATTGTGATATGTCCTTTGTAAATTAATTTTATGAATTATGCAAACTGATTTTTATATGTCCTATTGACATGAAATACAAACAATGTCAAGGATTATTAGTGTAATTTGTACAACGATTCTCCTAATCGTACTCAGTCGCTCCTATGTAAGTTAATGTTACAAATTAAATTAAACAAATAGATATTTATATAAATATTTACATCCAATAGAATCAAACAATTTGATGTATTACATGAAAAACGATGTTTGTGATTGTATACAATTACACGTTCATAAATACTTATTAAGTATAAGCAACTTAGTAGAACTACTATGATATACCAAAGTCATACAAATCTCTAAATCAATTACAAACGGTTTAGGTTGTGTTCTATTCACCTGATTTTCACTTATCTTAACTTATTAGATCTTATGAAAACTTATTTTAGTTATAATTTGTACTTGGATAGCCCTTATCAAAACTTATTTTTCTTGAACTAAACTTATATGAACTTATTACTCTTGAAATAAGTGAAAGTACTGTATTTTTGTGATTTTAGACAAAAATAACAACCTAACTCGTGACCATAACCCTAATCATAAACCCTAAATCCAAAACAATGTTATTATAACATAGGAACTAACAACATTTTACGATACAATTAAAAAACTTGATAACAAAAAATGTAAAACAAATGCAAAAGTATCTTACGAACGACCGAACAAACAAACAAAAAAAAAAAAGTAAAAATCAAAACTTTTAGGACTGCTAATTTTGAAATATTGCACAAATTATAAAACATATATAAGATATTGACATATTCGTATCGGACATGTTTTAATAAAATCAGTAAGTATATTAGTATAAACTTTTATTAAAATAGCGCCATCATTACATCCTTTGCCTACATCCCCCTTACTTATACCTATGATTAGACAATTCACTGTGGCCTATTTGATTTTTTAATTTTTTTTTTGATATTTTATTAAAAAATTCTTAGAAAAATAATTATAGTCACTGATGTGCTCTTCACAGAGATAGATTTTTTGAAAATAAGTTTTACTAATAATCCTTGTCAAAAATATAATATGTAATATTTTTAAAAAAAAAACTTGTACTGTTTCCTCGAAAAAATATATATATAAAAAATAAGAAAAATTTGTGATGTGACACAACATTTCACTAAAACAAGAACCGTCAGTTTCATTTTTATAAATATTGTATTAAGAGTGAAAACCGCTCTAGTCAAAGAAAAATCAATTAAAACAAAAACTACCTGTCTTTAATATTTCATAACTCTCCTCTTTCCTCTGTAATCAACAAATTCAAGGAAAACAAAACCGGCAGCCGACGAAGACTTCTTCGCTTCTCTGTTCATCCAACACCAACAAATATCTTCCCAAATTCTACCGTGGAGTCATCTGATGTGAGCCAAAATATGAGCAAGCATGCAGAGCGCGTGATGCCAGGAAATGAAGGAAAGGTTGTGTAAAACGGCTAGCTGAGCTGTCCAGCAAAGTTCTAGAATAAGAATCTTAGCATAACAAACTTCCTTGTAATCAGCAAATCTGTTATGACGACTGAGCATAGGGGAATGTATTTGGCTATTATATAAAGCCAGCAGTATCAATGTAATGGGGATCCAGAAAATATCTATCCATCCTTTCCTTCACTCTCTCTCTCTCTCTTACTGTTTACTAATTTTATGCATTTCATCTTGATATAATTAATTCTTGTGGGTTCCCTTCTTAATATTGGATTTTCACTGGATAATTGTATGCTAATACTCCCTTAAATTGATTAAGGCTGGATTGGACTATCATTCGAACTATCCTATAAACACTGTCTCACTAGACACTGTTATATTACGAACCCGGGTTGCATCATCATCTACCAAAAAGTAAGTAACAACAAACTAAGTTTTTCCCTTATTTATATAATTCGCTCTATTTATGCTTCAAATTCGTACCATGTTGGTAATATTGTTGAATTACTTTGATTAAGTAATTGTGGGATCGAGTAATTTTGAGATAATTAACAAAATTACACATAATTTAAACTCAATGACGAGTTTGGGGACTCCAATTACATTTGTAAATTATGTTGTTTTGGGAAAAAAGCATTTTTTTGTTTAAAAATGAAGTTCTTTCAATTTTAATTTAGTTCCACTTAAACCCTAGGTATATGTTAGATATGGTAATTGAACAAAAATTAGTTTATGTATTTCTTAATTGAACAAATGTGATCTAACTTAGTAAAGTTAGATATGGTATATAATCAATTTAATTTTTGCCTTTTCAAGGGTTTCAGAGGATGATGATCGCACTGCGAATAATCAATGGGGTACGATAATAAATTTGGCAGGGCAATTGGCAAAGGATTCTGAGGTAGAAACGTAGTATTTTTTTTTTTATTGTGGATTTTGTTATACTCATTTCTATAAATAATGTCATGTTTACTTCACTTAATTGAATGAGTGAATTTCAAAAAATGTAGGAACAATCAACCAGTGCATCACTTTTGACAAAAGAGAATAAAGCAAGCCTAAACAAGGATGACATGGCTGACAATGAGGTTTCTAAATCAACAGGACAAGTATTTTTAACTAATTAACCTTTTAATAAAACACTTATGATTCCACTCAATAAAAAATGACCCTATTAACAATTATACCAACTATATTTGTGTTTTATAAGGACCAAGTGGGAGGGGAACCTACACATGTGTCTAATGTAGACACTGTGGGTATTAGCGGAAAGGTTGCCATTAATGAATCTAAAACAGAGAAATCCTACAACAAAGGAGAGGTAAAATGAACAATTTACTATTTATTAATGACATTGATGCATGTAACTCGTTTAATTACTTAGTTTTTATAATAGCAGTCTCAAACGGGAGGAGCATCTCATTCTACAAATGAGAATGTAACGGGTGACAAAGATACTTCTGAACCACAAGCAAAGGTAAAAAAGTTAATTACCCTTATAAAACCTCATTAGATTCAAATTAAAGAGAAATGATTCTGGAACTAGTAAAAATTCGAATAATATTTTCTTTGTAGGAATTGGAAACTGCTGATGTTCACGGTATTCCAAAAGAAATTCCTGTTGTTTCAAGTGCTCCTAAAGATAGAGAGGTAAATTACATACTAGGGGATCTAAAACGTATTAGACATTAGAATAATTATAAATAATATGAACATGTGTGTGTATTTGTAGCACATTTAAAAAGTGTCAGAAATGTAAAAACAAATATTTTTTGTATATGTAGGAAAAAAATGCAGAGGAACCTACACGAGGTTCTCAAGAAACCCCAAACCTGGAACTCAGGCCATTAGAACAAACAACAGAAAATCAAACAACCGGAGGCATCCCATTAAATCAGCCCTTAGAAAAAGCTCAACCTACCTTTGTTGATAAAATTACTACTGCTGGAAGTTCTTATGCTACAAGTAATCCTATAATAATTCCTACAGCTGAAGAGGTATAGTAGGGCATTTAAATAATATTTGATGCTAGAAAATTATATTTTACCATCTAAAATTAAATATGATTAATATGTCTACGTATTGAACAAGAGATAATGATACAAAAAATTTAAAAATGATATTGAAAATAATAGTAAATGTATTTCCTTAAATTGTGTGTGTCTGTAGGAACAATCAAAAGAAAATGAAACAACTAAAGGCAACCCAGAAAATCAGACCTCGGAGATTTCTTAGGCAACACCAGAGGTAAAGTAGATAGTTGCCCCTACTTTATTCTTTTGATTCAAATAATAAATAAATAAAAAATAAATAAATATTTCATAAAATAAATAAATGATGTTGGAGATAATATGTAGTGTGTTTCCTAATATTGTGTGTGTGTGTGTGTGTAGGAACCAAAAACTAGGCAGCTAAAGCAAACAACAATATCTGAATCTGCTACCCAAATGGAAGGTGATAAGGAAACCTCTAAACCAAGAACAAAGGTACAATAGATAGTTGCCCCTACTTTATTCTTTTTGATTCAAATAATAAAATTATATAAAAATAAATAAATGCTTCAAAAAATAAATAAATGATGCTGGAGTGAATATGTAGTGCATTTCCTAATATTGTGTGTGGATGTAGGAACAAAAAACTGGGCAGCCTACAGGAGATCTTATATCTACAGGAGACACTGGATAGCTTACAAGCACTCAAGGTGCAACCAAAAACCCAGAGGTAAAGCAGATCGCCCCTACTTTATTCTTATTGATTAAAATAATAAATAAATAATTCAAAAATTAAATAAATAATTCCAAAAATCATTAAATGATTCAAACAATAAATAAATGATAATGGTAATAATATTTAGTGTGGCAGAGGTTTAGACTAGGGCATTAAATAATATCCAATGCTAGAAATATAAATATGATACGATAAAAATAAATATGATTAATATGTCTATGTATAGAACAGTCTGCAGGGATTTTAGGATATGTAGCCACAAGTGCAACAGAAAACCCAGAACTCGACTCACAGGACACAGAAACATAAATCAAACCAAAGAAGCTCATTCCTCATAAGCTGAGCCCTCACAAGTTCAGCCATCACATAGGAACCTCGGCCTAAACAAACTAAGAAGCGTGGACGGCCAAAGAAGAGCACATCCGCAACAACTTCCTCTATGAACCCTGTGGAACAAGAGATTGATGAACCTAAAAGAAAACGAGGGGCAAAGCCAGAGGTGAAGCTAGGAAGGCCAGCACTTCCTATATGGGAAAAAGAAAAACCTATAAGCATTATTACATGCATCAGAATTTTTTTTTGCGTAACATTTATGCTAACACTTTGTAAAAATGTTTATTTTTGTGCGATGTAGTACCCAACCATGAGGATATATCCTGACAAGATATTTGATTTAGTGAATGAATTTGACGAACAAAATGAATGGGTAAGCAGGGCAGGTTTTAAAACATTGCTTGATGTGCAATTCACCATTGTTGACAGATACTTTCTATCATGCATTGTTAATAGGAAGGTGGGATCCCAAAACCCAAATTTTGCGGATTAGGGATGATTATGAGATAAAGATCACATATGGAAATTGTGGGATGGGTATATGGCTTGACATTTGGGAATTTCACATTGAAAATTGAGGAGCCAAATGCAGGTAAATCATTATCTAATAGTTTGCATTTATTAATATTTTTACAACATCATTTTTTAATTATCAGTTTCAATGTGCATTACATAATTTTTAGGTCAATCAATTATATAATATTTTTACAGCATCGTTTTTTAATTTTCAATGTGCATTACATAATTTTCAGGTCAATCAATTATATAATAGATAGCATTTGTAAAACATTTACATCATCATTTTGTTATTAAAAGTTTAAATTACCCTAAATATTGTTTTCCATTTGTTGTGGTAAGATATGGATGTAGGTGACAAAGAGTACAAGAAGTTGAAGTCCTCATACTTTAACACAGGGTTAATAGTTATGGTACTGTTGAGGAAGATATTCAGAAGAACAAGGACAACGAAAATCAGTTCCTAAAGTCATTCGTTTTGTATGCATTAGGAAATATAATTTGTACAACGTTGAACAATTGGGTTAGTCCTACTCTGTGTTGGGTCTTGAAAAATTGCTACATAAAAGAGGTACAAAAGTGGAACTGGGCACAGTACGTACTTGATTGGATGATCCACACAGTTGGTGAAACAGAAGCAAAAAAGGGTGGAGTGAAAGGATCTGCCCTAGTACTCATGGTATAAAATAACTCAATTTATGGTACTATATTGTTACTGATAATAGAATTCCATGATTTTGATGATCACTTTTGCCGTGTACAGATTGCGTACCTTGGCAGGCTAAACATTGAGGAAAGGGTCATCGATGGGATGTCACGGTTCCAAGGCTAGGGATGTGGCAGCAGTTAGACATTGATAAAGCTATCGCAGTAGATACTTCAGAAGATGGGTCATATGGTGTGGTAGAGGTTAGTGTTTGCTTTACTCTGTATGCCAAATATATAAAATTCATGTTATTATAGCGTACTAACATAATTATGATTTGAATTCCACATATATGAAGGTTGTAAAAGATGTTATTTACGGTAAGGAATACCCCATTGGCCCATCAACTGCTCTTCCGTCTTGGTTGCAAGTTCCATCAACATCAACTAATGTCTATCGAATTGTGGTGAAACGAAAAAAAAAGTACCAAGTGCAAACCTAAAGTCAAAGAGTTGAATGGCTACAAAGGTATTCATCACATAAGCTCAAGCGAAGAGGTAATTGGAGTTATATTCTGTACATATTAGAATGTATCTGTTTTCTACCGTTGTTGAAACCTAAACCTTTCCTATGTTTTGTAATTTCAAAAGGAGGATGATGGTGTTTGGTTTTGCGGTGTTCGACACCGCGCGGAAACAAAACTCGATAATCGGATCGCATGCATAATAATTACAACATAAATAAAAGCATGTAAATAAACACAAACATAAGAGAAGAGAGAGAAAGAATGCCCACCCTAGTAGCGTGCTTCGCTCAATCGTTGAGCTCGGACTTGAAAGTTTCAAGTTCCGCAAGTGCGAGAATCTCCGACGGCTCACACCCTCGCTACCGAACCGTAACCAGTCCCTACCCCGAGCTTAGTCAGGGCTATACCAAAACAACTTAGAGTTTACGAATAAAGGTTTCTCGCTTTTAGAGATCCCTTTAAGTTCACCAACTCAAGTGAAATTCCCAATACCCGATGATGGGTATTTATAGGAAAATCTCCCCAAGAATCCTCATCATCTTTCAATGTGAGATAGTTGGTAAAAAGCAAAAAAGAAGATTTAATTTAATTCTATATTAAATTAAAAGCCATGAAATAAGAATCAAATGACAAGTGTCATCACATAAAGAGGGAGGAGGTGGGAGGACCACCTTGACCTTCGAGAACAAGCCAAGGGCTGCCCCCACCCACTTCGGTCAGCTAGGGCAGCTGCTTGGCCTTGGGCAGCAAGGCCAGCCTTGCTGGCAGCCTTGTTCCACAAGGCTAGGCCTTCTGGCCCTTCGCCGCAAACCCATATCTGCCGCAAGCAGGCCCATGCACCTACCCCAGCACGCAGCAGCATCAGCATAGGCCTAGTAGCAGCGGCGCGGCCATAGCAGCAGCACGCAAGCGTCAACCTTGTTGTTGGCCTCGTTATGCAGGCCCACTAGGTTGCCCCAGCCAGCACGCATGCAACGACCAGCCTAGCTAGGCCTTGCGATGGCTGCGGTGGCTTGGTGCTTTGATGCTTGCGGCCCCTAGCAACTTGCCTTTTTATCCGAGGCGTGGCAAGGGCTTGTGCTATCCTTGTAATTTTAGCACGATACGTCATTTGATTATTTTTCTCGTCATCGTCGATTCCTAAAATCGACTTGACGCACAACGTTCGATTTTGACGCTCTAAGCTCGGAATACAACGTCTTAGTTCGTAAAATTTCTATTGACATATTTAATCTTTCAGATTAATTCGTCGCTTCGGTTCGGTTACACGATTGGGTGTCACCCAAAGGGTTCAGTAAAGATTAAGCTGCAATATTAATTATTCATTAATATTACTGATCAGAAGTGGCTTCCAGCTAGGCATTCCGATCACTTTCGAGCCCTCTATCGGAATAATACACTTGTTTGAAGGACACTATTTGTTTCAGATGGAGGATCGAACCTTGCAAAATAAAACTATCAGAGTCAAAGAGAGCAATGACCCTCCATGACGGGTTATTAAGGCCTCATCCAAATTGGTTATTAGAGGATCAAAGTCAAAAGAAGCTTCTGACAAGCCTCTAAAAGAGGTAAACAAGCGTCCTCAAGAGTAACTACTGGACTTATTATACTTGCTATTAAATCATTAAAGACTTTATGGAATCATAACTTATTAATATTAATTACATGTCGTAGATTATGACACTATATTATTTGTTATTATTAACTCATTTTAGTCTTTTATGAATTTACAGAATCTTATTTTATTATTATGCATTGAATGTGATACCATGTTATATGATATTGTTAAATCATTTTAGACTTATGAAGATCATTGATTAATTAACAGAATCATAAGGTATTATTAGGAATTAACATGTGGGATTTTTTTTTTCTTTTGATAAATCAACATGTGGGGTTTGATTATACTATCTTATACTTTATTAATATATTGTTTTAGACTTATCAACTTCATTACAGGTCTATATAGAAAGTGATTTGATTAAAAGAATGTTAATTGATTATTAAAAATATTATGTGAGGTAATTTGTTAAACCAGTACAGCAGGTGTAGAGTGCAAAGAGTAAAGCACCTGCAAAGAGTCCAAAAATAAAGGAAAAGGAAGGTCTATGTAGAAAGTGATGAAGAAAGAGATAAGGATGATGGAAGTGATAGTCGTGATGAGAAGGATGATGACGATGATCAAGAGGATGCTGGAATGATAATCCTGATGAGAAGGATGACGACAATGATCAAGAGGATGATGGAAGTGATGATCCTGATTAGAAGGATGATGACGATAGAGATGAGGATGATGGAAGTGATATTCGTGATAAGAAGGATGATGACGGACCCGGTGATAAAGAGGATGATATAAAGAGAAAGATGATGATGTGAAGGGTGGCAGGGGGCTTCAGTGTCCGCTTCTAAAAAAGGCCCTGACACAAGTTCAAAGGCAATTGGTGCCAATCAAAAGGGAAACCAGAAAGAACCTCCGGAGACTAACAAGGTTGATGATGGTGCTAATCCACATATAGCGACATTGAAGTGTTTTAATCAAATGAACGACTGCCCAAGATTGAAACGCAAAGAAGAGGCTTGCAACAATAGCTCACAACAAGTCCATGAAAAATGAGTAAGCAAATGGGTTTTTGATATTTATACATTAGTTTAGTATACTTTTGACAAGTACATAATTAAGGTTTTCATTCAAACAGGTTCAAGGATTAGGCATTATATAGGTATTTTGAGACAAAAGTGGACCGTCAAATCTTACATATAGCACTAAAGTGGAAAGCTAAAATACCAATAGAGGTAATAACATGATGTGATGGTTATGACGGCACATTACACTTTACAAATAAAGGTAACACTTGTTCAATCAAATGTCAGATCATGGATGTGTATTCAACCTACACCAACTATGAGGGCTCTGGTGGAACTGTAATTGGTGATTTATTTGGGATTTACGTTTTTCGACCATCATTTTTGGTATGGTTTTATGGCTAACTCTTGTGTAAAAATAGTGCGTAATAATAATTAAAATAACCTTGTGATAAATTCGATTCTAGTGCACGCTTCCGGCGGAGGAAATAAAGGGAAAACCTGTGGAAGCGTTAGTAAGCAAAGAAGTTAAATTGATAGACACCTTCTTCTTTGATGAGAACATCAAGCTCAAAGATAAGAGAAAGGTATTGCGTCTTTATTTTGCATTTTTAAACATTTGCTCATCTATTCTTGATTTAAGAGCATGATTATAATATTTATAAGATCTTTATGTTCTTTATGGGATAAACTTTAAGTTTGCAGAATCATGATTTTCTTTTAATACTTCTCACATTGTTCGTAGTTAAAAATTAGATTGTTGAATATGGAAACTAACGCATCATCTGTGTTGATCATGGTAACATCTACCTGTATATGCCAGTATATCTGGATGAAGGCTTGTTCATCTACGTCTTCCATATGTTACAAAGAATAGTGTTCATAGTGGATTTCGACGACTTGAATGAAGAAGATGGAAAAGAAGAAACAGAAATGCATGAAAAAAGGATCAGAACATTGGTAGGTAACTGTTATGTGCACATAATTGAGACGCTACTACATTTTGTAAAAAACGTATGTCCTGATGCCCCTATTTTCTTTATGAGCCAGATGAAGCACACTACACAGATTCTTCGTACAACAGTACACCCACTCGAAAATCCTGATTTTGACAGTTTTAAGATTGTTAAGTGTGCTAGCATCCCAAAGTCAAAACTCATTTTATTCATACCTACAGGTGATCATTATTACTTCCTCTGTTTTTCTTTTATTGCACCATAAGGACTTTTACACTATTCACTTAATCTTTTTTTGACCATTTTTAGTGATTTATCCGTTAAGAAAAACATAGTTATGTGGGATCTATTTAGATTTGTCTCGAAATCTACTTTTCAAATATCGATTTATTATAATTTTTACAAAAGTATAATGAAATATATTAATAGCCAAAGTAATGCATTGGCAAGCGTGAAATCACTCATGGTGCAATAAAAAAGAATAGAGGGAGTATATAAACTTTTGTTTATGTATGGGATATGAAACATAATTTTTATGTTGCGACATTTGCTAAAAAGACGTCCTAATTGCAAGTGTATGGAACGGGAAAAAATGACATGCTTTTCAGGAAGTACATGGAGTGGAAATTGCTAATGTCACATAGCAATCAAGAGAACTAGAAAAATAATATTGTCTATGTGTGTTACTTATGTAGTTTATTTATTCAACAGTTGCGTCTAAAACATCTAATGTAGTTTACTTATTTATGGAATCAAAATGACATTTATGAAATCAGAGTAACTTTTATGTAATTTACCTATTTATGGCATCAGAATGAGATTTAAAAGATCATTTTATTACATAAAGATTACCATACACTGGTCCTTGTCACTATAGACAAATTCTTGTTAAGCCACTTAATAACAAAACCACTTACAGTCTCAATAACGTAAAACTAACAAGGACAATACTTAAAACAATTGAAGTTGTCAACCCCATCCTAAAGAATTTCATGTTAGACTCTTCACACTTGGATAACTTTATAATTAGTAATTCACTATCAACCTTCATTTCAGATATTTTTTCTCGTAGGAGCTTATTTTCAACTTTTAAATGGACTACCTCGCAGTTCAACGTCATGCACTGCTCCTTCAATTGTGCCACTAGATCCCTTAGACTTTGGGATTCATGTTGGTTTGCTTCTTCTTCCCAGCAAAAAAAAATCCATAATTATCATCCTATCAAGTCATTTATACATTAGGGATAATTTACTCAACAACACTTCACAAAAAAAAAAAGTATACTAGAAATTACCATCCAATTCGGACATGAATAAAACTTGCGCCCTACATTATCAGTTATTTTGCACACTTGTACCTTGGCTTGTAGGTTGTGATTGCATACAACAACACGTTCACCAACGCTGATATTCCAAGTAGAGGAAGAACATGATTCATTTTTTATTTGTTTCTTCTACGACGGTCATCTTCACTCAAAATATGAATTTGTTGGCATTTCCATTCTCTAATTATTTATAGGTAAAGACCCTAGACATAAGAGAGAGAGAGAGAGAGGAGAGAATTATTTGGTCCCCGAAACTGAGAAATCAGTCTCGTATTTATAGAGGAAATGAGCAGGGTGATGCACGAAACCCTAGAATTGAAAATACGCCGCGGAGAAACCCTTGAAAATTGTCGCGTCATAGCAAAAATTGCTGTGACACAGTGTAATGTGTCGTGACACGACAAGAATTGCCGTGGCACGACATTTCTGCCGTGACACGACAAATGTGTTTTCAAAAAATCCGTCCAAATTCATTTTAACCTTTTCCTTAAGCATTAAGTACGTGATATTTAGGTGTCATTTCAGCTGTTCCGGGCTTATCTCAGGTTTAGGTTCTATTATTTTATTAATCGGGCTCAATTAATAAACAACACAAAACGAATTAAAAAGGGTTTGGGCTGAAATGTGAGTTGGACTGAGTTTGACTAAATACTTGGACTGATTTGTGGACCGAATATATTTGACTAAATATGGGTTTTAAGCACTCCCAAGATTAAATACTCAACCCGACCAATAATGGTGGTGAAAGGTTGTTCATCTTCAGGTTTGGTTTTGGGAGACATTTTTAGGTGTCTATAGGAATGAAATTCAATTTTGACCGGTTTTGGGACTGGAGTTGTGAAAAGGGATAATGGGCTAACTTTGGGCTAACTAAATGGATAAAATGGCTTTAAAAATAATTTTGAGCTAGAACAAAAGGACTATTCAAGTTATTCTTAGATCCATTACGCGAACCGGACCAAATTAGACAATCAGAGGTTGTTTTGTCATTGAGCTTTGGTCTGGGAGACATTTTTGGTGTTTACAGAAGCCCCCACTTTGACTACGTTTGTAGAAACATAAGTTTTGAAAACGATAGTTAAAGTAATCCAAAAGGGACGAAAACTGGTCTAGATAGTTGTGCAATCCTAGAATATTCTTTTAATGCCAATACTTGCAGAAACCGCCAGTTCTACAAATAAAGGAGTTAAGGGAGGAAAACGCGTATCTGACACCGCCGGGCACGCACTAGTGATGACAATCTACCTTAGGAATAGTTGTCAACAAAATTCTAAATGATGAATGACAATTCAGTTTAGGGAAAATTGTCAATGCCACGTAACAATTTATCATATTCGTATCTCGAAAAAATTGCCAAAAGGAACACTCAACGAAAATTCAATTTGGGAAAAGTTTCCAATGCTGTGTAACAATCCATCATAGGAAATATTTCTACGATCGACAATCCACATCATAGGAACATAACTGTTAAAGACAGTCCACTTCAAAATGCTATGCGACAATCCATTTAGGAAAATATTGCCACAATTGACAATCCGCGTTTTGGAACATTTACCGGAAGAGCCTAACGAAAACCCACTTCGGGAAAATTGTCACCATTGAAATGAATGACAATCCTCGTCGGGGAACCTTTGCCAAAATAATAAATTTAATAACAAACCATGAAAATCCTCTTTGGGAAACTTTGCCAATGGTGAACTCGGTGAATGACAATCCAATCTCGAAAAAATTGCCAAGGGACCTGATAAATGTATGACAATCCAATCTCGGAAATATTGCCGAAAGAGATGACTTGTGACAATCCATTTTGGAAAAATTGCCAGATGAAGAAGATGCGTGACAATCCACTCTTGGAAATATTGCCAGAGAATACTAAATGATACATGACAATCAAATCTTGGAAAAATTACCAGATGAAGAAGATGTGTGACAATCCACTTTTGGAAATATTTCTAGAGGAGATGATACGTGACAATTCAATCTTGGAAAAATTGTCGCATAGATGATGTACCTGAGCCTTGAAAAAAATCAAATTTTGCCAAAAGACCTTGATAGTTGGTTGACTAATTGTGTAACTCGATGTACACAAATCGACTTTGTGTGATTTGACACGACATGACTTAAAATGCATGACTCATGTGTGTAGACTCAACTTGATGTGGTGACACGACATGACTCAATGTGCATGACTTGTGTGTGCATTATGTTGTGATTGTGCTCGTGCAACTCAAAAATGCTGAAAAGCAAAAATTTTCCGTCATTTTTGTGGAGGGTACTTTCTCCTAAAAAGAAATACGTGAAATTGAATGAAGTTAGGTGAAAATGAAAAGGGGTAAAGTGTTGGTAAAAAAACGAAGTTTTTTAACTTCCCCAAAAAAGAAAAAAGATGAAAAGAATGAATGAGTAATGATGCATGTTGAATGGGCTTAATCAAGTGTATGCATTAATCGTTGTATCTCATGGTGCAAGGATTGTAGCATCCTAGACTATCTCAATTGATGATTCGATAATGAAAGTATTTGGGTAACTTAGGCTCGGAGGCTAAGTACCTCATACTTTGTGATGATGATTATGATAATGAGTGATTATAAGATGACAAGACATGCTTCAGAGTTGTGCCAGGATATCATGACTAAGGGTTCATAAGGGAAAGATTATTTGGCTACGTATTTGTGATGTGTGTGAGAGTGAAACTAAGGTTAGGCTACAAAGGCTAAGGATATGGAAAAATATTTTGAGAAGAGTCAAATGATGGCGACTCTTAGGTTGGGTAGGCTAATGAAGTAGGGATCAAGCCCCCAAGTCTAGCTCTAAATGGACAAGGATGAGCATTGGAGATCCCTTAATATGATCATATGTGAATATGTGATGAATAATTATTACGGCCGCACCCCAATGTGAGGTTGCCTACGTATTAGTTAGGAATTAGGCTGAACGTAGCTCTAGCCGAACCTCGCACAAGTGTGTACACCTCAAGGAGGTCTTTTAGGGTTGTAACCACTAGTAGAAAAACACAAATGCGCACTGAGGAATTCGCACCGGTTCTTAAAAATCGGCGGGAAAAAAACGAGGCGGGATTTTGTGTAAGAGCAATGGTACTGGTTCAAACCAAACCGGTGCGAATTTCTTGAAATGGCACCGATTCAAATCGGTGCCAATTGTTTTCTTAAAAAAACCCGCCCCTTTTCCTTCTTTCTCTTTCCCCTCTACTTTCTTTTGGTTTCCTCAATCTCTCGTTTTATTTTTCTCTTCTCTCTCCTCTCTCCTCAACATCATCTCTTTCCCCCCCATTCTGTTGTTCCTTACTCTCAATGTCTTCTTCCATCCACCATCTATTCATCTTCTTCTTCTTAGATTTCTAGGTTTGATTTTCCTAAAATCAATTTTCTATTCATCTTCCTCTTTTTTGTCTTTCTGGGTTCGATTTTCCTAAACCGGTTTTCTTTTCATCTTCTTCTTCTTAGTTTTTCTGGGTTCGATTTTCCTAAAATTGATTTCTATTCATCATCATCTTCTTCTTCTTCTTCATTTTTCTTGGTTCGATTTTCCTAAAATTAATTTCTATTCATCTTCTTCTTCTTCGTTTTTCTGGGTTCGATTTTCCTAAAATCGATTTTTCGCAAATTAGAAACCCTAGATCTGTGTTTGAGTCCCTCGATGTCGGCCATGAATGTTTTCCCATTACACCTTGCGTTATTTGAGAGTAACGATAAGGTTGAAAAGGGGTTAATCTTAGCCCTAATTGACGCACTTGAGCAGGGGTCGTCGTGGCCTGAGCTCCTTTATAATTCCGACAATGGCCTTGATATAATGCTCCAACTGAGTCTCCCTGTTCGAAATAAACTTTCTTGCTGACAATTGTTGGTAAATTTATGAAACCTTAACCTATCTGTTATTTAAGTTTTCTAAATTTATTTTAATTCTATACTTAGAAGCATGTTTAAGTGGCGAATGAACGATTCATGTTGTATACCAACATACGTTGCTGGCGGGCTGGATTATTGTTGCTGGATTATTGTTATGAATGATGAGCATGTGTACTATTAATGTGCCCAATGAACCTCTTTGAGCGGACATGCTGTGTGCTATAGATATCATAATGCGTTGAGTCCCTTGGCCGTAAATAGTTACACTAGGATAATCCATATGATGAAGAGACTCACTTTCATCGTACAACTTCTCACTGTGATTTGCTCCGGTTTGTCTGTTGAGGTAACACAGTTTGAGAAGTTTTTGATGAAAAAAAACCCCTGATGGATTCATGAATTATTTGCTTTATTTTGAGGAAATGTGCGGTTTTTGTTGATGAATGTTGTTGAAATTTACGTTTTCTGTTGATGAATGTTGATGAATGAAGTGAGGTTTTTGTTTTACCCCTATACAACATTACCTTCAATCCAGGCACTTAAAAAATGTCAGAATTTTTATTCATTAACTTTTCCTCCCATATTACCGGCATTCCTGGCATCCCCTTAAAGTTTATTGTTTAATGTTTCAATTGGAGTATAATTTCTTCTTCATTTGTCACTTGTATTACTAAGTTCCCTTGACTCTTTTAATTCTACATTGTTGAGTTTTCTGTTTATTACTATCCTACTTGATAAGCACTAGTCCAAGTGATTCATTACACTCTTCACTTGCAATTGTTATTGTAATATGGTGATTATTAAGCTGCTGAAATCGAAACATATACGAGTTGTTGAATTTTCAAGTACAAGTAATGTCGTTTATTATGCTTCCCCTGCACATAGAATCTTACAAAATCCTCACTTTATTGTCACCACCTTTTCATTGTAGTTTTGCTTTGCTTTTTTGCTTGCTTCAAAATTACTCAATTTTTGAACTTGTTCTCTTTAATTTTCACTTTCCTGTTTGCATCATTTTGTATAATTGAATAATTGATTCATAACGATACATGTACACTGGGGTGTTACACACACACACAGCCACATAGGGCTTGATCATACACCCAGATGAAATAGTAGAAGCATTAAACTTTCAGTAAACGAAAGCTAATAACTAAATTATCCTTATTGGACATCATACAAGTAGAGCTCGTATTCCAATTCTTCAATAGCTATACATGTACACGCCGTTGTATAAGCTTTTGAATGCTCCCTGTGCACAATATAAGAACTAGGTGTATACATCTTCAAGCTAAAGGCCTAAGTTTAATATGCATAATTCCACAGACTTGGTAATACTTCATACTTCTAACTTTATCTAGCACATAAGAAGTACAAGTATATGTTAGATTGGTATTACTGAAGTGTTCACTATAGCATTTGCTTCACCATTTCTCTTAAGATTTTATGCATTTAGCCGGGATGAGATAGATGGGTATGTTAAGGGTGCTGCTAACTACATGGTGAAGGATGATCTCTCGATAACACCTTCCTCAACCATCTCGAGCAGCAACCTTGAGCACCAGCAGAGCACCAGCAGAGCACCCTTAACAGCCAACAACAGCAGAACAACAAGAAACGTAGTAGCAAGCAAACCAGAAGCACTAAACCTAGGCTGCAGCAACCAGAAAAGCGAGCAGAAGCAGCAACTAAGATCAGGGGCACAAACAGACAGCAGACAAAGCAGCCAACAACATAAGCAGAACAGCAACCACCAAACAAACAACAACACCAACAGAAGCTTCCAATGGCAGGAACACCCTGACCAGCATCCAGCAGAAAAGGCAGAAAGCAAAACACAACAAGCTGAACATTAGCACCAACAGGGACAGACACCACTGAAGCAACCACACACAGCACCAACAGCCTTCCTAGCAGCCATTGTTGTTCTTCAGAGAAGCCAAGAACAGGCTTTAAGAACCCAAGAGCCTGAGAACAGCTAGCATAGCAAAACAGCAAAAAGGACCAACAACATCAGCAACCACCAGCAAGGTTACAACAACATTAGCACCTTGTATTTTATTTTATTTTATTTTATTTTTTTGGACGAATATTGTAATATTACAACCTTTTTTAAATGAAAATATATAACTTTATACATATGTTAGTGTTTATATATCAATTTAAGTGAGAAAAATGCAAAAAAAAAAAATATAAAAAAATTATTTTTTTTGGGGCATTAAGGGCATCGGTTTTGAAAAGAAACCGATGCCAATTGTTTTTATTATTTTTTTGGGGCATTAAGGGCACCGGTTTTGAACTGAACCGGTGCCAATTGTTAGTAAAACAAAAAAAAAAAGCGGCAATTGATTTTTAGCACCGGTTAACTGGTGCCAAAAAAAAAAATAATTGGCACCGGTTTTGAACCGGTGCGAATGTTTTTTTTTGGCATCCCTCAAATCTAAACCGATTCAAAACCGGTGCGAAAGGGGGGTTTTGAACCGCTGCGCATTTATTATTTTCTACTAGTGAACGAGGTTAGGCTAAAGGTTAAAGAAGAAGGGATAAAGGCTCAAGACCCAAAATAAGCCCCTAAGGTGTGCAACCTTGCATTTGAATCTCAGTATTTGTATGCTTGAGGTTTCTCACTTTTGAACTAATTTTTTTGTTTTTGCATTTGTGATTTGTTCTTGAATTTTCTTTGGATAAGTGTGGGCAATCCTGATCATGCGGTCTATCACTCACTTGGCATTCATGTTTCTCAGGCACGGTGTCGAACACTCGATAAGAGACACAATCTGAGATGTGTTCATATCAAGGACATTGGAACATTTTCCCTTTTCACACTTTTGCTTCAGGAATTTCTCAAGCTTTTTATATTATTTTTGAATCACTCGGCTTGTTTGTTTACACATTACATAAGCTGCACACCATCCCATCCTGAGGTAAAGTAGATGTGGGTTGAAAAAAATGAAGGACAATTGTTAGACGAGGCTCAAAGTGGTTTATCTAGAAAGGATCATGTAATTGAAAGGGTGAAGGTGATATGATGTGGCTACAAGAGATGCCCCAAATCATTGGTATACCTTGTGTTTAGTTCGGCATGGATTTTTTTTTTTTTTTTTTTTGAAATGTAATGTAACTATCATATGTAGGAAATAAATCCTCATTTTATTGAAATGGAAAGGGTAAAAACAAACCCATGAAGTAAATCTAAGAAAAAGATGGAGGGCGCATATGCTAGATTTATTGAGGGAAAGGAAAACAAAATATGACAGAAAAATCATGAAAATTCTAAAAAATTGAAGTGCCTTGTGCTTCGTCTCATTATTACTCAATATTCTTGCTAGCTGGAGGGAATGTAAGCTTATTTGCATCAATGAGATCTTGAATAAGATTTTGAAGCCTATAACATTCATCCGTGGTATAACCATTTCCTCGATGGTATTTGCAATATATAAGAGTTGGGATTCCATCTTGAAGATCGCTTTTCCGGTGTTGGATCTTCAGTGGGACCAATAGGCTTGATTAAACCCTGATCGTAGAGACGATCGAAAGCGACGTCATAGGATATTTCAATAGGTGTGAACTCTCTCTGGGTTTCTTAGCTTTTGAGGTATCCTTGTGAAGGGCCCAGATTTCATCGGCATCGACATTATTAATGTAGTTGACATTTTGATGGGAAGAAGAGGAAGAAGAATTGTCGTTCTTTCTATTCATGCCATTATTTCCATTGCTACTAGCCCAAGCCTTCAAGAGGTCATCTTCAATGTGAATACCTATGTCATAGATTGCCTTGAAAGTAGTCAACCCTAAGAACCTTAGGTGCTTTTGATACTTTTCTTGAAGGTTTTTTATGAACATTCGCACAGAGTCTTTTTCGTCTAGGGCCTTAACCATCCTAGCAGAAGCTCCTTCCACCTAGTATAAAATTTGGTGAAGCCTTCATTGTTCTTTTGCTTCATAATTCAAGTTCCCTATTATCAGTCTCTACTTGTACGTTGCACTTGTTTCTCTTGATGAAAGTAGGCACAATATTCTCCCAAGTAGCAGTTTCCTGGGAGTCCACGGAAAAGAACCATTGTCGGCATACTGGTTTTAATGAAAGAGAGAAAATCGAAGGGAAGAGTTGCTTGTCAATTAATAGGATAAAGTCGTATCTCCTAATCAAAAGAATTACCTAAGTCCTCTACCTAAAGCAGATAGGGAAGTAGGGTCGAATCCGCAGGGAAACAAGTCTTTCTATTCCTAAATAATTAATATAATCTAGATTATCAAGTAACCAAATTATTTTTATGGGAATTAAACTAAGGAGAATAATCAAAGTAAATCAAATTAAATAAGGGAGAAATCAATGAATCAAATCCTAGGGTCTAGGTTCACCAATAAATAATATTCCAAGGTAAAACACAACAATCAATTATCAATGCATCAATTAATCAGATCATAAAGTGCTTTCGCTACGTATTACAATCACAAAATTAATCTACCGATATTAAATCGCATCTCTCAAATCTTGACTTAACCATTTATAAATTATCCAGCCTATTAAAACTAAGCCTAAACATTAATTCTCATCTCTCGAATCTCAAATTAATATTGCATAACTCAATAATTAAACCAGGCCTAACCTAATTGCATAGCATTAAATCAATCAATGGGAAATCAACCAAAGCATTGACAATCAACAATAATAAATTACCCCTTCATATTATTTATGGATCCCTACAACCTTAGAAATAAAACTACTCACACATATTTAAATCTAAACTAAGCAAAGCAAATAAACAAGACATAATTAATCAAAGCAATTAAATCACTGAAAATAAAAGGGGAAGAAATCGTTACCAAAATAAACGGAAATAATGAATTACATAAACTAAAAGTGTAGAGAGAGAACAAGAGTATTAACTAAAAGCTTAAAACTAAAATATGAGAATTTAACTAATGAATGACGTCACAAAAAATCTCCCTTAGAAAAGCGTATTTATACTTAAGCTGAAAAATCCTAAGCTTAATTGAAGTACATGCGCCCGGTCAGGCGCCATCTTGCCCGGCTGGGCCCGCCTTTTTATAGGGGAACCTCCGCTCGCGCCCGGTCGGGCGCGCCCCTCTAGGCGGAGAGATGCTCTCTTCCTTCTTCCTCACCCGGCCGGGAGCGCCTCAGGGCGAGGGCCTTCCCGATCGGGCGAGCACTCGGGCAAACATTGACTTCGATTGGGCCACTTTCTTGGCCCAATCCGATTTCCTCTTAGGGTCTTTACTACTCGGTCCAATGCCTCGAACGCTTCTTCTTCGCTGAGCCCTTAATCGTCGGCTTGATTACTCTTACAGGTCTTGGGCTACGGAAAATGGTCATATGAATGCGCTCCTGCTCCGATGCTCATAGTGGCTCAATAAGTCCGGGAAATGCTCCAAATCCGTAATTTCCTATAAAATAATACCAAGACTACGAGAACACTAGAAAATGCATATTTAATAAAAGTGGCTCCAAAGAGCCAAAAATACTCCTAAATATGACCAAATGACGGGGGTCAATCTTTATATAAAATGCACATATCAAACCCCCCCAAGCCAAACCTTTGCTTGTCCCAAAGCAAAGAGCTCATCAATGAACAAATAAAACATACTTCACCCCAAAAATGAATTAAAACCAAGCATAACCAATTCAAAGAAAATCCAACAAATATGCATCAAAGTCAACCAATCAAATCCATCCAACTACCCATCCTCCCTAACAATTGTAAAATAGAGCAAACCACAAGTGTATATGGAATTCAAGACTAGTTCACGCACTCTTCACTCTTTTATGTGGCGGATATAAAATGTATCCGATCGCTCTCCATCCAACCCCTTTAATGTGAACAGTGCCCTCCAAAACTCACAACACTCGTGTGTTTAAGAAAACATGCACTCAACCTAATAGTCGACTCGAAATATGTCAAATCATTTGCATTGATAAACAACTACTTTCACATCAATACAACTCTATGGATAAAGGTCGGAAGGTCTTTAAAGCTTGTAACATAAGGCTATGGTAAAAGGTAGGATAAATTTGGGAAAATCTGAGAGTAAAGCCATGCTTTAGGGAGTCAATCCTAATGAAACCAAGGTCAAAAATAAATAATGACCAATCATTTCCAACACAAGTCATCTCAACTTCACAAAAATTCACCAAACATCCAATTACATCAAATTTCCCAACACTACTATCTCGCTCATAAAAATATAATAATTAAAAACTTGAGCGAATCGAACAAACTTTGAACTCTTTAACACTTGATTTTTTTTCCTTTCACTTGAAACTCAATTTTTCTCTTTTGAACAACCTTTACTTAGAACATTTGAACATTAAACAATTATTTTCTTTCTCTTTGCTCTTTTTTTTTCTTTCGAAGTTCACTTTTTTTTTCTTGATCTTCTTTTTTTTCATATCATCATGCTTTATTTTTTTCAAGAAAAATCAACTTTCAAAATCATCAAAAATAAACCACAATCAAGAATAACATAACTTCTCAAACCACCCAAATTGTGAAAATGATAAGCACACTACAAACTCCCTCACCTCACTCACTAATAGCTCCCCCAAGCCAAGCTTGGGACTAGTAACCAATGGGGCAAAATTGGCTTGTAATGTGGCTAAATAAACAATAAAAAATCAAGGCAACAACATGGGTAGCAAGAAGGGAACAAATGTATCTAAAATCATCTGAAGGCTACCTAGAAGAACAAATGCCTTCGTCCTCCTTAATGTGCATAATATTTAGCCATACAAATATTACTTAAAGTTGCAAACCAATACTCAACTTCATTGACATACCAGGAACTAACACACAAGTCCTAACCAAATCAACTAGCCAAGCACCAAATCCACAAATAGCTGGACAAAATTGACTCATGTTAGGGCATCCAAGCAATCAAACATCAAATCATCGATAACCTATCCACAATACTCATCATCATATACCAGGAATCAAAACAATTTTCATGTATGGGGCATAGGGAAGCATGATTTATCATTCATTGGATTGTATTTTTGTATTTTTTTTTATTTTCAAAAGAAATTTGTATTTTTTTATTTTTTCAAAGTAATAAAGTCTACTCAAGAAAGCAAAAAGAAACTATACTAAACACACCAAAAACAAAAAGAGAGAGAAGAAATAAGATACCTTAATCCAAAAATCTCCCCCAAGATAAAATCAAACAATGTCCTCATTGACTTGGGAATTAGCCTCAGCATGGCTAATTATCACCATCCTCATCCATCATCCCAAATCCTCCTCCACTACCACCTGCACCACTAGAAGAACTCCCACCAAAATAGTTAGGGTCAACATTACCCCCCATCCCCCCAAAAGGTAAGTCTTGGCCAAAGCCAGCGAATGAGGAGTAGTCTGTATAAATGCCATGGGAGTTGGGATCCACGTATCCCTAAGGTGGCGGCTGGTACCAGTCAGGGTAGATAAGATCATCCGGTATAGCACCTCGGCGAGCATAATCATCGTACATGGGAAAAAGTGCTCTACCCTAGGTCCTCTCTACATATCCCACCCTCTGGTCTAGGGAACCAACTAGCCTCCTAAGCCCCCCCTAAGTCTTCTCAACCCTACCTATAGCCTTTCCTATACACTGTAGGTCCTAAATGGTCTCAGGGTCTAGCCTAGGCTAGTGTGGGGGTGGCTGAGGCATATGTGGTGGCACATGCATCTCGGGTATTGGCTGTGGTGGAGATGGTGTCTGTGCACGGCCCTGAGCTTGGGCAAGTAGAATGTCATAGGTGTAAGAATCTTGCCCTTGAGGGAAGGCGGTCAACTCAGGGTTAGGGAGAGAGAAAACGGGTATGTGATCCTTTACCACCCTCAAATGCCACTCTAGGACTTGGCGATGGTTTGGTTTAGCCCATTGCAAGAATTGGAGTTACGACAAGATTATAAGAGTGTCCCCCTCACAGTTGGTCAACCCCTCATACCTAGACTCGTTGAACGCCGCTTTCTTAATTGTTATCCTAGTGATTAGGTCGCCAAGATGAACAGGGGTCTTGGCACTGTTACTACAAGCGGTGGCGTGCCTACTCAAATGGGTGATAATGTATTTAGCTATGTTCAATTTCCCATTTCCATACACATAGTGTCTTAGTTCATAAATCTCCTAACATGCTCATATAAACCTAAAGATTGAAGGGTATCTCGGTGTAACCACCGAGAAGGATGTACCTCCCTCTCGTAGAGGTTGATATGTCGTTCACGTTGTTGTGACGTTGCAATCTTGATTGTTGGCCATTGCGGTAGTTGTAGAGTCGGGTCTACCAGTGCACTCGATCCCGAACCCCGTCCTCCTTGTGTTCTTGCCCTCTTTCCAAACATCTTGATATGGGTCTACAAAATTTTGTTCCAAAATCAGATAAAATTAGTGTACAAATGTAGAGGATGAAGAGAGGAGTAAGAGTATGTAAAAATTTTTGAATTTGGGTGAGAACTGGAGGAGAGATCTTAGAGAGAAGGTAGAGAAATTCAACTTTTAGAGAAAGAAACTATGGAGGAAAGAGAAATAAAGAAGAAAGAAGAAAGAAGAAAGAAGAGGAAGGCATGGGGGGAAAAATAGGCGCGCCCGGTCGGGCAATCTAGCGAAGTTAAATTCCCTGGGCTCGCGCTCGGTCGGGTGAGTTTTAGACTTCGATTTTCGCTTCCTCTCGTGCCCGGTCGGGTGCCATTTCGCTCGGTCG
Organism: Chenopodium quinoa; assembly: GCF_001683475.1. NCBI lineage: Eukaryota > Viridiplantae > Streptophyta > Magnoliopsida > Caryophyllales > Amaranthaceae > Chenopodium > Chenopodium quinoa. Next base: position 2,214,290 of record NW_018742292.1, on the reverse strand, counting down.
GGCGAATTTGACTCTTTTATCGATCTTTGTTCTTGCGTCCGATCGGACGGATGTTCACCCGGTCGGGCGATTTGTAGGCCAAAATCCTTCTTTCTCTCACGCCCGGTCGGGCGCGTCTCGCCCGATCGGGCGAGCATGCCTCGTATACGGAGCTCTTCTCGCGCCCGATCGGGCGCGCTACAGCACTAAAAGTCCGATTTTTTTCTTCTTTTCTTCAAAATTTGGCTAACACTTTTTCTCCAACCTGTACAAAATACTCTAAAACACATTAAATTCCCTCCTCACTTCTCTCAAAAGACAAAGAACAAGGGAAAAACTACTCTAAAAAGCAAGTAAATACGGGTTGCCTCCCGCAAAGCGCTGATTTATCTTAGTCCTGCACGACCTTCTTACCATATGCAAATCAAGATGAGATGGAATCGATTAGGTGAAGTAATTCAATTGCACCTATCGTAGCCCCTTCATGGTATAACTTCAACCTTTGGTCGTTCACCTTAAAATCACTACCGTGTTCATCATAAAACTCCACAGAACCGAATTTGTTTTCCTTTTTCACAGTGAAAGGACCCGACCACTTTGACTTCAACTTTCTAGGAAAAAGTTTAAACCTAGAGTTAAACAACAAAACCTTATCACCCTCTTTGAATTCTCTCGGAAGGATCATCTTGTCATGCCATTTTTTAGTCTTCTCCTTGTAGACACGTGTACTATCATAGGCCATCAACCTAAACTCATCTATATGGTTAAGTTGTAGAAGCCTTTTCTCTCCCGCTAACTTAGCATCCAAATTGAGCTCTTTAATTGCCCAATAAGCCTTATACTGGAGGTGACATGCTTTCCCATGCACAAGTCTACAAGGGGAAGTACCAATGAGGGTCTTAAATGCGGTTCTATACGCCCAAAGATTGTCATCCAACTTATCGCTCCAATCCTTCCTAGACTTTGCTACCACCTTCTCTAGAATAGCCTTAATCTCACGGTTAGAAACCTCAACTTGGTCACTAGTTTGGGGATGGTAAGCTAAACCCGTCCTATGGTAAACACCATACTTCTTAAGAAGAGTATCTAACTTCCGCTCATGAAAGTGAGATCCTCCATCACTTATAACGGCTCTAGGGACTCCGAATCTAGAAAAAGTTGTTTCCTTGAAAAGCTTATGGACCACCTTGGCATCATTGGTAGGTGTGGCAATGGCTTTAACCCACTTAGATACATAATCAACGACGACAAGGATATAACGATTCCCTTTTGATGAGGGAAAAGGTCTCATATAATCAACACCCCAAACATCAAAAATCTCAACTTCCAAAATACCGGTTTGAGGCATCTCATGCCTCCGCTGGATGTTGCCAGTCCTCTAGCAAGAGTCACAAGCTTGGACAAAAGAGTGAGCATCCTTGAACATGGTAGGTCAATAGAAACTCGACTCATTGATCTTTGCTACTGTCTTAGTGGGACCATGGTGTCCTCCATATGGTGAGTTGTGGCATCTTGTAAGTACACCGTGAACTTCCCATTCAGGAACACACCTGCGAAATACTCCATCTGCACACTCACGAAACAAAAAAATATCATCCCAAAAATAATGTTTAACATCAAAAAGGAACCTCTTTTTCTGTTGGTAGGACAAATCAGGAGGTAGAGTACCACCCACCAAATAATTAGCATAATCGGCATACCAAGGGTGTTGCTCTACAACTGTAAACAAGTGGTCACCAGGGAAAGAATCATCTATAGGAAGAGAATCCTTACCCTGATCATACCTGATCCTTGATAAGTGATCTGCAACAACATTCTCTACTCCCTTTTTATCTTTGATTTCCACATTCAAATCTTGGAGCAAGAGAACCCAACAGAGGAGCCTATGCTTTGTTTCTGCCTTAGCTATTAGATATTTCAAAGATGATGATCAGTAAAAACAATAATTTTAGAACCAACTAGATATGATCTAAATTTTTCTAAAGCATAAATCACAGCAAGAAACTCCTCTCCGTGGTGGCATAATTGACTTGGGCTTCATCCAAAGTTTTACTTGCATAATAAATAGCATGCAAAACTTTGTTCTTTCTTTTTCTAGCATGGCTCCTACTGCAAAATCACTAGCATCACACATAATCTCGAAAGGAAGATTCCAATCGGGAGCACATATGATAGGTGCCGATATCAAAGCCTGCTTGATCCTGTTAAAAGCCTCAAGACACTCGTCAATAAAATCAAATGGTGTATCCTTGTGTAAAAGCTGAGTTAGTGGTTAAGCAATTTTAGAAAAATCTTTGATGAAGTGACGATAAAACCCCGCATGACCTAAGAAACTCCTAACCCCCTTAACATTAACTGGTGGAGGTAATTGCTCAATCAAAGAAACCATAGCTTTATCTACTTGTATACCATTATCAGATACAATATGACCAAGGACCACTCCTTCTTTCACCATAAAGTGACACTTTTCCTAATTTAGGACCAAATTGCATTCTTCACATCTTTTCAAAATTTTAGAAAGATTAGCTAAACATGTATCAAATGAAGACCCATACACACTAAAATCATCCATAAATGATGGACTCTATGAATTCGGAAAAGATACTCATCATGCAACGTTGAAAAGTAGAAGGGCATTACATAAACCAAAGCGCATCCTACGATATGCAAAAGTACCATAAGGGCATGTAAATGTTGTCTTTTCCCGGTCTTTAGGGTGAATCAAAATTTGGAAAAATCCCGAGTGCCCATCCAACTAGCAAAAGAACTTGTGATTAGCTAACCTTTCAAGCATTTGATCAATAAAAGGGAAAGGGAAGTGATCTTTCTTAGTGACAATATTTAATCTACGATAATCAATGCACATACGCCAACCTGTCACAGTTCTAGTGGGAATCAATTCATTTTTATCATTTTTAATCACAGTCATCCCACCCTTTTTAGGAACAACCTGTACGGGACTCACCCACTTTGAGTCAGAAATTGAATAGATAATACCTACATCAAGTAATTTCATAACCTCTTTCTTGACTACTTCCTGCATGTTAGGATTCAACCTTCTCTGGGGTTGAATACATGGCTTGCGATTATCCTCTAAGTGTATCTCGTGCATACAAAAATCAGGGTTAATACCCTTGAGATCATCAATATTGTACCCAATAACCCTTTTGTGGGTTCGAAAAACCTCTAGAAGTTAGGAAGTTTGTGGGTCATCAAGTGCAACACTTATGATCACGGGGTATAATTCATGTTCATAAAGAAATACATATTTTAAATGAGAAGGGAAAGGTTTTAGTTCCGGTTTCTTAACCTCTGTAGGTTTTGATTCCTGAACTAATTTTACTACCTTCTTGCTCTCCTTAGGATCAAGTTCTTTAAGTGCGAGAGCTTTCTCTATAGCATCCACCTCACTGCTCCAAATACCAGCATCACCTGCAGTAAAATCACCACAAAGTACTTCCTCCAAGGGATCCCTTGCAAGGATCTATCGTAAGCTATCTTCACAAATAACATCAATCACATCAATACTACAACAATTTTCCTCTAACATAGGACCTTTCAAAACCTTCCCTAAATTTAAAATGATATTATCATCTCCGATAAATAGAGTTCATTTTCCATTTTTTACATCAATAATGGCTCCTGCATTGTGGAGGAAAGGTCTACCTAATATTATTGGAATTTTTGTATCCTCAACCATGTCTAAAACAACAAAATCAACAGGGATAAAAAATTTACCAACTCTAACAGGAACATCCTCTAAAATACCTAAAGGGTATTTAACAGAACGGTCTGCCATTTGCAAGGTAATGTTAGCAACTTTTAAATCACCCATATTAAGTTTTGAACACACAGACGGTGGCATAAAACTAACACTAGCATCCAAATAACATAATGCTTTATCAATGAAGACATTACCAATACGACAAGGAATAGAAAAACTACCAGGGTCCTTTAATTTTGGTGGAGATTTATTTTGCAATAAAGCACTACATTCTTCTGTAAAAGCAACAGTCTCTACCTTATTAAAGGCTTTCTTCCTAGTCAAAATATCTTTCATAAATTTAGCATATGCAGGAACTTGTGTAATTCCTCTGTGAAAGGAACTGTTACCTGCAAGTTTTTCACAACCTCTAAAAACTTACCAAACTGCTTATCCAACTTAGTCTTCAATTGTCTATTAGGGTGGTAGTTTGATAACTGGTTTCTTTACATCTCCATTCTTATCTTGAGTTGTAACCTTCTCTGGAGTCGTACCCTGTAATGTATCATCAGAAATGTTAGTTTTACCCTGGAGCCCTACAGGGCTAGTAACAAGATTATTTGGTATAACAGAATCAAGATTAGCAATTTTTGTTAAAACAATCATCCTTGGGCATAGGAGGCTCATCATAGTGTGAACCACTCCTCAGAGTAACTGCATTTGCATGATCTGTAGGCTGTACTAGCTGTGATGGTAGGGCTCCCTGATGGCGAGTTTGTAGAGTAAAGGAAAGTTGCGCAATTTGATTATCCATGATTTTATTGTGAGCTAAGATCGAATCAATTTGTGCATGCCTATTTTGCATGTGCTTTTGCATACTAGCTAACATCGTTCTAATTTCTGACAAGGCAGGGTCAGTAGATGGAGGTGGAGTTTGTGGTTGGGTACTTTGGTTAGGAGGTTGGTAATATTTTTGTTGTGGTTGTTGTGGTGCTTGTTGTTGTGGAGTTGGAGGGTTTTGCACATTGGTACTCCGGTAAGAAAGATATGGATGGTTCCGGAGACCAGGATTATAAGTGTTGGAGTATGGGTTATTTTGCCTATAGGTTTGGAAGGCATTAACTTGCTCCATGGTACTCCTACAATCTTGTTCCCAATGACCTACAATTCCACAATTTTTTAAAAAAAGCATCATTAGCATTATTATTAACAATAGAAACATTAGCTACGGAAGTAGGAATAGCAGTACTAAGATTATCTAATTTCTGACAAATAGAAGTTAATTGAGCTTGCACAATGGATACGGAATTGACACTATGTATCCCTTTGTTTGCAAAACCTCTAGGTTCCCATATTGGGAATTGTGAATTGTCCTCTCTTCGATAACTGTTCCTGCTACATCTACTTGAAGATTCATAAATCTTCCATTAGCTGCTGAATCTAGGATTGATCTAGATAAATTTCCAATCCCGTTGTAGAAGGCTTGGATTATCTGCCATTGTGCTAGACCATGATGGGGGCATTCTCTCTGCAAATCCTTAAATCTTTCCCAAGCTTCATATAAACTTTCACCAGCTTCTTGGGAAAAATTTTGGGTAAAACTCCTCAACAAAGCTGTCCTCTTTACAGGGTAATATTTATTATACAAATTCAAAGCAAGAGTACCCAGTAAGAATACCAAGTGTAGTTGTATTCAATCCATTATACCATAGTTTATCTTTACCATATAAAGAAAAGGAAAAAAGAATCTCCCTGATTTGGTCCTGCGTGACCCCAGCTTGCCTAATAGTGTTGCAATATTGGCAAAAATCCAAAATATGAAAATTTGGATCTTCACCCTTAACTCCGCTAAATTGCTTCCTTTCGATCATAGTAATTATATTGGGGTTTAATCTCGAATTGTACTCCCTCGAGATTAGGTGTAGGAGCAAGATGTGGAAAATCCGTCAGGGATGGCCGCAAATAATCACTAAGCTTGCGAGGTGGTTGAGCCGTCATCTCTGATTCTAGTTTTGAAGAAACTTCTATGTCACTAGAATCAGATGGGGGTTCCAAATGTGTATTACCCTCGGAAGTAGCTTGTACTTGTCTGAAAAGGTTCTTCTGTCTATGAAAAGAACGTTCGATTTCAAGATCGAATGGAATGTACCTGATCTAAAATTCCTGAGCATAAACACAGAACTAAACAAACAAATATGAGAAACTATCCCAAAGAACTTGCGTTCTCTGAGACGAAAGAAAATAATCTAGACTACAGAAATAATCAGGAATAAAAATAAAATTGTTTCCTCGGCAACGACGCTAAATTGTGACAGGATAAAATCGTATCTCGTAATCAAAAGAATTACCTAAGTCCTCTAGCTAAAGCAGATAGGGAAGTAGGGTCGAATCCACAGGGAAACAAGTCTTTCTATTCCTAAACAATTAATATAATCTAGATTATCAAGTAACCAAATTATTTTTATGGGAATTAAATTAAGGAGAATAATTAAAGTAAAACAAATTAAATAAGGGATAAATCAATAAATCAAAGCCTAGGGTGTAGGTTCACCAATAAATAATATTCCAGGGTAAAACACAACAATCGGTTATCAATGCATCAATTAATCAGATCATAAAGGGCTTTCGCTACGTACTACAATCACAGAATTAATCTACCGACATTAAATCGCATCTCTCAAATCTTGACTTAACTATTTATAAATTATCATGCCTATTGAAACTAAACCTAAACATCAATTCTCATCTCTCAAATCTCTAATCAATATTGCATAACTCATACAATTAAACCAGGCCTAATCTAATTGCATAACATTAAATCAATCAATAGGAAATCAACCAAAGCATTGACAATTAACAATAATAAATTACCCCTTCATATTATTTATGAATCCCCACAACCCTAGAAATAAAAATACTCACACATATTTAAATCTAACCAAAGCAAAGCAAATAAACAAGACATAATTAATCAAAGCAATTAAATTACTGAAAATAAAAGGGGAAGAAATCGTTACCAAAATAAACGGATTAATGAATAGCATAAACTAAAAGTGTAGAGAGAGAACAAGAGTATTAACCAAAAGCTTAAAACTAAAATCCGAGAATTTAACTAATGAATGCATCACAAAAATCTCGCTTAGAAAAGCGTATTTATACTTCAGCTAAAAAATCCTAAGCTTAATCGAAGTAAAAGACGCTTAAACATCACTTAAAAACACGCGCTCGGTCGGGCGCCATCTTGCACGGTCGGGCCCGCCTTTTTGATAGGAGAACCTTCGCTCGCGCCCGGTCAGGCGCACCTCCGGGCGGAGAGGCCAGGCGCGCCTCGGGGCGAGGGCCTTCCCGATCGGGCGAGCACTCGGGCAAACATGGACTTCGATTGGGCCACTTTTTTGGCCCAATCCGGTTTCCTCTTAGGGTCTTTACTACTTGGTCCAATGCCTCGATCAAACTCTTCTTCTTCGCCGAGCCCTTAATCACCGGCTTGATAACTCTAACCGGTCTTGGGTTATGGAAAATGGTTATATGAATGCGCTCCTGCTCCGATGCTCGTAGTGGCTCCAATAAGACCGGGAAAATGCTCCAAATCCGTAATTTCCTATTAAATAATACCAAGACTATAAGAACACTAGAAAACTTATATTATTAATAAAAGTGGCTCTAAAGAGCCAAAAATACTCCTAAATATGACCAAGGGACGGGGGTAAATCTCTATATAAAATGAACATATCATCAATCCCCTTGATTTCCATGATTGTTTCGAAAGCTCTCAAGTGAAAGTAAGGGTTATATGTGGGCTTTAACTTAGGAATGTCAGTGATAGAGAACTTGTTCGGAAGAAGTTCATTATCCAGTGAGATTCCTTTGGTACTCATATCAAGATACTTATAGTAATTAGAAACTTAATTGGTTTAACTTCTCTTGGAGGCACTTGATAGTCTCAGGCGGAACTTGTTTATCTTCATCTTCAACTTTCTCCACTCGAGTGGAGAGTCCCTTGACAAGCTCGGCAAGAGTATCCATGGAATTTTGGAGAGATTCAATGTCTTCCTTAGTGGCCGCCATTAGTTTCTTCTTCCTTCGAACCGTGTTTTTGTAGAAGATCTCTTATATGTAGGAGTTGTCTCAAACCAATCAAAAGAAAACCATGGACGTTTCTTGTCAATCACATGACTCAAACTGAATTCAACATGCACATGTGAGGAAAGAGCATAGTGTATGAAGGGAATGATATGTATGGGGAAAGCATGTAGAAGGGAAGTATGCAGGAAGGTATATGTGTATAGGGAAAGGATGTGAATGTGGAAAGTGTCTAAGAAGGAAAGTGTATTTATGGTAAGGTATATAATGTGTGAAAAGTTAAGTAAAAGGAAAGGATGTATTTTTGGAAAGACATGGAGATTTCCGGGATAGGACAGACCCTCAACTCAAATGATAGAAAAAGATGACTCGTGCATGGATCTAAGACATGGTCATGGTAGACAATATGTACAAGGTGTGTGTGAAGACTTGTGGGTGTAAGTGATATGTACAAGACTTGTGTCATGACCATGTGACTAGACATGTGAGAAGACTCATACAAGACCAGGTAAAGACTGCATATTGACGTTTAAACTGGTTAATCATGGTAGTAGGACTCGATGTGAGAATGCTGAAAAAAGGACTAAACCATCGCGTGACGATGGTATTAGGGTGGAGCCTATTGTCATGAAATGCACATCAAGGGCCAACAATTGTCCTCACAGACCAACACAAGTCCTTCCGGCGCATTTTTTTCCTCACTCATGCACACCCTAGGAAAACTTCCCATGAGGTCACCCATCCTACGACTACTCGATCTCAGCCAAGCATGCTTAACTAAGAAGTATCTTAGCATATAAAGTCCCTAAAAGAAAGATGCATCTTGTTGGTATGAGTAGTATATTAAACTCCTTTAAAGCAATCATGAGGGGTATTACATACACCCCCACTGAAGAACAGCAACGCCCTCATTGCGTCTGGAATCCTAAGGACCCTAGTATTACGCCTAATGGCAACTGGGTAGCCAAAGTGTTACATCCATTCTGGATACGGCCATATGGCCACATAATTCTCCCCCAGTCCCAAAATTCTCCCCCACTAGGCAACAGACATAGGATTAATTATCCATGATCATCACATGGTTGTAGGATTGCTCTGATACCATTTGTAACACCCTCACCCCAAACAAATTAAGGTGGGGCCTATTATTACGAAATACGCATCAAGGGCCAACAAATGTCCTCACAGACCAACACAAGTCCTTCCAGCGTATTTTTGTCCTCACTAATGCGCACCCTGGGAAAATTTCCCAAGAGGTCACCCATCCTACGGCTTCTCTCAGCCAAGCACGCTTAACTGAGAAGTATCTTAATATATGAGTTCCCTAAAAGGAAGATGCATCTTGTTGGTATGAGTAGTATATTAAACTCCTTTAAAGCAATCATGAGGGGTATTACAGTACTAGAATTAAGCAAAATACGAAGACAGAGGACTGACGCACAATCGTCAGATTTTTTCGCTAGACGGTAGGAACCATCGTCCGGTGACAACTTTGTCGCGGTCGTCCGGCGTTGGTCACTGTCGCCATGCGACAGTTCTGGCGCTACGCGACAGGCTCAATCTTCAATTTTTTTCCCGATTTTCGTAGCATCTTTCGGAGTTTAGTTGTGAAAATATTTCTGACCTTTCCTACGTGTATTCCTATGTTTTGACGCATTACAGATGGTCTTTCTAATGCGTACCTTTTTATGCTTATGCCACAATGTTAATCAAATTTACGCGCATGAACATCAAGAATCTTTCAAGTCTCATCCACTCATTCTAATCAATTGCCAAACAAATTAGGAATTAATTAGAAATCCTTCTGGAGTCGCCAAAAACTGTAGGGAATTTTTCATCTCTGCCCTACATGTGGGTCATGTTTTTAGGCATGCTGGCACTCCAAGGAAAAGAAGCAAGAAAAAAAGAGTCGCCAACAAGTTTTAGGAATTTGTTAACCGTTCACGATTGTGAAGGTTACACCCTATTCACAATCACAAAGATTTCTAACTCCATAGTGGTCTGGAACCGTGACTGGATGTTCGGGGATGATGGTACAAACTTAACCTTAAAGAGGTCAAACCCGCCCTAAAATAGACCACTACTTGATCCTCTTATTAATATTCTTGTTCACTTTTCGATCAACATACATACATCAAATTAATCCTAAACCTGTTTAATCTACGTCGGTTGATTATTAATGCACAGTTAAATCTAATACTTGTGATCACTTGAATTAAAATCATATTAAACCAAAATCCAATTATTAATTATCTTATTAGGCGTTATTTCAAATAAAAATTCCCTTTAAACCTGCAAGAAGGGGCGTGATCAAGCAATAACAACAAATCATTGATAATCAAGCATCATATAATTAACATCATAATCATCATAAAAACATCGTTACTAGTAAGATCCTAGGCATGATGCTAGTAATCAAAGCAATTAAAATAATTAGAGTAAATAAAACAAAGAATTAATAATCACTCCGAATGTGCAACTTTGAACACTACATCATGAATAAATTGTTAGTAATTTCAATAAAAATAATAATTCACAAGAATTAAATTAAAGAGTTAGAGAAATTAATATCACCCTCGGGATTATACCTTCACGCCTTGGTCAAAAAAGTTAGAACCTTCGGATCTTGTTTTAGACTTTGAATTACTTGAATAAGATTAGAAATAACGCTAAGAACAATAGAGATTCTACGTCGAAGCTTTAAGTTTAAGCCTTTTGGGATGAATTGGGATTGATAAAATATTTGTATTTTTGTCAAATTCTCCTCCTAAAAATCATAAATAATGATGGTATTTATAGGCTTAAAATCGGGTGAAGATAGATTATTGAAAGAGGATAGATTTTCGAAAATGCGTAGCAAGAGACAATAGTTTTACGGTTTTTGTTTTTATCATAGCTTTTGATCCAGAAATTGGAATAAGATAAAAATATATCTTTAAAAAGCTCTGGAAGTCTACATTCCAACTCAATTAGAATCAGATTGATATCTTTTATAAAATTTAAGATATGATCAAAATAGTGGAACGGTGTCAGTTTTGAATAGAGTTTGGTATTTTAATCATATTTTTTCGTTTCTAATCGGAATTGGGCTTATGATATATCAATAGGAAGCTTATTTAAAGGGCTATCCAACCGTTTAAGATTTTGATAAAAATTATGAGGCACAAATTTCAGTTTTGACCGGTTTTGGGACTGAAGTTGTGAAAAGGGAAAATGGGCTAAGTTTGGGCTAACGAAATGGATAAAATGGCTTTAAAAATAATTTAGGGCTAGAACAAAAACACTGTTCAAGTAATTCTTAGATCCATGACACTAACCAGACTAAATTAGGCAATGAGAGATTGTTTCGTCATCGGACTTTGGTCAGGGATACATTTTTTGGTGTCTATAAACGGCAAAGCCCATCTGCTGTTTTCGAACCGCCATATGTTTTTGTGGTTTACGAACCTCCCCCTTCAATTGCTGCTTATGTGTGATGATCATGTGCACAGATCAATTTGATAATGCCACTTTTTTCAAATTATTGAAATCATCCTCATCCGCTAGATCAAGTAATTCACTCATGGGACAATCTAATGAAGGAATATAACTAACATTAAATCCTTCATATCCAAGCCCATGAATAATGGCACCCAATTTCTCTGTAACAAAATCATGCTCAAAGATTTTAACAACCATGTTTCCTCCATTTTTATAATGCAATCTAGGATAATAAACAAGCCTCCCACCATGCCAGATTGTACGACTTATTGAATTCTACTCGGCCATTTACATTTAAATAAGTAAACAAGGCTATATTTGTGTTTTTTTTTCTGAATGAATTAATTAAACAAGCCATATATATTTTTTCCGACAAGTCAACTGCAAGATGCATGTACTGACAAAAAGACAAACAAATAAAAAAAAAATAGAGGTACACTGCCTTTTTGGAGAAAGTAACTTTCAAATATATATGGTGTTTGTTGGGCCACATTATACAACATAATATATGTATAAAACAGTTAAAATAAAAAGAGTTATTTGATTTTTTAACTTTGAAATACACATATAGAAAGTAACTTTGAAATACGGTGTAAGTTTTAATTTTATAAATAAAAATATGATTCCTTTAAAATTGATTTTAATAATTTTTGATTTTTTAAATACAAAAATGATACTTAAAATGAAAAATTAGAATATATATATATATATATATATACTCAAAGGGTTTGTTTATGAGACCAATGGACTAAGGGGTATCAGAACATACATTGAATGAAAACAATTTAATTTATACATTGTATCCGTTGGACTAGATTTCATGGCTTATTATTTTATTTTATTTTTGCAGAAAATAATTTATGCCCAAAAATTGATTGGACACATTATACAACATTATGTACATGTAAAACAGTTAAAATAAAAAGATTTATTTGATTTATTAACTTTAAAATACACATATAAAGATTCACTTTGAAATATGGTGTCTGTGTCGATTTTATAAATACAAATATGATTTTAAAAAGATGATGATAATTAATTTTGATTTCTTAAATACAAAAATGATAACTTTAAATGAAAATGTATACAAAATAAAAAAATAAAAAAAAAGTATTTCTTTGTACCTCCACAAGAATTGAACACAGGACCAATATCCATCATAACACAAGGGCAGGCATGTTAACTAGACCATTGAACTAAGGGGTATCAACACGTTCATTTGGTGTAAAGAAATTTATTTATCAAGTATATCTGTTTATCAAAATGGTTTGGTGTCTATTATAATTCCGACAAAACTTTGGTGTCCAATTACAATACCAGCAATGGTTTTGTGTCCAATTACAATTCCAGCAACAACATTACACCAAATTCTGACAAAAAAATTCTACGAAATGTTTACAACATTCATCCGTATCAATCAAATTTGTATTAAAATAATTATTATAATAACAGGTTATAACATTCTTTTATCAAAAATTATTAACATCAAAATTACTCTTAATAGTTATAAGCACCGGCGAATGTTTGGTCACCACGCCGAGGAAGAAAAAATTAACGGTGAAGTAATGAGCAACACTCGCACCGACAAACCATCACATGTCGCAACTTAAGTTCCCAAAATCTTGAATGATCTTCAATTGTATTTGCTCTCTATAAAGACTAGAGAGAGAAAAAAATTGGAGAGAAAAAAAATGAGGGGAAAAAAATCAGAGGCAATTTTTTGGGGGGATTATATACTAATTGAATAAGGTAGTTGAAAGTTTAGGGTTAAATTTGAAATTCAAACTTTAAATTTTCAGAAATAAGGTTTGAAATTCACATGAAGAGAAGGATGACCCACTTAAAAATAAAAAAAAATAAAAAAATTCCCTTTCAACCAATTGGGAATCTTGTACACCAAGTGTACCCCTAACATCTTTCGAAGTATAAAAGGTCTATATAATGAAAATATATATAAAGATTGATCCAACAATGTTTTACATAGTAACATATGTTTTTCATAATTTTTTACTCCCTTCGTTTCATAACAATCACAATACCTTGCCGACACATGTGCCAATGCACACCTTTAACCATTATTTAAACTTTGGACTTTTAACATTTGTAAGAAGTATAAAAGGTCTATATAATGAAAATAATCATAAAGACTGATCCAACAATGTTTTACATGGTAACATATGTTTTTCATATATTGGTATAAGTATAGTCAAAGTATGTATATAGATAGTGCAAAAGTCAAACTATTGTAATAATTATAAAACGGAGGTAATACTTAGGGGTGAGCAAACTGGGTATCTGGTAAAAATTTTAGGAACCGAATCCGAAATTGGTTGGGACCGGGTCCTAAAATTCGGAATCGGTATTGAAATTGGTTCAATCGGGTCCTAAAATTTAGGAATTGTAATTGGAACCACCGGGTGCCGGTTCCAGTTCCGGGTACCCACTCATGTATGTAATTGTTAAAATATAATACAAATTATAATAATTATTCCAGTTATTTTCATTTTTAGCGTTTAATATTTATATTTATATATACATAAAGCTATTTGTGTTTATGTTAGGTAGTAATAATACTTTTTTTTTTTATTTATTTTTTTTATTATTATACTAACTAGATACATTCAACATATTTTTATTATTTAAAATATATTTAGTTTAGTATATATTGGGTAACCGGGTATCCAACCGGTTTCGGTTCCAAAAAGTTGAGAATTGGAATTGGAACCAATTTTAACCGGTTCCTTAATTTATTACCCAGAATTAGAACTACCGGGTCCAATTCGGTTCTGGACCTGCCGGTTCCTAACGGATTCCGGATCCAATTTCGGGTACCCGGAATTTTTGCTCACCCTTAGTAATACTCTTATTTTCTTATTATTTCTTTCCTCTCCGAGACCTCCCTTAAGTGACATCAAGTTGTTTACCACTAGGGATGTCAATGGGGCGAGTCAAGTAAGCAACCCACCCCATCCCCGTCCCAATGGGGCGAGGATGGATCCTGGTTTGATGGGTGGTGGGGCGGGGATGGGGAAAAAAACTTTACCCGCGCATGTGTGATGGGGCGGGGGTGGATTCTAGGTTGTACTCGCGCCATCCCGCCCCGCCTCACGCGCCCACTTCGTACCCGCCCTATTCAAAGTAGTAAATATAATACATTGTTTTATACTAATATTATTTTTAAAAAATGTAACATTAACAATTTTATTTTTTTTAGTTGTAATCTATATTATGAAGTATTTGGGGGAGGCGGAGATTAGGCGGGTCTTGGGTGGGGGTGGATATCCAAGTGGAGGTAGAGTGGGGATGAGTTTGGAATTGTACCCGTCGGGACGGGAATGGGGATGAATTTTGGACCCGCCGCGGGAATGGGGATGGGGATGAAAATGTTTGGTGGGGATAAGAATGTCAATTTCCGCCCTGTCCCGCGAGAGCCTATTATGTACACCCGAGTGTACTGTACACCCGGATTCATTTGCTCATTCAATCAACAAATGAGTAAAAATATTATTTGCTCATTTATTGATTAAATAAGCAAATAGCCTCGGATGTACGGTACATCTAGATGTATATAACAAATTCTACCGCCCCGCCCCTAACATCCCTAACTCTAATTAGCATTTCAATACAGATTTTCTTAAACGGGGGTCGGTGACAAGTGAAAGAAGTCTTGGTCATCATCATCACCTTCTCTCTTTCTCTTTCTCCAAACTTCCCACCACTATCTTTTCTTTCTTTCTTTCTCGCCGTTGCTCTGAAGAAATCCTTCCTTCGTCCACAAGTCACTTCTTTCTCTTTCCTCCTCCTGGTACCTCTCTCATTTCTTCTACTTTTTTTTTCAGCTCCTTATTTTCCAACTTTTATTTTTCATTAATTAATTTTGCTTATGATTTTTTAGTGAATTCTTGACTGATTTAATTGTGTTTACAAACTTTTGATTTTTGGTTAATCACTTAATCAAATGGATCTTGTTTTAATTTTTGAATTCGGATTTTATTATATTCAATTGGGTAGATCGTATAATATAAATTTTCTTTGATTCCTTTGTTTTGTTTGGTTAAATGTTTGATTCTGTAATTATATCATGATTTATTCGACTTTTCTTTGCTTAATTCATGAGTAGTGTTTGATTGTGCAGATAGTATTTGTAGCAAATTATTTGAAGATATTTACTTTATTATTTCTAATTATGTACAAGTATTATAGTAATTTATACGGAGTATTGTATTGATTGTATTATGATCTTAATGCATATTGATTTGGATTGATATCGAATACTCATAAGTTGATGATACTGGAATTAAGATACAAGTAGTTTATTATTGTGGAGGAGTAGTTTTGTGTTTTTTATTTTGATTGGGTTGAGGCTTCCCTAGATTGCTGTAGCTAGGAAAATGACATTTTAAGAATATTAAAGCCTTGTATGCTGTTGAATGTTCCGTTAATTGCCGATATTTGTAGCCGCCTTGCTGTAGGTAGTTTAGTCCTATTAAAGGAAAAGGGTGGCCTAGGTTTTCTTAATTAGCATAAGTGTTGAAATAACTAGTGAATTTCAAGAAATGGGACTTTGAGGGAAGTTGTGTGACCAAATAGAGTTGCCAAGGATGTGATTTTTTGTACGTTTATAATTCTAGCGAGTTCAAGTTTGTTCTTGAACCTTGCTATGGATTGTTGGGTTTTACTCTTACTCATAAGTCATAAATCTTGGCACCCCCTCCTCAGTCCTCCCGCTTTTTTTTATCATGAATTTTCAGGGGAGGGGGTGTTTAAATCTATAGACATTCGCTTCTTCTTTTCTCTAATAGTCTCATCGTTTCTAAAAGTTCTTTTTGTGAGGCAATCACCATTTAGACAGGAACAATATTTAGAGACGAAAGTAGTAATGTACATGCATTCTATCTTAATCACATGGTTCAAATTTGCTGGAAAAGTCAATAGCTTTTTAGTTTTCTTTTGATGTACTTCTCTTTACATCTTGCGCATAGAGTGTTTTTCTTCTATTTTTTTTTATGTTATAATATAAATTTTCTAGTTTATTGCAGATTTCCTCTCATAGGAACCATGCTTGCCACTTCAAACATGACATCATGGGGAGTATCTTCAGATAGCTTGGAGAGAAGTGCTGCAAATGTGCCCAACTCTAATAATAATGTGGCACAACCATCTGGCAGCCCCCCAAGCCGAATTTCCCCCCCAGGTCCTGTTGCTATTTTGTGGGATATTGAGAACTGCCCTGTCCCTAGTGATGTCCGTCCTGAAGATGTTGCTGGGAACATCAGAATGGCATTACGGGTCCATCCTGTAATTCAAGGTGCTGTTACATTGTTTTCTGCATATGGGGACTTTAATGCATTTCCCAGGAGAGTTAGAGAAGGGTGCCAGAGGACAGGAGTTAAACTTGTGGATGTTCCGAATGGGAGAAAAGATGCCGCTGATAAGGCTATTTTGGTTGACATGTTTCTTTTTGCCCTTGACAATTCCCCACCTTCCTCCATCATGCTGATCTCGGGGGATGTGGACTTTGCTCCTGCTCTGCACATTCTTGGTCAACGTGGGTATACTGTGATCCTTGTTATTCCTTCAGGAGTGGGTGTTTCATCTGCCTTGTGTAATGCTGGTAGGTTTGTCTGGGATTGGCCTAGTGTTGCACGTGGAGAGGGTTATGTGCCTCCGAATTTGGACCCTCGTGGGGGATATGATAATGCTGGGTTTTTGACGGGTTTCCATATAAGTGAGAATATTGATGGAAATGACGAGGAAGCAATTGTCTATCGAGGACTTTCGCAAAGCTATTACAACTCAAGGGATTTTACAATAGTTTCTCAGTCTATATCTGAGTATAACACTTGCACTTCAGCTGGTTTGCCTGCCTTTACCACGTCACTAAGAGCAAATTCTCTTTCTTCTGGTTTGAATGAGGTTTCAGGCCCTACAACAGGTTCTATTGCTGTAATTGACCAAAATAGTTCAAATCGGTGGGTACAAGTACAACCTGGCGATGTAAACAATTTGAAGGCACAATTAGTAAAACTGCTTGAATTTTCTGGTGGATGTATACCCCTGGTTCGTATTCCTGCGGAATACCAAAAGGTGTTTGGTCGGCCTCTTTACATTGCAGAGTATGGAGCGTGCAAGCTTGTGAATCTCCTCAAGAAAATGTCAGATGTGATTACTGTAGAGGGGAAGGGTCAGAAGAAGTTTGTGTACCTTCAGAGTGTGAGGGCAGGCCTTTGTGCTCCTTCACTTGCACCAAAGAGTAATAAGAAAGGGAAAGAAGTTCAGGAAGAGAATATGGAAGCTAATGCTATTTGTGGCTCATCTGATGAGTTCTCTGATGATGAGAGAGTGGTTGTAGAAGATCAAGAGCGAAGAAGTGCTGCAGACAATTCAACTTTGAGTACAGCAGCACTATTTGCACTAGAAGACCAGAACTTGTTGCAGTTTAAGCATGAGCTGGAGGAGATATTAGTGAGCTATTCATGTGGGATATTTTTGAGTTATTTTGAAAATATATACCAGCAAAGGTACAAGAAGCCTTTAAACTACCGAAAGTTTGGGGTAAATGAGCTGGAGGAATTGTTCGAGAAGCTGACAGATGTTGTGCTTTTGCATGAGGATCCAGTGACTAAAAACAAATTCCTGGCTCCTGCTTTTGGTTAAAGGCTTTTAGCAGCCTTGAGTTTTAGTTTGCACCTTGATAAGAGAATCTGTGCCTGTGCTTTGATGCGGGTCATCCATGTGCCTTTTGAATTTGGGAAGAAATTGGTTTCACATGTTAATTTTATTCTGCATGTGCCCTATATGTTGCAAAGGTTACGACGAGGTTTTTTTTAGTTCAGAGTAACTGGTCAACATGTTGATAAGTTGATTGAAATAAGCTTGTGTATATTGTTGTGGCATTCTAGTGGCAAATTTTACTTATGATCTATTAAGCGATGAAGGTGGTTGACTGTGATGCAAAGCATGTTGAAACCATAAGGGAACAAAAATGTATTGACGCCTTGACGGTGCACTTTTCTTTTATCATATATTATAGCGGTGTCATCGAAAGTGCATTTATCATTCTAAATGATTCAGATTGGCACCAAAGCATTATTAAATCCCGCAAAAGTGTTAGGTAGGCTATCTTAATCTTTTTTGCTATTTCCTTCCTATTTTTTGCCATTCCTTTGGAGTTCTTTGGTTGATAACTTATACAATTAAAACACTATGGACAGGTGACACTTTATCGTGGAGCCTGCGGTGTCCATGCCTTCCACTTTGATTGTTAGGCTACATCCTTTCCATCAAGTAACTGTGATTTTTCAGGTTAGGAGTTTTTTTTTTTCCTCCCTTTCTTTCTTCCTCTTGGTCTCCTTAGACATATATGTGATATATCTGTTGATCCTTTTGCTTTATTTTTTCGCCTGCTTGTTTGCCACTGGGCATCTCCAGTTTATTCTTTGGAAAAATGCTTGGATATTGAGCTTTTAATCCTTTGATAATGCATTCTGCATAGTATATAGAACTATAGAAGCGTATTTTAGGCCCCAGGCTGTCGGGTTAGGATATTTGTTGATAATGCCAAAAAATATTGGCATTTCTGATATACTTATAAATTTGAGTCATTTACATCTACCTCTATGTGTATGTATGAGATTGTGACGGGAGAGTGGGTCATTTTAATGTGGATAATTGTTCAAAAATTAGGATGTTACATTTTGCAAATATGTTTTTCTTGTAGATATACATCTTTTTGAGGTGTTCATGCTTATCAAGAAGTTTTCTGTATTCGGTAGGTGTATTACTGATTCAAGATCGTAATCTTACATTCTTACTGGTGTTAAAGCACATTCTCAAATGTGGTTGGGCCTGATTACTTTACGTAGGGAGTCCTATGAACACATGAGATGTGTGGTTGTCTCCTCTGTGGTTCCAGTTATCAATAGTTAGCAATTTGGATAATTAATCTGGATTCATTATTCTTTCACAGCTGATGATACAGGATTCATTCTTGATAAATAACAATTTTTGGGCTTGCGTCTAGCGAAGTGAGCAGATTATAGTATAATTAAATGGATGGTGTACCTAGAATCTGATCATGCAAAATTGATGTCATTAATCCACAGCCCCGGTAGTTTATAAATCTTGTTAGGTTTCTATCAGGCGAGAATTAAGTTTCTTGTGATCTCTTATGTAGAGGTTCTGGATATCATGACTAGCTTAAGATAGGACTTATTTCTGTTGAGGCTATCTGGCCGTGGCTGTGACTGGAATGAATGTACATAAATTTTTGTAAGTAGCTCTTAAGTTAGAAGTCTTTGTGGTTGGGTAGGTAATGTTCCCTATGTATGTAACTATGTATTTATATTTGCTTGAATATCCAGGCTTATGATTGACTGATATTGGAGCACGTTTGGCATGCAAATATCTCAGTTTGTATTAAACTGAAAATCAGAATCAATGAGCATCTGTTCCACATTAAATTGCGGTTTGTGCAGTAATCTCAAAACACAATATGGCCAAACCAATGCCCCCTAGCCTTTTGGAATTAAAAGCTGAAGTTGTCAGAAAAGTTACCTTGTCCATCTCAAATAGGTGTAAAACGTACTTATTTAGCCTTTTAGACTGTTATGCATGTCATACAAGTAGCTCTTGAAATCTTCTGTTCTCTCTTATTGTCAATTTGCACTTATCTGTTTTGGATTAAAGGCCAACTAAAATTAGCCTTTCTGCATCCTTTCTTTCTGAGATTTGTGTACTCCACTTCTCCCCAAGGCCTCTACCTTTACCTTGCCAGGCCGGTATCCTCTTAAATAGGCTATGATGCATGAGCTCTCCACTTTGTCTTGCCCCTACTCATTTCGACCTGACTTGGCCCATTATAGTCATGTGAATATGAAAAGTGCAACTAGCACCTCCTAATCCATGGACCTGTAAGTGGATAATTATAGATCTTCTGGAAGATTAAGTCATAAAAGTTCCCTTTTCTATCTAAAATTTACATCTTATAACTTAGGCCCTGTAATGGAGCCACTAATCCCTAGCAAAGTGTGAGGCTTCAAGGCTTTTGATCCTTGCATTGAGGCAACATTGGTTTATATTCTTGTAGCCCGCCTTTGGTCATAGAGGGGCTATATTCAGATTGAGCTTTTTGACGAAGAAATATAAAGAAGTAGAAGGTGCTAGAAATGTGAAGAATGACAATATTTTAAAATGTAAAATTTATTGTGTGACTAAAGTAAAAATATTAGGGCTTAGTATTATGTTTTATTCTTTTTCAATTTGTATGGAAAATTTGTCAGTAAGAAGAAAACCTATAAATCGTTGGAGAATTCGAACCGTCTACGGAAACTGTCGATATACAACCACCCACCGACGACTTTTGTCCGTTGGTATACCCACCCCAAAAGAAAATACAAAAAAAAAAAAAAAATACAACAAAAAAACCGACCCCCATCCACTGCCCCAGCCCTCACACAGTCACACCCGAAACCGCCATCTCCCTCCTCCACCTCCCTCACTAACGCCCCCCAACCTACCACCGCCGTCCACCACCATCAAAAAAACAAAAGATAAAAACCCTAAAAGCACGTATCCCACCACTGTCACCCACCCAACACAAAAAATGAAAAAATAAACCCCTAAAAAAACCACTAAAACCACCCTATAAACTAACAAAAAAAAACAAAAAAAAAAAGTTAAAAGGTTTCTGAAGTGTACCTTTTCCCTTTTAATTTCATTCCCCCTTGTCCAGATCCCTTTTCTGAAATTCTGACTACTTCTTAAAGGTGTTCATTATTCTAACCTGTTAAACTCATGAATCAATTCCTGAGCTGCATACCCTTATGCCATATCTGAGCCTAGGTATCAGTGTACAGGAATTATGGCAGTGTACTTGTGTCTTTTCTCTTGTTGACAAATTTTTCTTTATCTTTCCTGAAGCAAGCAGGCATTAATTCTGCGGTGCTGAATTTGTCCCGTCTCTTTTTGAAACATACGAAGTATTTGTTACTTCTTGCATGTAGTTTCACTTGATGGCTACAAATAGTGACCCCCCAAAATGGAATCAAGCACCTCTGGTTCACAAATATCAAGATTAATCGGCAAATTAGTTGTGTTGTATCTGGTTTGCCTGTGTCAAAACTTTTATTTTCCTTGGGATGCTTCATGAATCATGCTAATAGTGAATGCACTCGAATTTATTGATCTTGAGCTGATGATTGTTGGCAATTCATATTAGGGATTTTCTCATTCAGAAGCTGACATTTAGATAATGGGCATAGGCAAATTAAGTAATTATTACTGTCAAATGTTTTGTTTCCCTTTGCAAAACTTGAATCAGTTGGCTGATCTGTTAATTAGTTTGTCTTATATCTTATAGTATATGGATTGAACTTCAGAAATATAGCTAAACTTCTGAGTTTATATCTTCAAAAATCTTAGACTTGGATGACTTGCAAGTTGCTAGAGAAGTTATAGTTTTCATAATGTTGTAGACTACTTTACTCAAATCCTTCATTTCACCTTAAGTAACCGTGTTGGGATTTTGACCAAAAACATATATATATATATATATATATATATTTTCTCTTAAATATAAAAAGTAGCCAAACCTGAGGGTTGGACATGTAACCGTGTCTGACACTAGTACCTAACGTAGGTCAAGCCTTTGAATTTCTTGCTCTGCATGACACATGTAATCTTTCCTCAAGCAAAGTTTAGGCTTTTAATTGGGCTCTAGTCTGAGGCTAGGCTAGGAAGATTGCTGCAAATCCTTAATGCTTAGAAGCAGCATACCAGATCACAAGAACTTTTGTGTATATACTTATTTCAATTTCTCAATCTCAACTTTTAATTCGCAAATAATATCCCAAAGAGGGAACATATGTATGGCTTAATTCCTTTGAATACGCATTGATAAATTGAGAATCAATATGCAATTTTTTTATTCTGCCATTGAAATTAACAGGATTAATTTTCCTTTGACAGTTCTGTTTAATCTTGCCTGCCTTTGCCCTTTGCCTCAGCTCTTTGACTGACTTTGATTCAATTTGAAGGAATCTGCAGGTGCCACAACTGTTGTTTCAAATTCATTTCAGTGTTCGTTTTTCTGCTTTACTCGTCTAAACTGCTGGAGAGGAGAGTCCTTGATAGACCTTGTCTGGTGATCGATGCATAACCCTTTTTATTCTCTGTATCTGTTGCTGGGTTTCTGGAACATGGTAGTCTGATTTGGTTGGTGCATAAGCATCTTGAAACCACAGATTTGAGAATCTTCATGATGATTGTGGAAATTGACATTATTTTTGTCATCAGGAATTTTGGTGTTGACAAATCTGATTCTGTAGCAACTCTATATTTGTTGTTGAGCTACTTTCACGGTGCCAAATTAGAAATCCTTGGCACTAAGTTTATTTATATGAGACAAAAGTTATATCCTCTGTTTGTATTTAGTTGCAAGTTTGCAACACTTCTATTTCGGCAATATACTTTTTTTTTTTTTTTTTTTTTTTTTTTTTTTTTTGGGGGGGGGGGGGGGGGGGGGGAGGGGGTTACTATGACCTTTTTCTGGCCTTTTACATTATACTGGATTACTGATATACAAATATTAAGTTAAAGTGTACCAAACAATCATGAAGTATCTTCTTAGATTTTTAAGCTACATTGTCAAAATATTAACTTTTTATAATTTTTATTTACTGATAGTTAAATATATTTAAAT
Organism: Chenopodium quinoa; assembly: GCF_001683475.1. NCBI lineage: Eukaryota > Viridiplantae > Streptophyta > Magnoliopsida > Caryophyllales > Amaranthaceae > Chenopodium > Chenopodium quinoa. The sequence continues at coordinate 2,191,344 of NW_018742292.1, read as the reverse complement.
ATATTTACGATTAAAGTTATACATTGGTAGGCGAAGAGAAACGTTGTAATTTATAACAACAAACATATGTAATAAAGGTTATGGACTTGTGTTAACCTGCTTTTTATGGAAGTTATTTACTCCTATTGTATCTATTTTTTGCTCCATTTAATTTTTCACGGTCCCCAATACGTGTTTTATAACGTATTTAACTTCATTTTTATGTGCGTAACAATTATAAAAACTTGATATCAATAAAATATATAATGAGACGAATTCAACTAGATCCCACTTGGCTATAGAGGGAGCCCAGGTTACACACTTTGATAAACGTTTATCAAATGGCAATTAAGTAAATATGGCAATTCAGTAAATATTTTGCTTCGTTTTCCACAAAATGGCTTTAATTTTTTTTTTTGGCTCTGTTGTCACATGCAATGAGGGACCCATGTTTAACGTCAATTTAACGTCTAGAAATAAATGGGGTTACTTTTTCAAAATAGAGAGTGTAAAAAAAAAAAAAAGGCCCGACAATAATTAAGACCCCATCTTCTTCATGGATGCAGCAACAATCCAGCGGCCGGCAATCGATTGCTCCTCCACCTTCTTCTTGCTCCACCTTCTTCATTTTTTTTTTGTCCTTTTCTTTTTCCTATTCCATCCTTTTCATTCTCCAACTTCTTCCTCCTCCACCTTCTTCTTGCTTTACTGCTCCATTGTAGTAGCTCAACAACACCACTATCACCACCACATTTTCGGCGGCAAAAACCCTAATTAAAAAGGGTAAAAAGAATGGTATGGTTAACCCTAAGTGGAAAGGGTTGCGTCTTGCTTCAATTGTTGAGTGCTCCGATTCAATCAACTCTAATGGTGATTAAAGGAGAGAGGAGGAGAGAGAAAATGTCAGTAAATACCATCAAACGTCGTCAATTCTACAGTTAACACCGTTCATCCCAAATGTCACCATTGCCCTTACTTTTCCAGATGAAAGTACAACTGACCCTTGGTAAACAACCCACGTTTCTCATTGTTATAAACTTGAATTTGCTCTTGACTATATTATCTCTTATAAATTAATGAGAATTTATGGTCAAAGATTTAAAATTTTGACCTAATTATTTAGAATGAGCAAAAAAAAAATAGGGACAGAAAGAAATGTTTCAAAATTGGTCATGAGGCCTCTCCTTTCCGCTAAAAAAAAAAAAGTTCTAAAAAATTGTTTAACTCAACCAATAGTATCTACCGTTTGTATTTTGAGAGGAAATTACTCACTATGTTAAATTATGTCTTATAATATCCATCAATTAAGTAGTATAAACAAAAATTTGATTTGGCTTCGAAAAAATAAAAATTTGATTTTATGACTCTGTAAAACATGTTTTAAGAAAAGTATTTTTTTTTTCATTTTCTATTGTTTGGTTAGTAAGGATGAAAACTATTTTTCCAAATGAGGAAAATATTTTGTCTTTGAAAAGAAGGTATTCCAAGTTTTCCTTCCTACTCCTTTGTCCTTACATCCCTTACCTCTTCAAGATTCGGTGTTGTTTCTTTGTCTTCGTTGTGAGGGGTTGTCTAATTGTGGTTATTCCTCTTTGTCGACAAGAGGCTTCTTGTATACAAACTCTAGAAATTACTTGTCTTTCTCGATTCCTTTTGCTGTAATCCTTAGTGGTCATCACTCTACTTTAAATCCTCTGATAACCATTGATTTTCTATTGATTAGTTTTTTTGTAAATTTAATTTAGTTTAGTTAGTATTTTTTTCTTTCCTTTTTGTTTTTATCATCTATGGTTTTAACTTCTGGTTATCTAGAGATAGGGGGACCATTATGCTTAAATGCCTTTCCAATAAAAAAATAGTACAAATGAAATAATTTTCGTGTTAGCCTAAAAGAGGATTTCTCATCCTCTACTAAGTTGAGGCCACAAAGAACCAACTTAGGGGTAAAAAAGTAATTGCATAATGCCCCTGTTTTAATTAAAAAGAATACAAGAAAAGTTGAAAAGGCATGGGCCCCACTTGGTCAGGTCCTTTTTGCAAATTTAAAATGAAAAGCGGAGATGAGACGGTTTTAGGGTATTGAGGCGGGAGAGGAGGAGAGAGAAAGCAATTTCATTTCCAAAAATTTTCATAGGGAGAGCAAAGTGAAACAAGAAAAACCTAAAAATTGCGACCTGAATTTCTCCGATACCAAGTTCAGGCAAGGGTTTGGGAGCACGAATTTGCCGATCTTTGTTCGTCGTTGTTCCCGAAATTTCCCAGAGTAACCGATTTCAACTGACGTAAATTTCCGTGTACTTGTTTCGTGTTTTTTTTTTTGAACTAAATTTTGCTTCATAATTTTTAGTATCAGTAAATGTCGACATCTTCCAATTTATTTGTTGAATTTCGTTGAAGGTTGTTGAATTTCGTGTATTTGGGTTTTTTTTTTTGAATAAAAAATTCGTGAATTTGGGTAATTAATTAGGGCTATTTGTCCAATTTCGCTGTTGGTTTGTTTAGGTTTAAATAGGTTTTGTTGTGATTTGCGAATTATGTATTTGTGGAATTGTAAATCTGTAATTGTTCTTAGTAGTTGTCATGGGAATTGGAGTTTTAGAAGGGTGTCCAATTCTATGTAGGTGTGGATTGTAATTTTGATATTACGTAGTTATGAAATTGGTATTGCGCTGATACCATCTTATGGCTTGTTGATGTTGATATGATACCATTATATTCCACTTTGTCGGTGGATGTTTATTTTTTTTAGTGAGAGTGATATATTTGTAAATATAAACATGTTTGAACTTAGTATGAACTTGTTTATGTTGGTGTGTTGTGTCCATTAAATTGGGAAATCTTGTGGTGGCTGGATTTGTGTGTAAACTGCTCTGGTGTGTGTGTAAATTGGTGGTTGAAGTTAATGATTTGATTTTTTGTGTGTGTGTGGTTCTAATGTAGTTAGTCTTGGTGTCTGAGCAGTTCAATGACTCCTTAGTAGGCTGAAGAGGTAAATGGGGGGGGGGGGGGAGTGATTAGTAATTAAACCCTATAAAGTATGTTACAGAGTATGTTTGAGAGTAATTTTTTTTAAGATTATACATTTCATGAGTTTTGTTCTCTGATCATTTAAGTTATATATGGTTATGTTAAGTTTGGTAATAAGTGAATGTATATATTGAATCCTTTTGCACTGTACCACTTGCAGTCTAGCCTCAAATGAATCATGAGGCATGTAATTGCTGCTTTTTCTAGCAAACAGACCAACACTAAAAAGAAAATGAAAGCTGTAGTTGTTGAGGATGATGAGGATGGTGAATATTATAACTTTGATGGAATGATTAGTGGGTCAGATTATGATGATGCTAACTATGTGTTGGAAGAAGAACACTATGCTGAAGATGATTTAAATGTTGCTGACTATGAGGAGGAGTCAGATTACGTAGTTACTCATATTGATAAGAAGCGTAAAGTTGTTCCGCCGCCAAAACCCCCAGTAGACCCCCTCAAAAACAGCTGAGGATTGTGAGAAAGGTAAAGCGGCCAGTAGTAGTTGAACAAGAAGAGGTACAGTAACAGGGAATTTCAAATTGGATGTTAGATGAGTTAGTGGATTTTAAATGGTAAATGATAATAAATATGTATTTGATTGTAGGTCGTTATTGAAGAACCGGGCCTATTGTTGGGGGAGAAGGTAAAAAAGAAAGGTGTGGTAGTTGCGACTCAGTTGAGGAATTGCAGCTGGAAGGTAAATATTTAATAGCATTTCAACATGTCCAATTCATTTGGTTTATGTATATTTGCTGATTAAAGGTTCTTTGCATTTTATTTTGTCATCAGCTAGCGAATTTCAACTGTCATGTTGATGCTTTTGTTGATGTTATTAAGGTGTTGAGGACAAATGGCAAAATAATTAAATTGTTGGAGAAAAGTGGTTTGGAGGGTTGTTGAAGCTGAAAGTAACGAAGTTGGATGGTAAGTTTTGTTACTGGCTTATGTCCCGGGTTGATCTTGAGAAGAAGATGTTTTTTGGAGGAGATGACAAGGGTTACCTTTATGCCCTGAACAATGGAGGTGCATATTTGGTCTTCCTCGTGGTCCAAACCCTGTGCCGATTAGAGTTCAGAATGCTAGTATGCAAGAGAGAGTTGATCGTATTGTTGCTGATTATGGGGTGGTAACTTCAAAAGACGTCTGTCATATTGTGATTGTGATACATAAGGCAGTTGATGAGTTGGCTTTGATGCTAATTGAAATAGATTTTGAGCAGGACCAGTTAATGAAAGCATTTCTAATAGTGGTGTTAGGACTACTGTTATGTCCAACTACGAATGATCAAAGCATGGCGACTTCCTTATTACCCGCTGTTTCGCTTGGGGCTGTTGCAAGTGATTTTGATTGGTGTCATGTGCACACAGTTGGTTGATGAACTGCGTGCGAGACTTTAGCAAGAAGCTTGAGAACAAAGGGTATGAACCTGGTGGCGGTAGATGTGTTCTTTTTCTTAAGGTGATGTTACTCAACCTTATTGAAACTTATTCCTTACTGTTACGTTATTCAAACATTTGATTGTGTTTGGTTATGTAGATTTTTTTACTTGGATCACCTTGCATTGCCTCCTTTGAGCTAGGGGCATATGCCAAGAATAGAGGTGCGGACTGAGAAGAAAGTCAGTGCTACTATTCAAGCTAATTTTCTCCCGTCATTAGACTATGGGAAACTAAAAGTAAATGTGTAATTTATTTGTTATAATTTATTTGTTTCCTGCTTATGTTGAAGATGTACTGATGTAATTCTTGATTGCAATTTGTAGATTGTTGATATAGCTTACGGGGAACGACATCCTTGGGTTGGTAGGGGCTCCGTGTAGACGTGCAGTCGTTGGAAGTGAGGATTACAAATGAGGTAATGGATTAGTGGTTTGGTTGTATTATGAATGTTTCTTCTTATTAATGTTTTATGATTATGTAACTTAATGTTGAATTTTATGAGCTAGGTTGTGGAAATGATAAAGCATTTGTTTGAGAATATAGAGAAGATGCTGAATGCTGGCAACAATAGGCCAATTTTGAGGAATGCGCCGAAGGAAAGGTCTCTTGTTCCCAGCTTTCTTGTCACTTCTTTTGGCTGTGACTCAATCTAGGAGTGAGGAGTTGGAGTCACCAAATGTGAAGAAGACTTCATTAGATGAAACTTTCAGGAAGTTGGATGACGTTGTTGATGTTGGGAATACACAATTCACGGTTGGAGAAGTGATTCATGAAGTCACCTCTAAGGTGTGTTTTGAATTTTGTCACGTTCATCATTTGAAGCACCCCGAAACAAGGAATATTGCACCTCAGTTAAGTCAAAAGGACGTGAACAAGGAAGGTACTTATTGTGAATCAGTGCGAGGAGAGGGTAACAAGTATGCTGAGGTAGTGTGCAATGTTATTCCGACTGTCCATATGGAAGCCTCTGGTGACAAGGGGGAAGATGTGAATGGTCAGGAAGGCTAAGTAAACAAGGATAATTGGGAAAGAGAGCAAGGAAGCCTTGGGAAGGGATTGGATGAACATGAGGCTTCATAGGTGCATGAACATGAACCTGAGGCTTCATTGATTTCAGAGGAAGCTGAAGATGGAGATAAGAATCGGGACCGGAGTGTCGGTAAGCGGTCCTTAAAGCCATCTTCGAAGGTGATTTCTGGATACTACGTTGGAAATCGTAGGTCTCGGGTGGTTAAGGCGGCTGATACGAAACTTATAAATTGGATTAGACTGTGGTGTGCCACACGTGGTAGGTGAGTGCATGCAGTCCCTTTTTTTGTTATTTGTTGACGCCCTAGATTTATGAAGTAGCAACATAACATGGTTTTTGTTAATAATTAAGATATGAATGAGTTTATTTGACATGTTAATATTCATGAATAATATTTGTAGATTTAAATGTTTATGCTAATAAGAGTGCTAAATGGTTGTCAATTAGTCTGAATTTACCGGCTAATGAATTCAGATACTATCTAGGTCTAAGATGGTATTCAAATAAGATACCATCCAGGCCCAAGTTGGTTAGTTGAGGCAGTGAAATTCGCGTACTAGATCATGTGTCACTTTCAGCATTTCTGGCCTAATTGTCTTTCTTTTACATATGTCTATACAGTGACCTTCTGTTATATGCTTTGTAAAGGTCAACTTTCAGCATTTCTGGCCTAATTAAAGATAATTAGGACTTTTGTATTTTTAAAATTTACTTATCTTTATATACTACCAGTACACAGGGTTTAATTATTAGCTAGCTTTTTTGTCAAAAAAAATAAAATAAAATTTATCAGCTAGCTTAACTCAAAATAACATCAAATTCATGGCCTGAATGCAATAACATACTCAATATGGCATGGCAGCATGTGTCCACTACATGTGACTCCTCATTTCAGTGATTTTTCAGTGATTTACAGCACATTAGCTACTACATCTAATATCCAAATGTGTGATGCACATTAATACTAAAATTATGGCAACTTAACATAACCAAACAAAACCAATTCAACAAAACATGGACATTCACATTCATATTTTTACAGTGGCCTTTACTCTGTATTAAAAAAAATAAATGTAAGTACAAGATATAAAAAAAAACTAACCTTCCAGCCACTCATAGCACTCAAATTCTTCTTGCTTGAACTTTTTCACAACTTCCCACCAAGAATCCACAAACTCCTCTGGGGTAATACTTTTGTAGATCACGTTCTACAACTCCTCTTTGACATCCTGATAGTTGGACGGAGCACCAAGTTTCTGCCCAAACTTCTTCATTATATGGCATATACACCACCGATGGCATGTTTGAGGCATTGGAAAAACAGCTCTAATTGCCTTCCTCAGCTCATCGCCACATCGCCACGTCCTGATCTGTCATGATAATTGTCAGGGCCTTACCTCTCATGCATGACACCCAAGTCTTGAATAACCACTTAAGGGTCTCGACATTCTCATGTGAAACCAAAGCACACCCAAGTAGGATTGTCTGACCATGGTGATTCACCCCTACAAAGTTCGAAAAGGGTAGTTCATATTGGTATGTCAGGTATGTCAAATTGAAACAAACAACATCCCCAAAATATTGATATGCCTCCCTACTCCGAGCATCAACCCACATGATGTCTTTCAATCCCCCCTTTTCATCAAGCTGGTGCATGTGAAAAAAATTTTGATTATCAAAATACTCCAACATAGCCGAGGCATCACCATTTTTTAACTTCAACCTCCTCTTTCTATTCACCAAATTGAGAATATCTTTTTTCGTGAAACCCACATTCTCAACACTATATCTTTGGCTACCATATTGTTGAAAATCTGACCTACCGGAGTGCCGGATCCATGGTCATTTCAATCCTATGCTCCAAATGCATTGTAATATTTTCCTTTCTATACATAGCAATGTGTTTGGACAACTCAAGACTGACTTTATGATTGTGCTCATTAGCAATCTTATTGATCTTCCAACCACCTTCATCATTACCTTGACCATAAATCATAACTGGATAATTGCAATTTTTAGTCTTCTTCTTCACAATTGGTTCTTCCTTAACCACAATCCTCTTCCCATTAACCCTAGTCCTATATGTTTTCTTACCATAGCACTCACACTTCCATACATAAGTGCAAAATGAATTTGACTTCCTTGCATTTTTTGAGGCTGGCTTCCCACCACCTACACAACACCAAATCCTTCTTGTTTCCCATAACCTCAATAAAACTTATTCATGTCATGCCAAGTGCCAAACATCATTCCTACTTCTGGATGAGGTAATGAAGTAGCCTCTTTACCTGACCCTGAACTCTCTGAGCCCCTCTCTGAGCCTACACTATGTGAACCCACACTACACTCGTCATTAAAGTCGATGCCCTCCCTAATAATGGTACCCTCTCCGATAATGATACGTTCAGCAGGTGGCTCCTTATTCAAGTTGATACCCTCCCATCCATCGTCATTCAAATCACTTTCTAAACTTTCATCACTGTGTTAACTATTTGAGCTACAAACTACCGTGTCTCCCTCCATGCCCTGGTACTCACAATCATTCTACTACTCAAAACAACTCAAAATAGAAATGATAAAAACCAACTCTTCTCTTATTACTAATAGCCATCAAATACAAGAACAACAACAATAAAAGAACAACAACAATGCAATAACAACACAACATAAACATCACAATAGGAGCTACACTCAAGAAAAGTTATGGAGAAACTTCATTTAATTGGATAGACATATATGACATTTAATATAACACAAATGAAATATAACAAATTTCAAACCATTTAAATAAGAATCCTTAATATTTATCCAGATCCAAATACAAATCAATTGCCTATTACTAATTCCAATTGCCTATTAATTCCTAACTTTACGACTTATAAATAACAAACAAACGTTCACACAAAATTCAACCTTATTCTTCACTTTCTCACTACATAATTAACGATTTTCAAACAATAACTTAACTAATTGTTATCTGACCAATTTCTGAACAATTAAAATTTATGTGTACATAATTAATCACATGAAGCAAATAAAGTTTAACCTCATTCATCTCACTTTGTTTGTTCATCCATTTACCAATCAACTTCCATTTCGGCAACTTAACCAGATATGCTCCACAATTTCTTGGATTGTCCAAATTCGTGTAGCTCGTTCAATTATCGTGTAACTTCACTCTTTCACCCCTGTATTTTGGGGATTTTTCCTATCGCTTCAATATTCAATTTTTGGGGCGTCTTCAGCAATAGAGTTCAATTGGGTGGGAATTCCATTAGTTTTTGGTTGAAAATTTAGGAGGGAAAATTTTAGGGAAATTATCCCCGTCATAATTTTTGTGGCGGATTGCAAAATGCCATTAAAAATTTGGGTAGGAAAAGGATGGTAGTTACTAACATGAGGTCCCCCCCCCCCTCTTTTTACTTTATGAGGTCCCCTCCAACTCTTTTTACTTTTTCTAATTTTAACTGTTCCTTTTCCATTTTCCTTTTATTTTTAATAGTAAGTTGAGTCTTTGTGGTCTCAACTTAGTTGAGGGTCAGAATTCCTCAGCCAAAAGGATTATTTAAGTTTTACGTTGGATTACTTTTGACAGGTTTAAAGGTAAGAAATTTATTTACTCCATAGTATGCATAGTTTTTAAAGATAACTAATGTGTGGCCCGGGCGTTGCACCGTGTTGCTACTTTAAAACATAATATTAGTATTAAAAAACATTTAGAGAGATTAATTTTCCATTGTCTTCGAATTGTTGAAGTTATTTTCCTTATTTATTTTTTCTAGGCTACGTAATTATTGTTTTATCCTTTTTTTTGTGCTTACTTATAGATATATTTATTTATATAGAGGACTTAAATTACTATTGGTTAAGATGGAAGATTTGTTATCTTATATCCATGAGGTTTAATTTAGTGTTCAAATTTTTTAGATAAGATTTTTTTTCAGATTAATAATGACATAGAATAATTGTTGCAATGCTAATGGTGACGTGGTGCAATGCTAGTGCAGATCTAGGTTGCACATAAAAATTTTTAGGCACGCTTTTTAATATATATGTATAGATATAGATATCTATAATTAATTAAATTATAGGATAAAAAGAATGTACTATTTCTTTTGTTAGTCCCATTTATTAATCAATCAAACAAAATTACGTGAATTATCTATTTATTTTTATTACGTGTGCAAAGGGAAAATATGACTTTTATTTACAAATGGAGTGACTAATAAAGTAATAAATAAGGATATCAAATGGGCAGTATGGGTGTGGACACCTCCTCTCCCCCATCTCACTTAAAGTTTTTATACCCAGTACCACTCATTACCCATGGTGGGTATGTATTCAACATCCATACCCACTTAAGTGATTATATATCTAAATCCATGTCTGCTTTTACCATTCAAATTGATATCCATTTCCATTTCCATATATATATATATATATATATATATATATATATATTTAAATTGTTGTGGATCATGATAAGACAAACAAATGGTATGAAGTGTGGGCAGATAGATAAGGATGAGTTAGACAGATATGGGGTGAGTATGATTTCAAATCCACCACCTACTCACTACCCATGATAGGCATGACCTTTTGTATCCTTATCGCTCTACAACTCACCAAGGTCACACCCATAGCCGCTCCGAGTAAGACAAATATAGTGTCAAATTTGTGAAATTATACCCACATGTCATCACCAATACTTCGTAATACATTAATGAGGATATAACCCAAATTTAAAATGCATTTAAGTGAGAATTGGTTATGCATAGCATGAGACATTTTAAAGGGAGGAAAGTTATGCATTTATAAATGCATAACTAGGGGCAAGGTCCTTTCGCGCTAGTTAGTGGAATTCCAGTTAGGCACCCGTTTTGCTTTTGCCTGACCCCGTTATGCTTTTTCACGTATTTCTTTTGTATTTCTTTTCGTATGTGAAATGTATCTCGTAAGTTATACGTATATGATTCTAAGCTTTTGTTTATCTCTCTCATCATTTCTAATTTCGTTCTTCCCTCTCTCTTTCTCTCTCCTCTGGTCGAATTTTCTTCTTCTTTTTGTGTTTGCTCACCGTCCTCCTTCTCCCCTCCCTTTGTTCTTCTTAAATTACATATTGTTGTCCGCATTCCATCGACGTGGTGCTTGTGGAGAAGCTGAAGAACACCACCTGTAGGCGAGCTGAACCCTCCGAACAAGTAAGTTTGTTGATGAAAACGTAATTGGTATAACCTAAATCGGCCTTTTTAGGATTTTGATAAATGTTTACATTCGATTTTGAATTTTCCGAAATCGATTTTGGGTTTGACAGTGATTACATTTGAAATTGTGCGATTTTATTTTAGGGTTTTTCAATTGTTTGTAGTTTGTTTTGTTCCACAATTTAATCCTTTTCAATTATTTGTAGTTTGTTTTGTTCCACAATTTACTCCCTTTACACCAATTTTAGGGTTTTTCAATTGTTGAAGTTATCTATTTTTCCCAATTGTAAGAATGTAAATTTAGGGTTTTACAATTGTATGTAATGTTGTACTTTCACTTCTCTATATTTACTCCCTCACATCGATTTTAGGGTTTACAATGTAAATGTGAAATTTAATTTTCCCAAATCGATTATAGGGCCTTAGAATTTTTCCCCCACTGGAGCTAGCTGTTAACTGTTGGAAGTTTGCCTATTTATGTATTGAATTTAACGGATGTAGTCCCTAATCAAATTTTTAGGCTATGTCACATTGTAATTAAAGGGAAGATGATTAGTTTGGAAATGTGTTTTGTGTTTTTGGCTGTTGATGGTTGCTGTTTATGATGGTTCTAGAATATTTATTGCCACTTTGTTGAAAATGCAGGTAGAAGAAAATTATGAAGAAAAAGTCTGTAGTTCGGAATTTAAGTTGGCAAAAGGGGGTAAGTTTTGTGTAAGGATATTTTTGTGTTATTTTTACCCTACAAATGCTTAATATTAATATGAAATTTTTGGTTTGGGTATTAGGTCACTGTGAAGTCTAATATGAAAGGACTTGTGTAGGGGCAAGGGTCTTCTAAAGTAGTTGTCCCTAAAAGAAAATCAAATGGTAAGAACATGAATTCCAAGGAGTATATGGAATCTGAGGAATACAATGAGGAGGAAGATGACCATGGTTCGATCTTGTCGAGGAGGGGGAAAATGAACAATCAAGCTCTGAAGTATTGAAGGTACTGTTGATGCATTTCTTACAGAGAAACAGTAAGAAGAGGAAGTCAAAACATATTGATAAAGGTTAAATGAAAATGGCTAAAATATTATTGTTGTTGATTCCGTTGTTTTGTTTTATGCTGATTTATATAACAAGTAATTAATAGATGTATATGTCAAGTAATTGATATGATTGGGATGGTTTGGTTGATGTTTGCAGGTGAAAAAAAGTCAAGGACATAGAGTGTGTGCTGAGGGTGAGGTGATTAAGACACGCTTTGAGAATGTTGGCAAGGTATGAACTTATGATTTGTGTGTATTCCTTTATTGACAAATTCTCATGCATTTGGTTAGTTTTTGATGGGTGTGGTTTGGTATGGATGTGTGATTCGGTATGTATGTGTAATTTGATATGATATGCAGTGCGTAATTGTGTTGTGTGTTGTGTTTTAATTCTGCAGTAGCCAAATATTGTGTGTAGAGTGGAATCATTTTGTCTTGACGTTGAGAAGTTCGACAATGATCGGTGGCAATTAGTTAGAAGGATGGGTTTTGAAGGGTGTTGAGTTTGGATATGAAGAATATTCCATGGCAGTTCTGCTGCTGGTTAATGACTATGGTAAGAGGTGATGGAACTATTGTTTTAGTGATGGAGGAATGTTGCCTTTGGGTGCAAAACAAGTTTGGTCAATACTTGGTATACCTATGGGACCAAATCCAGTGCCCACACACGTTGATATGGAATGTGCGGAGGAGTCGGAGAAGGTTAATAGGATCATTGGCATGTATGGTGCTGGGTCTAAGAAGGATAAAATATCATTGGCTGCTGCTTCAAAAGTAATGTGTCCACTTGATAGTTCTGGTAAAATATTACCGTTGGGTGGTCATGAGCAGGATGAAGAGGATTTCATGACTGCTTTCATGATAGTGGTGCTTGGAGTGGTGCTTGGAAAACTAATATGCACAACAACAAATAGCTCTAACATTGGTGGTCTCTAGTTCTTACTGTGACAGCTGTCTCTAGAGCAATTGATTTTGACTAGTGTTCTTTTATGTTGACTTGGCTTCATGATACCACTGTTCGATTTCAGAAGAAGTTTTTAAGGGATGGTTTTAAGTCTGGTTGTGGTGGTTGTGTTGTGTTCCTTCTGGTAAGTTTATAGTGCTTAAACTTACTTATTATGAAATTTCTGGTTGCATATGCTTTAAGTGATTGTTTGTGTGTATATGGTGCAGATTTTCTACCTGGATCATTTAGAAAGCGTCCCTGTGTAGTGGGGTGTGTATCCTAGGATCAAGGTCTGGACAATTGAAGAAGTTCGGGCCCCCGTTGCTTGGGATTGAGTGTCAAGGGAGAATTATGGGAAGTTGTTGATAAGGCAAAGTAATATAAGTATTTGTTTTACTTAAGGAAAATTTGTGAGGAAGGTCCTTTTAAGTGGTCGACCTTGTGAGGAAGGTCCTTTTATGGCGATTGGGTTGTGAGGACAGACCTTTAACCAATCTCCGGCGTTGACTTTCGTTTTATTTTTAAGTGCACGTGACCACTTAAATCAGATTTATTTTGGTTCGGATTTTAGATGTGGAGGGAACCGCACTTTGCAACTTCGCCATTAATGGTGGGTTCAAGGGAGACAAGGGAGGGAAATTGTAAGGGAAAAGGGGAAATCGAGGAAGAAGAGGGAAGGGGAAAAAAGAAAAAAAAAATCTGATTTAAGTGGTCACGTGCACAGCATGTGACTTTTTTGGCTGGAAAACGGAGGTCAACGTCGGAGATTGGTTAAAGGACCCTCTTCACAACCCAATCTCCATAAAAGGACCTTTTGTGCCACCTTTTTTATAAAAGGACCTTCCTCACAAGGTCGACCACTTAAAAGGACCTTCCTCGCAAATTTTCCTTTATTTAATGCCCAAAGTTGAAATTATTGTATTAAATGTCCAAAGTGTACTTTACAATTGATAATCTGTGATTGTGATTGTACTGTTACTGAATTCAAATATTGTGCAGCCCATAAATATTGCTTATAATGTGTAGCGCATCCCATGATTCCAAGGGAAGGCGAAGACCATGAAGAAAAATGACGTAGTTTCTAATGTTGTGGACAAGGTATAATTAATTTGTCGATTTTATTCTTTGGTATGTGTTTATTAATATTTTGGAAACATTTTAATCCTAAATGGTATCCTAAAATTTGTGTTGTTAGGTTCTGACACGACTCGCTCCTAGACTGGTTACCTTTGTTGAGGGGGTTGTTGGGAAAGCCATGAGAAATGGTGCTGTAGGTGGTGGTGGTGGTGGAGGTGGTGGGTCATATGTGACTGATGGTGCTGCTGGTGAATACCGAATCGAAGGGACTAACACCACAAGCAAAGGTAGCCTTTATACCTCGGGCCTATCGAAGGAGGTGGTGAGAGATGTTGAGGCGGAGCCGCACCAACTAGTTGATGATAATCCAAATACAAGTGATGATGACAATGGTCCCAAGTTGAAAGCAGTAGATGGTGTTGATCGCACTCGGCTAGCAGCTTTTGACAAACGATTGGTGAATTTTGTCCACGGGTGGAAGGACCATAGGGATGAAAATTAGTAAGTACCTTCCTCCAATTATGTTAATTGTTTTCATATTGTTGGTTTTTTGTGTAAAGTGATGGTATGTTTATAGTCCGGGGCCGTCACCGATTGAGTGTCAAGCTATTGATGCTACCCAAAGAGATTGTTATCAGCTAGTTGCACGGAGAGCGTGGCTTGGCGATCAGTATGTTCGCATGGCCTCTGATTTGGGTAAAAATACCCAGGTCACATGGCCCTATCAGAAGGTGACACGTGTCACCCTATGAGAGGTCCAAAAAGGACCAATCACCAGTTGACACATGGCATCCCTAATTAGCAGGGAAAAGACGGCCTTCAGGGCCCAATTCCCGAGAAAGCCGCAAAGCGGCGCATCCCACCAATCTAGGTCAAACTGACCTAAGGGCACATTACCAATGACCCTATAAATAGAGATATTTATCCAATTTTGGGGACACGTTCATTTATTACAACATAATTAATTCTCTCACACCAGAGAAATCACCTAATCTTGGGATTCGAGAAGATCTACTTTAACTTTTCGCACTTTTTACCTTACTTCGACCGGTTCTAATTTGATTGTTGAAGGCGAAACTCCTACCAACAGGAGCTTCCGTTGTTTTGCAGGTACAACTGACAGGGTATCCAGTCTTGATGGTGACGTAACTCTCCTGTAGGACACAAAAACCCCCGAAACATTTGGCGCCGTCTGTGGGGAGAGTACCTCTAAGATGGTTTCTCAAGAGACTGTACCGCCTCCTATAGAAAAGCAGCCTATGGTTGAGGTCTTTTCAGACCATGATACGGATGAAGATCCAGAGGTTGAAACATATACGGCGGTAGATGGGTCCCTCATTACCAGGCGCATCCGTTCCAAAGACAACAAGGAGCGGGGTGATGGTCATGCGGGTCCGAGTAAGTCATCCGGCCAGCCCTAGGCGGCAGTACAGACTGCTCACATCACCCGAAACGAGTTCATGAAATTCAGGACGAGTCTCAAGGGAGAGATGAAGGACCTGATCTCTAAGAGTATGGTTGGTCCCAGCAAGGGTCAGGTCACCAAGAAGCCCTCTCGTTCTGAGAAGGCTAAGTCAGTCAAAGATAGGGAGCCCACTCCGCACCCAAAAACAAAGGAGGAGACCCGACCTTTGATTGATTGGACCAAGTTCCGCTTCCCCGAGCCGGGGAAAAGGAAGGCTATCCGGCATACTCAGCAGGATGGTAGCAAGAAGACTTACTCTGATGCCCGATTCTTCATTGAGCAGAAGAAAAACCAGCTGTTTGACTCAACTTCAACGTCGACTTTCCTAGACAGCTTCGAAAATACCTCGATGAGGTATTCTCAATCTGCACAGGAGTGTCTGTCAGGCGGCCCGTCCGTCTATAAAGGTCATCAGATGATTGGCTCAGTTCTGTATATGCCCTAGCAGTCATACAGGCTGTTTACCCAGCCTTACTAGCTGTCTTCCCTCTTCGGGAGTTAGGCATCATATAACGTCCAGCCACTGGTGACCCCGCTGGTAAAACTCAGAGAACAACCTTCTGCGTTCTCCAAGGAGATAACCGAGGCGGTATAACTGGCCAAGGTTAAAAATGTCATGCTGCGTACTTATGATGATACCACCAACCCAGAAGACCACATGTTGGCATACACTACCTCATATACTTGTAAGATTGTCATGCTGCGTACTTATGATGATACCATGATTCTAATCAGTCGTCCCAGAAGAAAAAGAAAGAGTTTAAACCGTACGTCCCAAGGTACGAGTTTAACAAGGACTGCTACTCCATCCTCATGGAGATAAAAGACCAAGTGACTATTGAGAAGCCCGCAACCATGAAGGGTTCCATAAAAAATTGGAACAAAGACAAGTACTGCCATTTTCATGAGGATATTGGCCATGACACCAATGACTGCTACAACCTTAAGCAGTTATTGGACAGATTGGCTGATAAGGAGGTGTTGAAGTCTTACATCCTCAAGTCCAAGGTGACTTTAAAGATGGACCATAGACAGCCGTAAAAAAAGCCAGCAAAGCCTACCAGTAGTTCGGACACAGATAAAGAGCCGATCTACACAATAGTAGGCAGCTTTGTTGGTGGGGGCCCAACTATCAGAGACACCAAGGACCATGTCTGGCGAATGGATGTCATCTCAGTCGATGAGGGCCACGCTTCTACCAAAATTTTTTCCTGAAGTCACCATCTCTGAAAAGGATCGGGGCGAAGTTCGCCGGCCGTATGATGACCCTATTGTCATCGAATGCAAGGTAGCCACCAAAAGGTTGGCCGGATCCTCATTGATACTGGTAGCTCGTCTAACATCATCAACTGGAAGTGTCTGTCCAAGCTAAAGTATAAGCCAGGCAGCATGCACAAGGTCACTCACCCCCTGGTTGGTTTTGGGGGTGGAGTTGTGCACCTAGTCGGCCGAAGATTTACCCATCCGGCTAGGAGAGAAGGGTGAGGGGAGCCATAAGATCGTCTGGTTCTTTGTTGTAGAAGAGCTGACCGCCTATAATCTCATTTTGAGCCATCCGACTCTAAACGAATCCAAGGCCGTCATTATCCCATCCCTCATGCTGCTGAAGTTTGAAAGAGATGACATTTCTGTTGGCACCCTGAATGGAGACCAGAAGACGACCCGAGAGTGCTATCTCTCAGACGTCAAGCCCACAACGGCAGCAGTCGACCAGGGTAAAGAGCGAATAGACATGTCAAGTAACCAGGGCCTGCCCTACCAGCATTCAGCAAGAAAAGAAAGGTCGACCAGTTTGTCATTGTCAAAAAAGAGAAGCAATAGCAATCACTGACCAGGGAACGGTCAGATGAACTTCGTCCCCAGCCGGCTGGTGAACATATTGATATTGCTTTGGATGGCACACGTCTAGAGCGTACTATTAAGGTAGGGACGGTTGCCTTTGCAAAGTTAGGGGCAGACTTGTATAATCTGCTGAAGGAATTCAACAACATCTTTGCCTTTGAAGTGGAAGAGATGCCATGCATCAGCTCGGATCTTGCTGTCCACAAACTCGCCATGGATCTAAAGAAGGAGCCTGTTAGGCAAAAGAAAAGAAATCACGGCGATGAGAGAAGTCAAACGACAACCGTCAAAGTAAAGAAGTTGTTAGACGTCGGGCTCATTCGGCAATGTCACTTCCCAGATTGGGTTGCAAATGTTGTTCTTGCAAAGAAGCTTCATGGTACTTGACGTATGTGTGTTGATTACAAAGATCTGAACAAGGCATGTTTGAAGGACAGTTATCCGCTTCCAAAGATCGACAGTCTGGTCGACTCTACAGCCGGACATGCTTTGATGAGTTTTATGGACGCCTATTCTAGATTTCATCAGATTCCCCTGTGGAAGAAAGATCAAGAGAAGATGACATTCGTCACAGATCAGGGGTTATTCTGTTATACTGTGATGTCGTTTAGCTTAAAAAATGCGCCTACTACTTTCCAACGAATGATTAATACGGTCTTCATTAATGAAATCGAAAGAAATGTAGAGGCGTATATTGATGACATGATAGTCAAATCCAAGCTATTGTAGGATCATCTTGCTGACCTTCGAGAAACCTTCGCCACACTTAGGCGGCACAAGGTCATGCTCAATCCCAAGAAGTGTGTCTTTGGTGTTGAGTTTGGGAAGTTTCTTGG